>NC_036246.1:5434950-5492059 GCF_002742605.1 Olea europaea var. sylvestris
AAACAATTTTACGTTAGACTATATCCATATAAAAAAATTAAATATTATAGCAAATAAAAAGTTATTTAAATGCTCACTCATTGCCTACACATGGTAGATAAAGTATTATCTCCACTTCCTTTGTTTTACTTCTATGTTTCCTTACATCCTTTCGGGTAGAAAGCTCACAATTCATAATGAATGCTTGGATTATACTATGTGTTGCTTTTGCATGTACCATGACTTGATCTGCTATAAGAATACCGTTGCTACAGTCATATATTTGAAATTTTCATTCAGGAATATTCACCACAAAGAGATACCAACAATTGTCAGGAAATGAGCATGGAATTAGTAGATGCTTGCACGCCATTCACTTACGACCATTCATAGGCGAAAAACCATTCACATATTCATTTAACGGAGTCAAATCCACTTCTCCCCTGATGGTTTTGTTTTTCTCTTCTATTAACCAGGTGAAAATTCTAGAACACTCATCTTGAAACTTGAAATCCATTACAGCATAGTCTTTAGAACTTAAGGTTGAACCTTCCTTGATAAGTCGCCTTAATAACTTCAACTCTAACTCAATACTCTAATAGAATAAATACATGTAAAATTAATTTATTATTAAATATCAAACATAAAATTAAATTTATTGTAATCACTAAACCTTACTCACCGTGGGAGTTATATCTTTTCCTACATCCAACAATCTTTTCAACATGTCCCTTCCAATGTAATTGTCACTATCCTCCCAATAAGTACTATATAAACAAATATAAATTAATATTAGATAATATAATTCATTATCCACTGGATTAAAAAAAAAGTATTTAAGCTAATACAGAGTTAAATTTGTTACCCTGATAGATTGTGCAATATCCAATCTCTAATAATGTTGTACTTCTTCTTTGGACAAGCTTCTAAAGAATGGCTTTTTGATGATGAAGACCATATCTGTTTTCCCTTACCTTTATTTTCTCTTCTCGATCCTTCAACACTTTCTGTTTCTTGTTGAAATGTTGATGTCTCCCTTGGCGAATCACTCAGAATTGGAATTGTCTGAATAGGAACATCTTGTTGCATAGAACCAATGATGGCTTCTATGTTTGATACATTGCTCAATGTATTCTTGTTCTGTTCATCTACGTAGGATCTCATTGAACTTAAACTGTTATCCACGTAAGATTGGATCTTGCCTAAAATATTATCTTCTTGCCATTTTTGTTGCTGTTGAAATTCCTGTTGGAATACTTGTCTCTGACTGTCAAGAATAGTATCCATAGAAGAACGAATACTCGATTGCATATGATTTTCTTGCCATTTTTGGTGTTGTTCAAACAATTGGTTTTAACTGTGAATTATTTCGTTTTTCAAGTTATGGCATACACCAAATACATCTGATTTACATGTTGCTTGTGTATTCCCAGCATTTCTTCCATTTGTTTTCGAGTTATATAGTTGGAAGTATCAAAAGCAAAAGTAGAAGTGGGACCAACTCCAGGAGAAGTTTCTCCATGAACTATATCATCTAAAATGTTATGTTCATTATCTGCTGGCATTGAAAGAGTTGTGTACCATGACAATTCTAAATCTTCTTCCGTAGGATATAACACAGCAACTACCTCAATCTGTAATCATGATAACTAAATTTAGTTTTTAAATGATCAAATGAATATATAATTATGCATTCTTCAAAAAGTATGTTATACCTCTCTTGTGGCCAAAAACTATTTTACCATTCTCTCAGTCAATATTACATTGGGTCTCCACTTGTACATTCGAGGACTTTGTGCTGTTTTGTATCTCCTGCGTCCAAATTTTTTCCCAATCTCTGGAAAAGTTTCATATATCCAGAACTGCAAATAATTATAATATTTTGTTATACAAATAAGTTATAAATAATATATATAAAATAAAAGAACAGAAAAAATTTACCTGGAATGCAAGTGGATATCATTTTAATGCATATTTGCAGTCTGATTGATTTTGTTATGCTCTTTACATTCTTTGAGCTTGTGATTCTTGCAAAGAATTTAACAAAACAAAATATGATTTTCGACCCCATGGATAAGCAAGAAAGTCATCGAGATGCTCAACCATACCAAGAGTCTTATAATCAATATTTCTGCCAGTTGGTTTCAAAATACACTCCACGAACATAATCGACCCCAACTTAAATTTATCTATATAGTCTTCACATGAGTGGAATGCTTGATGTAACATTCTCATATTAATTCTTCTCAAACCATTGAAATATTGATTTATAAGATGATGGTGATTATGATTAATTTCCATAGACGATTCATGGCATGGTAATACAGTGATGAGACAATATTCTTGCATACTAAATCTGGCAACACGATCACCTAAGTGTACCCACACGTCGTTATTTTTATCATAGTGCATAAGCCTCATCACAAATTCATGTATCAACTTACTGCTAAATTGTTCCTCATCTTCCCTATACATAACTCCCACAAAAAATTCATAGAAATTGCTGCACATAACAGAAGCCTGTTGATTTGCATCTATAAATTCAAAAAAATCCAGGAAATATTTCCGATTTGGATATTGACAAATAGTGGCAGGGAGCCATTGATCTGGAGAGATAATATATTTAAGAGACATCTGCATAATAAAAAAATACACAAATTTATATTTATAAGAAATTCTAGCTCTATATTAGATGATTATGACAAAAAAATACTAAAGCTCCAAGACTTCATACATTAGGTAGAATGCAGACCTATATGAATAACTAAGACTATAATTTTTTCTCCATCTTATTTTTCTTTTTTCTGCTGTTGAAAATTTTACTTTAAGAGTCAAATTTAATATGTTTATAGGAGTCAGCTTCTTCAAATTGAATTTTATTTGTGAAGGTTTTTCTTCATAAATTATAGTTACATTGAACCCTTCTCACCTATAATTCATAGACATTTTTCCATGTATACATAATAATCCCAATTATTTATACATATACAACTTCTTGAGTTTTACGTGCAAAGTCGATTATTCCAAATTTTTTCTTGGAGGACACAGAGACAAACTCTCCGTGCACGAGAGGCAGCCTATGGAGAGATGCCAAACAACATTTTCTTTTATTCAACAATAGAAATCTTACTTTTCAACCGGCTAAAATGTTTCTCTCTACTCTCTACTTTGAAAACTCTCTCTTGCAAAAATGTGTAGAATTAGTAAAAAGTTAGTATGATTGATAAGATAAATAGTATAAGATTCTTCACATGTGAATATGAATTCTCGTGACTTTACACTTTTAACTTTTAGTAGTTCAAACAATAAATAAAGATAATAATTGTAAGAATGTTATTTTGTTGTTCTGTGAGTTAGTTGGGATAATAATTGTAGGAAATAAATTCTCTTTTAACTTTTTTTTTTGTTTAACATACTCATTCACATTAAAAGAAACCAAAAACTAATTTTATCAAATTTGTCAAAAAATATATCATCAATATCTTTTTTCAAAACTCTTTCTCATCATACCACTCGCGATCTTTATACACAGTTTACTCATATGCAGCGCATAAAACCTATTTACACAAGTTATTGAGTTACTCTAACACGATGAAATTTTACACATTGTCAGATAGCTTTATTTTAGTTTTATATGGTACAAAAAAAGAGTTCACATTATTTTAAATATCTTACTTCTAATAATTAATTGAGTTCATCTCATGAGTACTACAACTTTACAAGTAATCCCTATACCAGTTTACAAGTAATCTCCATGCCAGGTATGGCTATAGATTAGATTTTACAATATACTACTACTGGTAGATATAATAATATAAAAAATATAGATATCTTCCTCTATGTTTGATTGGTTATCTCATCATCAAAAGAAATCCCCCAATTTACAAGTTATCCCCATACCAAGTATGGCTATGGATTAGATTTTACAGTAAATATCCATATAAAAAAATATAACTTTAGATGTCTATATATTTTTTCTTCTATTTGGATTGGTTATCTCATCTCACCAAAAAAAAAAAAAAAAATCTTCCAAAAGTTCCTCTTTGTCTTCATCCTGTTTATAAAAACATTGTCACCAACAATGGAAGAAAAATATCAATTTATACCATAAATTCTATCCAACAATCAAAAATGGAAAGCCAAAATAATTATTGTAGAGAAACAATCACTGAAACCTTCAAGACAAGGCAATAGAAGATACCAACACATGATACTAATGGATACTAAAGTAAGTTATACAACAATTTAGTATTATTTTTCCTTTTTCAAAACAAATATGTTTTCTCTCTTTTATTATTATTAAAATTATATATATATATATATATACACACACACAATCTTACACTAATCAATTTTTATCTATCAGTGTAACACTATCAAAGCAAGTCTATATGATTCAAATATCACAGCCTTCGAAAATCAACTTCTTCTTGGAAAGATGTATGCAATTTCTAAAACTTATATTAAAAACAAAACTGGAAACTACAAATATTCAATAGGAGCACTACTTACAATGGACGATTTATGGACAGACTCGTGTTGAAGAGTTGAATGACAATAACCTATAACTTGTTTTTTCCACCTATCACCTAACTTCTTTCGATGAAGTTGAGCAATTCATGGATACAAACACTGATATAAGTAAGAAATTTCATCTTTATTTTCAAAATAAATAGTACTATTATATATAATTTAATCAAATAATTATAATTACAGTCAACACAAAAATAATTTATTTATTTTTCTTTTTGCAGACATTTTGGCTATTCTGATTGATATGATGCCTAAACGATTGATTCAATCAAAAGATGACAACCAAACTTGGGTACAAGATGTAACACTTGTGGACCAAAAATTCAGAACAATGGTGTTGACAATGTGGGATTCTTTTGTTGACAGAGAATGCAAATTATTCTCAAAAAATATTGACAAAAAATCAGTAATCTTTGCCACAAATCTAAAAGTCACTTCTTTTTTCGGTAAATTTCTATTATTTTTCCTTATTTAAACTCTGCTTAAAATTGCATTTCTTATCTTGCATCAATGAATTGTGTAGGTTTAAAACTCTCCACAAAAGTTCGTAGTACATTTTTCGTGAATACTCCTTTAATTGCAGTAGAAGAATTGGTTGAATGGTATGTATGTATATCTTTCAGCTTACATTTATTTTGGTTTTATTTGGCTCATCTACTCTTTCATTTCTTTCAGGAAAGATACAAATTTGGACAAAATCGATAAGTTGATTTTGAAAAAGCCATACACTCAAAAATCTCCCACAAAATTGTCTTCTCCAATACGCAACAAATTCACCTTAATTCAAAATCTACATCGTCGACTTTTACTGGTATTTATATATATCTGTACACAATATATTATGATTTCTATTTATGTTTCTTTATAAATTACAATTTCCTTTTTCAGAGAAAATTTTATTAGATGAATGCATCTGCAAAAATGGAAAAAATAGATAAAAAATGTTGGTATATAGCTTGCAGCAATTGTTATCGGCGATCAAGCGCTGATTTTGGTGAAACATATGTTTGTATTTTCTGTAAAAGTTTCAATTCCAAAGCTATTTCTCGGTAAAATATGTTTTTTTCACACCTTTCTAATAATATATATATCTATATGATATAGTTTCTTACTATATAAATAAATAATTACTCTCTTTATTTCAGAGCAAGAGCATATGTCCAATTATCAGATGTCACAGGATGCATAAATGCAAGTGCAATTGGTGAAGCTACAGAAAGACTTATGTTCACAAATGCACAAACTTTGATGGAAGAAACAAACTTTGTAATAATTTACAGTCTTCTCCAATCTCTTTTGATATATTTGATAAATTTTTTCATAACATTCATATTTTTTATACACAGGGTTCACAAGCAGATTTTGGAGATATAATTGGAAAAATGCAAAATACTGAAAGAGCATTCTATCTCAAAGCGACTCAAGCAGAACCTAATTCATCCAATTACAAATTTGACATCATCTCTGTTGAATGTTTAATTGTAGATGAAGAACAAGATTGCCAAAAGAATATTAATTTCAAAAAGAATTTGGACAATTTTAACATGGATGCAGATGCAGATGTCAATTGCTCTCCTCCAGCCAAAAAAGCTCTTTTCAAATCAGCTACTCACCAGTCAGAGTTAGAAAGTGCCGGCTCAAATCCATTTATATTGGACAAAATGAAAGAAAAAATAGAGTAAGAAATGGAATGAGTAGTATTATCTTTAAAAAATAGGCCAAGTTCATTTTGCATAATATTGTATATATTTTAGGTCTACCTTATGGTTAATTTATAGCTTTCAATGAAATTACTTTCACTTTAATTTCTTATTTTAACAACTTAAAAAACTTTTTTTTAAATACTCGACATATTCCACGCTAATAATAACAAAATTTATACAATACTCATGCATCGCACGAGGCGGATACTAGTTCTAAGAATTATTGTAAAAAAATATTTTCCTTTAATTGACAATTTTCATGTAAAACAAAGTCAAACGAATACCAAAAGATAGATGAATTTCTTGAAATTTTTTTTTACAATAAAAACAAATTTCATTCCCAATATCAGTAAAATTTATCTCTTTAATTGACAATTTTCATATAAAATAAAGCCAAATGAACACCAAAAATATTTTTATTTCAACATTTTTCACGTGAAAAATTATACTAATCAAATACAATAATTTACAATTTTGTTCAGAAAAATAATTTCTAAGTAATTCAATTCGCTGGAATTCTTTTTTTCCATCTAAATTCTATTTTTACAATCAAACGGACCATTAAAAATAAATTTTGATGTACATAAAATATGTATATAGGGATGTCCACACTCCCTCACATGAGATAGGGCGCACCTCCCACGAGTCCCACTTCATGTAAGGATTGTGGATACCCTTATGTACCAAAATTATGTACATCAAGTACAATCCATAATTTAAATATAAGTAAAAATTTTCTACTAAAGTATTGACAATTTGATGAAAATAAACATTATTATAGATAAAATATTGATTTAAAAAATTGTATAAAATTATTGAAACTATGAAGTTAGACTTATCAAAAAAATAAAATAAAATAAAATAAAAGTTCACCTCACATACATATTGAAATATTTGAGCTTTTAATTTTGTTGAATTAAATATTTTTAATTTTTTTTGTTGGATAATAAAAAGGAAAAATAAAAAGCAGTAGGTACCAGCAGAACTAAAATCGCGGAGTCTACCATTGAAGTAACGTTAACGAAAGGAACCCTAGCCGTTAGTCGGTGCGCACCATTGAAGAATTTGTAAACCCTCAACAGCGGACTTCCAAATTTCTTCACGGCGAGGCGTCGCTTCTTAGCTTCCTAAACCATAGCGATGGCGGAAGAGATAGAAGAAGAAAAATCCTTCAAAGATTTGGGAGTGAATGAGCAATTAGTTGATGCCTGTGATAGTTTAGGCTGGAAAGTCCCCACGAAGATACAAATTGAAGCTATTCCTCTTGCCCTTGAAGGGAAGGACATAATCGGGCTCGCCCAAACCGGTTCGGGTAAAACCGGTGCCTTTGCCATCCCAATTATACAAGCTCTTCTCGAAAAAGAGCAAGCCTTTTTCGCCTGCGTGCTCTCCCCAACACGTGAACTTGCTATCCAAATTTCTGAACAGTTTGAAGCCTTGGGGTCCGGCATTGGCCTCAAGAGTGCAGTGGTAAAACATGATGCTTCAGTATTTAGTTACTAATTTTAAGGATATGAAGTAATTGTTACACACGTTTCTTGTTTAATTTTTTCTTGGATCTTTTTTCATTGATTAGAGTTGTCAAAAATATTTTTGCAGCTTGTGGGAGGCGTAGACCATGCGCAACAGAGCATTTTGCTTGGGAAGCGGCCACATATTGTCGTAAGTCTTCTTATCTTCTGCTGCACTCGGGCCTATTCTTAACGTTTTTTGTGCAGGATTAATTATTAGCCAAATGTATTTTCAAATCTGTGTGTACCCAAAGCAGCTGCGCGAGAGCACAAAGTGTCGTCAAGTGGATGAAAGAAAAGGAGGGGATCTCATATGATTTCGATGTTATGCTTTGTTACATTGGTGGCTTTAAATTCAAATACAGAGCTACATAGATGTAAATGAAACTTGAGAGAAAAGGAGGTATTGATGAAGGGTAATGTTTCTGCCAAAGTGACCCACAAAGATTGTAGCAGAATATGCAAAAGGAGTGAAAGAACATAGACCATTAAGAAAGTGTCAGTGATTATTCACCTGTACTTTTCCGTGCTCGTCTTCACATTAATCTGCAGTTTGCAACTTGGAATAAATCAGAATACTTATTGGGTTGCCAGTCAAAATGTGAAGCTGCCATGTTTAACTACGTTTCAGATTTTAGGTTCTCAGCTCCTCAATTAGTGGCAGATCAGGATGGGCCAGGAGAGAGAGAGAGAGATAGAGAAAAAAAAAAGTGTTCATGCTCGACTGATATATCTATTTGGTTCTTTCAGTGAATTTCTTGACGAAACTATCATTCATTATTATGATGCTTGGTTCAAGTGTAGATACATATTGTTCTCTAAAGTTTTAGAATATTCGAAGCTACTTTAGTTTGTATTCCTGATGGATATTTGTTTTCTTGTTCATGCATTTATTTGCAGTGCTGACTGTTGAAAATGACGATTTTGTTGACCTACTTGTTGTAGGTGGCAACACCTGGCCGTCTTGTTGATCATCTCTCTAATACCAAAGGATTCTCTCTTCGTGCATTGAAATACTTGGTGAGACTCTATACGCATTTCAACTTCCATGACACTCTTCTCCATGCCCCTTCAGCACCCTCTTTCTATGCAGCTCTTTTATAATTTTGTGAAATAACACTCTGGACATTACAAAATTTGAATTGAATGCAAATTAAGTTTTTAACATTTCTTAATAGGTAATAAATGTCATGTGAGCATGTGATTATTTATTTATATGACAGGTACTAGATGAAGCAGATAGATTGCTAAATGAGGATTTTGAGAAAACGATTGATGAAATTTTGGGCGTTATTCCTCGTGAGCGAAGAACATATTTATTTTCTGCAACAATGACTAAAAAGGTATGCAAGTTAATGGTCATGCTGTAAACTTGTGTGTACATATGTTCTATCCATCATCATTAAGTCATACTTCTGTGACGGTGGATGTAACACGGTAGTCAACTTTTTTGCATGTGGCCATTATTTTCCTGTTACATGATTTCTTATTCCTTCTTTCTACGTTAATCTTGTTTGATATCATGCAGATCACATACACCTTCCCTCTAGTCAGTCTGCAAATTGCATCTTATAGTTTCATAAGATTTGATTATATTGTTTGGTGTTTTTAATGTTTTGTGAAGATCTTTTATATGCATTTTTCGTAATTTTGACCTTGTTTGATTCTCATTCTTTGGCCACAAAAATGAAAAATATGACTGTTATCTATCACATCAAAACAGCATATTTGACTTCTATCTCTTGTGTGGATCCTGTAACGGCTATATTTTTCATTATCATTCTTACAAAAGAATGTTCTTACTTTTTTCTGGTTAACATTTTTATGTATAGAAGAAAAAATGTTATTTACATTTTGCCTTGCTTTTCTTGCTTCTGCATATCCTGCATCTAAATATATTCAAAGTTTTCTGTAGTCATTTCTTTGATTCACTCAATTACTGGATTTGAATTGGCAGCAGCCAGCAGAAGCAAATCGACAGTCACCTAATTTGTCATCTGTGTGCAGTGGACCAAAAAGCCCAATCCATTTGTTATAGTGATATTTTCTTAGACAGGCCTTAACTGGTTCAAGAGTAAAAGAAAACCTAGATAGATTTTTCTTTATTCTTATTTGCTGTGGCTATCGAGTCCTGTTTCTTTGTGCTTCAGGTAGATGTAATCAGTTATTTGCCAGGAATGGAATGTAGTGCAAATAATCTCAATTGCCTAATGATTTCTGTTTCTCAATGTAACAGGTGAAAAAGCTCCAGAGAGCTTGTCTAAAAAATCCTGTAAAGGTATGTTGTGCGTGTTCTTGCTTGTCATTTTTAAAAAATTCTCATTGAATATTTGTCTCATTTGTTTTTTTATCCAACAGATTGAAGCTGCATCCAAATATTCCACTGTTGATACGCTTAAGCAGCAGTATTGCTTTGTTCCGGCGAAGTATAAGGTCTGTACTTTCTATAGCTTCAATTTGGCATACAAGAGACCTCCTAATGTTGTATGCCAGTCCTTTGTGAAGCCACTGTATGAACATTAAGATGGTGATTATATGTATATGTGTAATTTTTTCTGGCTAAGGTGGAAAATATTGAGTCAACACTTTGGTAAAAAAGTGTGGTTTTAGTTCATATTGTGGTTCTTCTAATGCTAAGTCATCATCACTTAAACTATTAGTCTTCTTACTATGGGGCACTATGATTGTAACATCCTACAGTAAAACGTTGTCGGAAAATGGGCACTGTTTATCTCATGGCGAGCACAAAAGTTCAACTCCTGGTACCTTTTGATTGTGGATTATTTTTGCCTAATAGTAATAGGTTGAGCTTTAGACCTGCCTCAGACCTGCCCAATTCTGTACTACGTTACAGGGCTTGTGAGTTAAATGCTACTTATAGAATATGATTGTTCAACAAATACGAACAATAGGGGTAAAACTATTATGAATCTAATTTTTACTGGTTTGAATGAACTCGGAGAATAGTTCAGAATAAAAGTATGTTTGGGAAGTGTTTATGAACCTTTTAAATTATAAATAGATAGGAATAAGTGTTGTGAATAGTACTTGTTTATCCCTCGAAATGTGAGGATATAATGTGATTGGAGTACTTATAAAGAGTTTATTTACATTAGCCAAACATAGGCTAAGTAAAATAGAACCCTTTTTTGTGTCTGTTCTCCATACCGTGTTTCTGCAATTGTACTTATATTAAAGTAAAAGTTGCAAGGTATTCTTTGCTAAATTATTTTATATTGTTCTTCTTTGGGTTTTGATTTACATCTTTTATTTGCTGCAGGAGTGCTATCTTGTTTTTATTCTCACCGAGAAGCCAGAAAGTACATCTATGGTTTTTACTCGAACATGTGATGCAACTGTTCTTTTGGCTTACCTTCTTCGGAACCTTGGCTTTAGAGCCATTCCGATTAGTGGTCATATGAGCCAGGTATTATTTAAATATCTTACTAACAGATTTGCTGAAGTACTACTTGTGTGTTACACATGGAAACAGTCCATTTTTGCAATATAGTCTGTTTCCATGCGCTTTCACATTCATTTCGCTTTTATTTGCAGGCAAAAAGACTTGGAGCCTTAAACAAATTCAAGTCTGGAGAGTGCAACATACTCATCTGTACTGATGTTGCCAGTAGAGGACTTGATATCCCATCTGTAGATATGATTATCAACTACGATATCCCCATCAACTCAAAGGTTAAGCTTTATTCTTCGTGGTCTATAAACTATGTTCTTGTTCCAAAGATGTCTGTTTTCCTCAATATCCAATTTCTGAGTTCTCATTTCATGTTGACTGGCTATTGTTAGCTCAACTTGTCCAACATTTTACTGCTTTCATCCCTTCCATCTTATTTATGTAAAATGCAAGTTAATAACTTGTAATATAATTTTCTTCTCTGGCTACTAAAAAAATATTTTGTTTGTTGAAAAAACAAAAAGATAATTATTAAGTAGAATCGCACAAGACTGCAAGAAGAAGAGTGGATAGAAAAACCTAATCTGTGAATAAATCTCTCCAAATCATTTGTAGACTCACTTATTATGACCAAATGACCAAATGATCATCATATGTCTGGCCCATAAACACAGTCTGGTGTACCTATAATGGCATGTCGTATTTTCTCATTATTGTTGCTATTGTGAGGTTGGGAAAACTGAGCTGAAATGATATGTCTGCTGCTTCTTACCATCTACTGTAGTATTATAGACTTGTAGCTAACTTATATAATGTTATGTATAATTTTAATGTTTTGAAATCTAAATTGCTCTTCAAGGTTTCTTCCTCCATACCATCTCTTTACCAGCATTCGTGCTTAATGTTTCAGCACTTCTTAGTGCCTTTGGTCAGCGCTTGCCCTCTTTTAATGTTTGTTACATTCTTGAGGTACTATCATCAAGATATGAATTCTCTGCTGTCAAATAAAAAGTGTACTGGCTAGAATCCTACAAATAGTGCTTATTGTAAGCTGTGGGTCCTATGGAATGTAGGGATAGAAAGTGGGTAGTAATAGTTTTGGTTCATACAAAATGTGTGGATAAAAAAGTTTGTTTGATCAGAAGTAATAATAAAATAATCACCAACCAACATGCAGTCTTCTGGTTTTTGTCAATTTAATCTTATATTGTCATTTTGTGAAATGTCTTCAGGATTATATACATCGTAGAATCCTACAAATAGTGCTTATTGTAAGCTGTGGGTCCTATGGAATGTAGGGATAGAAAGTGGGTAGTAATAGTTTTGGTTCATACAAAATGTGTGGATAAAAAAGTTTGTTTGATCAGAAGTAATAATAAAATAATCACCAACCAACATGCAGTCTTCTGGTTTTTGTCAATTTAATCTTATATTGTCATTTTGTGAAATGTCTTCAGGATTATATACATCGCGTTGGAAGAACTGCTCGTGCTGGACGCTCTGGGATTGCAATATCATTGATCAATCAATACGAGATGGGATGGTACCTGCAAATAGAGCAACTTATTGGTAAGAAACACATTTAAATAATTTCTTGGCGGAGTTATCCGACCTTTATTTTCCCTAGACCAAATATCGTTTCTGTTTCAGGTAAAAAGTTACCGAAGTACCCTGCTGAGCTGGATGAGGTGTTGCAACTGTTGGAACGTGTAACCGAGGCCAAAAGAATATCTGTGATGGTAGGCATTTAGCATTTTTTTGATATCATAGTTTAGCATTAGTTCTGCTTAAAAGTTGGTTGCTGAGGTTGAACTCAGGAGTTAGATATTCTTGTGAATCTGTTAAATTGGTTCACTAATAGGGCATGTTTGATATGTAGTACTGGACAAGATTAGGCAATACAAATGAATTAGATTTTAACCTTTTTTCCTTAAGAAAATCCACCACCGCCTATATTGGAATTTTTAAGATCCTACCAAAATACTGATGGTGGGTCCCCATACTTGAGCGAGATACTTACTTCAAGATGTTCTAGCACAGATCAATCCTTGAGAAACTTAAAGATGAAGGTACTACTTTTGTTACGGAAGTCAAAAATAGGAAAACAAAAGCTAGATTTGTAGTACTACTCCATTATTTAACGCCTAGATCATTAAACATTATGCTACAGCTAAAAATCACCCTCAATGCTGTGCAATTGTTATTTCTTTGATCCAATATATTCACCTCGGATATATGGGACATATAAGCGACCAAGATACAAAATACGATTAAGTTTAGATTGGCGTTTATTGCCTATCAACACCATGTAACATTGCATGGTGCCCTCATTAGTTAAAAACCAGCCACCTTATTCCCTTCTCTAGTTAATATCAGAGATTCTAAAGTTGAAGCCCAACTTGTATGGGTGAATTTAATCACGTTTTGAATACTCCAATCCCTGCTGCCATCTCACTTATACATTGCACTGCCACCAAAGAATCAGATTCAATCCAGACGTGTGAGACCAACCTACAACCAAGTCGTAGCCCATCCATAATTGCTCGAAGCTCAGCCACAAGTTGAAACAAATTTCCTAGAAGTTACATAAGCTAGATGACGGAACGGGAAGACCTCGGATGTAGAAGATCATACCACGAGTGATTTGGCAGGAAACATTGTCTAAGATGATCCCGAATGATAACATAAGATTTTAATTCCTTTCTTTGTTAATATCATCCAGTACTGTAATCCACCTTACCGAACATACTCTTAGTGCCATGTGGACTTGACAGTCATTATAATAAGATGAGGAGTAATGGGTCCTAGGAAAAGTGCAAATGTTAAGTAGGTTGTAGCTGTGAATGCGTGGTTAAAATTACAGTTTGAAAATTTCAAGTTCTTATGATGAAATCCTAAACACTGTATTTCTGATATATTTTAAATTTTTGCTCAGATTGCGTTGACATTATGGGCGTTCAATTGATTTCCTTCGAGTTCCTTGGTTTCTATGTCGTATCATTTAGTTTGACACACTTGGTTGATGAACCGTTTTATAATTTTGTACGATTGAGATATAGCTATTCTTATCATTTTGTTGGACTGTGTTTTCTAGGCAATAAATATAATATCATGATTTTATTTCTTAAATCTTCTGCAGAAAATCAAAGAAACTGGAGGAAATAAGAGGCGAAAAGGTGGTGAAGGTGATGCCCAGGAAGAGATTGAGAAATATTTAGGTCGTAATAAAGGGAAGTCGTTTAAGAAGACAAAAAGATGATGAGAAAAGGATCATCTTCAAGGGACTTGTTCTAATTTGGATTTCTCATTTTTGTACTTAAATTAGTATAATTATGTTTCCTTGCGAGGGAAAATTTTGTAGGATAATTTTGATCATATCTTTTATGGTTTACATGAGTCTAAACGTGAATATTGGCATCAATGCTACAGCCATATGTCTACATATATCTATGACAAAACTGATTCTATATACTGTAAAAGTCAAAAGTCTTGGCCAAATTCTCACAAGATTGCCAAAAACCATAGGGAGAATTAGGATTCCATTTTCCGTAGCAAATGATTTACTTTTTTCCTTCCAAAGAAACTTTACATGATAATGGCGTAAGAATAATAGTGTATTAAATTGTTTACCTCATCTCACATGCAAGTAGGTAGGGCTGGGTAAATCTCTCGAACCGAACCGATCGAATTTGACGATTCTTGTCAAATTAAATACCCGAACGGGTATCTGAATTGAGAATCGACGGGTACGGTTCGATTCTCGGTTCTAGAAAATCTGTGTGTACCCAAAGCAGCTGCGCGAGAGCACAAAGTGTCGTCAAGTGGATGAAAGAAAAGGAGGGGATCTCATATGATTTCGATGTTATGCTTTGTTACATTGGTGGCTTTAAATTCAAATACAGAGCTACATAGATGTAAATGAAACTTGAGAGAAAAGGAGGTATTGATGAAGGGTAATGTTTCTGCCAAAGTGACCCACAAAGATTGTAGCAGAATATGCAAAAGGAGTGAAAGAACATAGACCATTAAGAAAGTGTCAGTGATTATTCACCTGTACTTTTCCGTGCTCCTCTTCACATTAATCTGCAGTTTGCAACTTGGAATAAATCAGAATACTTATTGGGTTGCCAGTCAAAATGTGAAGCTGCCATGTTTAACTACGTTTCAGATTTTAGGTTCTCAGCTCCTCAATTAGTGGCAGATCAGGATGGGCCAGGAGAGAGAGAGAGAGATAGAGAAAAAAAAAAGTGTTCATGCTCGACTGATATATCTATTTGGTTCTTTCAGTGAATTTCTTGACGAAACTATCATTCATTATTATGATGCTTGGTTCAAGTGTAGATACATATTGTTCTCTAAAGTTTTAGAATATTCGAAGCTACTTTAGTTTGTATTCCTGATGGATATTTGTTTTCTTGTTCATGCATTTATTTGCAGTGCTGACTGTTGAAAATGACGATTTTGTTGACCTACTTGTTGTAGGTGGCAACACCTGGCCGTCTTGTTGATCATCTCTCTAATACCAAAGGATTCTCTCTTCGTGCATTGAAATACTTGGTGAGACTCTATACGCATTTCAACTTCCATGACACTCTTCTCCATGCCCCTTCAGCACCCTCTTTCTATGCAGCTCTTTTATAATTTTGTGAAATAACACTCTGGACATTACAAAATTTGAATTGAATGCAAATTAAGTTTTTAACATTTCTTAATAGGTAATAAATGTCATGTGAGCATGTGATTATTTATTTATATGACAGGTACTAGATGAAGCAGATAGATTACTAAATGAGGATTTTGAGAAAACGATTGATGAAATTTTGGGCGTTATTCCTCGTGAGCGAAGAACATATTTATTTTCTGCAACAATGACTAAAAAGGTATGCAAGTTAATGGTCATGCTGTAAACTTGTGTGTACATATGTTCTATCCATCATCATTAAGTCATACTTCTGTGACGGTGGATGTAACACGGTAGTCAACTTTTTTGCATGTGGCCATTATTTTCCTGTTACATGATTTCTTATTCCTTCTTTCTACGTTAATCTTGTTTGATATCATGCAGATCACATACACCTTCCCTCTAGTCAGTCTGCAAATTGCATCTTATAGTTTCATAAGATTTGATTATATTGTTTGGTGTTTTTAATGTTTTGTGAAGATCTTTTATATGCATTTTTCGTAATTTTGACCTTGTTTGATTCTCATTCTTTGGCCACAAAAATGAAAAATATGACTGTTATCTATCACATCAAAACAGCATATTTGACTTCTATCTCTTGTGTGGATCCTGTAACGGCTATATTTTTCATTATCATTCTTACAAAAGAATGTTCTTACTTTTTTCTGGTTAACATTTTTATGTATAGAAGAAAAAATGTTATTTACATTTTGCCTTGCTTTTCTTGCTTCTGCATATCCTGCATCTAAATATATTCAAAGTTTTCTGTAGTCATTTCTTTGATTCACTCAATTACTGGATTTGAATTGGCAGCAGCCAGCAGAAGCAAATCGACAGTCACCTAATTTGTCATCTGTGTGCAGAGGACCAAAAAGCCCAATCCATTTGTTATAGTGATATTTTCTTAGACAGGCCTTAACTGGTTCAAGAGTAAAAGAAAACCTAGATAGATTTTTCTTTATTCTTATTTGCTGTGGCTATCGAGTCCTGTTTCTTTGTGCTTCAGGTAGATGTAATCAGTTATTTGCCAGGAATGGAATGTAGTGCAAATAATCTCAATTGCCTAATGATTTCTGTTTCTCAATGTAACAGGTGAAAAAGCTCCAGAGAGCTTGTCTAAAAAATCCTGTAAAGGTATGTTGTGCGTGTTCTTGCTTGTCATTTTTAAAAAATTCTCATTGAATATTTGTCTCATTTGTTTTTTTATCCAACAGATTGAAGCTGCATCCAAATATTCCACTGTTGATACGCTTAAGCAGCAGTATTGCTTTGTTCCGGCGAAGTATAAGGTCTGTACTTTCTATAGCTTCAATTTGGCATACAAGAGACCTCCTAATGTTGTATGCCAGTCCTTTGTGAAGCCACTGTATGAACATTAAGATGGTGATTATATGTATATGTGTAATTTTTTCTGGCTAAGGTGGAAAATATTGAGTCAACACTTTGGTAAAAAAGTGTGGTTTTAGTTCATATTGTGGTTCTTCTAATGCTAAGTCATCATCACTTAAACTATTAGTCTTCTTACTATGGGGCACTATGATTGTAACATCCTACAGTAAAACGTTGTCGGAAAATGGGCACTGTTTATCTCATGGCGAGCACAAAAGTTCAACTCCTGGTACCTTTTGATTGTGGATTATTTTTGCGTAATAGTAATAGGTTGAGCTTTAGACCTGCCTCAGACCTGCCCAATTCTGTACTACGTTACAGGGCTTGTGAGTTAAATGCTACTTATAGAATATGATTGTTCAACAAATACGAACAATAGGGGTAAAACTATTATGAATCTAATTTTTACTGGTTTGAATGAACTCGGAGAATAGTTCAGAATAAAAGTATGTTTGGGAAGTGTTTATGAACCTTTTAAATTATAAATAGATAGGAATAAGTGTTGTGAATAGTACTTGTTTATCCCTCGAAATGTGAGGATATAATGTGATTGGAGTACTTATAAAGAGTTTATTTACATTAGCCAAACATAGGCTAAGTAAAATAGAACCCTTTTTTGTGTCTGTTCTCCATACCGTGTTTCTGCAATTGTACTTATATTAAAGTAAAAGTTGCAAGGTATTCTTTGCTAAATTATTTTATATTGTTCTTCTTTGGGTTTTGATTTACATCTTTTATTTGCTGCAGGAGTGCTATCTTGTTTTTATTCTCACCGAGAAGCCAGAAAGTACATCTATGGTTTTTACTCGAACATGTGATGCAACTGTTCTTTTGGCTTACCTTCTTCGGAACCTTGGCTTTAGAGCCATTCCGATTAGTGGTCATATGAGCCAGGTATTATTTAAATATCTTACTAACAGATTTGCTGAAGTACTACTTGTGTGTTACACATGGAAACAGTCCATTTTTGCAATATAGTCTGTTTCCATGCGCTTTCACATTCATTTCGCTTTTATTTGCAGGCAAAAAGACTTGGAGCCTTAAACAAATTCAAGTCTGGAGAGTGCAACATACTCATCTGTACTGATGTTGCCAGTAGAGGACTTGATATCCCATCTGTAGATATGATTATCAACTACGATATCCCCATCAACTCAAAGGTTAAGCTTTATTCTTCGTGGTCTATAAACTATGTTCTTGTTCCAAAGATGTCTGTTTTCCTCAATATCCAATTTCTGAGTTCTCATTTCATGTTGACTGGCTATTGTTAGCTCAACTTGTCCAACATTTTACTGCTTTCATCCCTTCCATCTTATTTATGTAAAATGCAAGTTAATAACTTGTAATATAATTTTCTTCTCTGGCTACTAAAAAAATATTTTGTTTGTTGAAAAAACAAAAAGATAATTATTAAGTAGAATCGCACAAGACTGCAAGAAGAAGAGTGGATAGAAAAACCTAATCTGTGAATAAATCTCTCCAAATCATTTGTAGACTCACTTATTATGACCAAATGACCAAATGATCATCATATGTCTGGCCCATAAACACAGTCTGGTGTACCTATAATGGCATGTCGTATTTTCTCATTATTGTTGCTATTGTGAGGTTGGGAAAACTGAGCTGAAATGATATGTCTGCTGCTTCTTACCATCTACTGTAGTATTATAGACTTGTAGCTAACTTATATAATGTTATGTATAATTTTAATGTTTTGAAATCTAAATTGCTCTTCAAGGTTTCTTCCTCCATACCATCTCTTTACCAGCATTCGTGCTTAATGTTTCAGCACTTCTTAGTGCCTTTGGTCAGCGCTTGCCCTCTTTTAATGTTTGTTACATTCTTGAGGTACTATCATCAAGATATGAATTCTCTGCTGTCAAATAAAAAGTGTACTGGCTAGAATCCTACAAATAGTGCTTATTGTAAGCTGTGGGTCCTATGGAATGTAGGGATAGAAAGTGGGTAGTAATAGTTTTGGTTCATACAAAATGTGTGGATAAAAAAGTTTGTTTGATCAGAAGTAATAATAAAATAATCACCAACCAACATGCAGTCTTCTGGTTTTTGTCAATTTAATCTTATATTGTCATTTTGTGAAATGTCTTCAGGATTATATACATCGCGTTGGAAGAACTGCTCGTGCTGGACGCTCTGGGATTGCAATATCATTGATCAATCAATACGAGATGGGATGGTACCTGCAAATAGAGCAACTTATTGGTAAGAAACACATTTAAATAATTTCTTGGCGGAGTTATCCGACCTTTATTTTCCCTAGACCAAATATCGTTTCTGTTTCAGGTAAAAAGTTACCGAAGTACCCTGCTGAGCTGGATGAGGTGTTGCAACTGTTGGAACGTGTAACCGAGGCCAAAAGAATATCTGTGATGGTAGGCATTTAGCATTTTTTTGATATCATAGTTTAGCATTAGTTCTGCTTAAAAGTTGGTTGCTGAGGTTGAACTCAGGAGTTAGATATTCTTGTGAATCTGTTAAATTGGTTCACTAATAGGGCATGTTTGATATGTAGTACTGGACAAGATTAGGCAATACAAATGAATTAGATTTTAACCTTTTTTCCTTAAGAAAATCCACCACCGCCTATATTGGAATTTTTAAGATCCTACCAAAATACTGATGGTGGGTCCCCATACTTGAGCGAGATACTTACTTCAAGATGTTCTAGCACAGATCAATCCTTGAGAAACTTAAAGATGAAGGTACTACTTTTGTTACGGAAGTCAAAAATAGGAAAACAAAAGCTAGATTTGTAGTACTACTCCATTATTTAACGCCTAGATCATTAAACATTATGCTACAGCTAAAAATCACCCTCAATGCTGTGCAATTGTTATTTCTTTGATCCAATATATTCACCTCGGATATATGGGACATATAAGCGACCAAGATACAAAATACGATTAAGTTTAGATTGGCGTTTATTGCCTATCAACACCATGTAACATTGCATGGTGCCCTCATTAGTTAAAAACCAGCCACCTTATTCCCTTCTCTAGTTAATATCAGAGATTCTAAAGTTGAAGCCCAACTTGTATGGGTGAATTTAATCACGTTTTGAATACTCCAATCCCTGCTGCCATCTCACTTATACATTGCACTGCCACCAAAGAATCAGATTCAATCCAGACGTGTGAGACCAACCTACAACCAAGTCGTAGCCCATCCATAATTGCTCGAAGCTCAGCCACAAGTTGAAACAAATTTCCTAGAAGTTACATAAGCTAGATGACGGAACGGGAAGACCTCGGATGTAGAAGATCATACCACGAGTGATTTGGCAGGAAACATTGTCTAAGATGATCCCGAATGATAACATAAGATTTTAATTCCTTTCTTTGTTAATATCATCCAGTACTGTAATCCACCTTACCGAACATACTCTTAGTGCCATGTGGACTTGACAGTCATTATAATAAGATGAGGAGTAATGGGTCCTAGGAAAAGTGCAAATGTTAAGTAGGTTGTAGCTGTGAATGCGTGGTTAAAATTATAGTTTGAAAATTTCAAGTTCTTATGATGAAATCCTAAACACTGTATTTCTGATATATTTTAAATTTTTGCTCAGATTGCGTTGACATTATGGGCGTTCAATTGATTTCCTTCGAGTTCCTTGGTTTCTATGTCGTATCATTTAGTTTGACACACTTGGTTGATGAACCGTTTTATAATTTTGTACGATTGAGATATAGCTATTCTTATCATTTTGTTGGACTGTGTTTTCTAGGCAATAAATATAATATCATGATTTTATTTCTTAAATCTTCTGCAGAAAATCAAAGAAACTGGAGGAAATAAGAGGCGAAAAGGTGGTGAAGGTGATGCCCAGGAAGAGATTGAGAAATATTTAGGTCGTAATAAAGGGAAGTCGTTTAAGAAGACAAAAAGATGATGAGAAAAGGATCATCTTCAAGGGACTTGTTCTAATTTGGATTTCTCATTTTTGTACTTAAATTAGTATAATTATGTTTCCTTGCGAGGGAAAATTTTGTAGGATAATTTTGATTATATCTTTTATGGTTTACATGAGTCTAAACGTGAATATTGGCATCAATGCTACAGCCATATGTCTACATATATCTATGACAAAACTGATTCTATATACTGTAAAAGTCAAAAGTCTTAGCCAAATTCTCACAAGATTGCCAAAAACCATAGGGAGAATTAGGATTCCATTTTCCGTAGCAAATGATTTACTTTTTTACTTCCAAAGAAACTTTACATGATAATGGCGTAAGAATAATAGTGTATTAAATTGTTTACCTCATCTCACATGCAAGTAGGTAGGGCTGGGTAAATCTCTCGAACCGAACCGATCGAATTTGACGATTCTTGTCAAATTAAATACCCGAACGGGTATCTGAATTGAGAATCGACGGGTACGGTTCGATTCTCGGTTCTAGACGAAGAATCGAATATTTCTAATTTTTTTTTATATTGAGTAAATCAAATTATGTTAATTTTAATTTGTTCTAAACAAATTAACAATTTATAAATTCAAATTTTTGATCCAATAATTTGTTTCATTTTTAATTTTTTAATTTTTGGTCCCATTACCCATTTTATTGTTTCATTTCTTAGCACAACAAGATTCAATCCATTAAATAACTCTAAACGCCTATACTAAAGTGCATAACGTTGTCTCGATTCTCGCACTCACTCTCGTAGCCTCGCTGACATTTCAAAACCTATACAATCGTCGGTTGATGCTGTGACCTTCGATCGAAATTGCGACCTTCGTCGATTGAAACTTTGACCATAGCGATCATTTGAATAAGGTAGTCTACTAGTCTATTGCATTCCAAAATCATTGAATGTATCATTAATTGTATTTATATAATGTTGTTATAAATGTTAAAAAATTTAATTATAGTACAGAACTGAACTGAACGGAACCGAACCCGAACGGTTCCATAATTATATTTGGACCCGACGATTCCATTTACTAGAGACCCGAAAATTTTGGTTCGGTTCGGTTCTAAAGAGAACCGAACCGAATCAATTCACGCCCACCCTACATGTAGGGGATCCTCATGAATAAAAAAAATCTTAAAATGTGTTCCTCACTCTCTATTGTGAGTAGTCGGCAAGAAATTAGGTAAAAAAAATTGGTGCATGTAGTATGGTCCATGGCGTAAATTTTAACTCTTTCAAATTTGGGTCGTATAGGCTTAATTTCCTCTAATTAACAATTAATTGGGTGAGCATTGAAAACTTGATTCCCATATTAATTGTGATAATACTAATAGTTATCATCACATGTGACATGTCCATGCCTGATCCAATAAGTTTGAAATATATGTTAGGTCTGTACGATATAAATTATAGAAAAAATGAGCTCTTTGACTCTTTGTTAAATTTATGTACGTCATTTTCTTGTAATACATCGATGTGGAAATTTCAATTTGTATGTGCTCTTCCCCCGGTGCTAAATTCTTTCTGGTTATATAACACGACAATATATGTGTCATGATCTTACGTCTCAATCAAGACCATTGATGGTCTACTAGCTATGGTGTGGATTCCTACGCCTAATTTGATAAAATAAATGTTTTTGATATTTTGTAGATTAAATATTTTTATTAGAATCAAAATTACTTGTATTCATAACACTTTTAATTTACTCTCGACTCTTTTAGTAGTTACTCATCAACATTTTGATTTAAAGGAAATTCTCTCAAGCCTTTATCTGGTTGGGACTTTGACATATATCGAGATTTCAATCGCAGCAGAAAACTTAAGGAAGAGACAGGTACAAAATCTTCTCAAAGACTCTTTTATTACATACTGCGAAGGTAACTTCAAAAGTTTAAATGACTCATTCATTATACCCTTAATTGGTTTTGATGGAAATCAATTCTTTAGTAGATTTTAGTAAAATTGAAAATTGATAAAATTTGTGGATTCCGTGAGTATGTTGTTAAATTTAATTATTGATTTTAACTTAGATTTTTATCTATTTTTTTTTTTAATTGAAGGGACTAAATGTCGTAGTCCAAAGGTAGCTTTATAGAGGCCGACATCGGAAGGGTTTTGAAACATATGGCCTTACGATGTCAATAATTGTGTCATGTGTTCATGGGCCATGGCTTAAGGTTAATTCTTCATATTATGATGGCTGCCGACACTGTTTTTCTCCATACCTTTCTTGATATTACACTGTCTTTGTTCACAAGTTTGATATATTGTGCGTATAATATTTTCGTTATTCTAATCAAAAAATTAAAGAACACTCTAGGGATATCCTCAATTGAAATTGTGATGAATTTTTAAAATCTTTCTAAATTTAAGCGTCCTCAATTGAGATTATAACAAATTTTAAAGAAATTCATTAAAATTTGGGTGTCCTAAATTGAGATTTTAATGAAGTTCATGAAATTCTTTAAAATTTAGCTATTCTCAATAATTAGTGAATTTATAAAGATTTCATTAATAAGGGGATTTTAAAATATTTGGATGGACTTCAAGTTTAAAAAAAAAATATATACATATATATAACCAAATTTTTTGAAATTTCATCATTTTTTATGTGATTCTTATGAAAATTGTGAAAATATCCACGAAATTCATTAGAATTTATAATCCTTTAAAATCTATCAAAAGTTGAGTTGATGACGCTCCCAATTTGTCCAGCTAAATAGTTCGCGTTGAATGCACGAGGGTCATTTAACTACTACAAAAGGCAATGTCAAGGCTTAGAGTAATTCCTATTAAAAAGGAAGATCAAAGTGGACGACAAAGAAATCTTCAACTTTTGACAAGTTGGCCAACCTTTTAATCTGTTTTAAATTATATTTTTTAATATTATTACAATCTATATTATCAAATAAAATTGTAACGTCAACTATTAATCATCCACGGATTGCCTAGATTTGATTTGAGAGGTGAAAATTAGACACAATGAATATGTAAAACACATACCTTCCCTAAATAAATTCCATTTTCTCTAGAGAATAATGTTATTTGCAGTCATTTACTATCGTAATCGCCCTATGTGACTTACATGTAGTGGTTAGTAATTTGATATATAAGGTAAGAAAAACTATCACATTAATATATCAAATCACAATTGACATATAGGATGTCACATAGGATGATTACCGTAGTGAGCGACTATGAATAGCATTACTCGTCTCTTAAAACATTATTGGTACAAAACATCAAAATATTAATTCAGATAATTACTTATCATCCAAAATTTTGTGTTAAGCTCAAGTAACAAAGATTCTTCTGAAATTTCCCAACACCCCTTGTGATACTTGTTTGTGTAGTAGCAACTCTTTGACTGCTCCTCCCTACAATATACTCAAGTGTTTTTTTGTAACATCAAATATTTTAGTGTTTTTTCGTAACACCAAATATTCTATGATTGATATAAGGAAAGAGTTCTAATTTATTAATAAAAAATTAAGATACTACAAGCTTTATTTTTCCAAAAATCAAATCGATAAACTCCTACCACAACAATTCAAGTCCCTAAGGAAGATAAGGGGTTAATAAGAAGATATGATGGCCCCTTCCCAATAACAAAGAAGGTAGGAATAGTGTCCTATCAGGTGGAGCTTCCTCCGAGACTATACGAAAGGTCATATCTGATAGAGAACTATACACTATACAAGTAACATTATTGTCTGGAAGAAATTCTGATAATTAAATTTGGATAGCAACAAGATCATTAATTATCTTTAATATTTTTCATTTTACTCGAATATAAGAATTGTAATTTCATAGTAAGGTAAATTTAAAACCTTCATTAGTATCAAAAAACATAAAAGAAAAAAGAAAATCATGCAAAAAAGTAAAAAGAGAAATTGAAAAGCATCTTAAGATTGATGGCTCTATTAAACAAATCAATAGCCGTAATTGAATGCGCTTTGCCCTCTTTTCAATTTTGTTAATTTTTCCTTTTGTTTCAAAATGTAAACAGTATAAATGATTCTTTCAAACAATGCAAGGCAAGGCAAATTGAATATTGAATTCAACATAATTATTATTTCAACTGTAATTAACTATTTCCGAAGTACATAAGTAAATATTTATCTATAGCTATACGTAATGTACAAACCTCTTTACTCTCAAGATATTCATCTTTGATGTCATCAGTGAGATGACTCGATATCTGAAAAGGTATGACATCTCTTCCCTCAACTTCGATTCATGTTTCTTACGTCCTCCGCGGAAGAAAAAACCGTACTGTATAGTAGTAATAGTATTTAACACAATTGAGTGGGATCTCCAGCTTCAGATCTCTCATCTCTCTTGTGGTTCCTAATTACAAAAATTCTGAAAAAAAAATGAAGAAATTTAAAAAGAAATTGAAATAGTTACCAAAATAGAAAATATTTCACGCGAGATTTTTCTTAGTTTGTAGGCTCATACCTCAAGAATCAATAATATATGGCGTTTGTAATAGATCATAAGGTGCCCACAAAGCATCCAAAGGGCAAGGGCGGTTGGCGTCTAGTCGAACCCATGGTTTACCCTTTCCACTCCAATGTAACAGGCTTACTGGACCCGGATGCAAATCCCGGCATAGCCCCCGGAAGTTATCACCGCCGAGGCCGTGTTGATTCCACCGGTGATCCACTGGAGCTATATTTCCGGCAAAAACAAGCAAGAAAGGTGGCAAAGAACCCAATTCATATATCCTCATTCTCTTCTGCAGCTCCATCCATTCCACAATTTTTGTTGTATAGTCCCCGGCTCTCCATCTCTCAAGATCAATGACCATGACTCCAGTGTTGAAATAACAAGGTTTTCGATTCGCGAAGGTTAAGGAAAGAGAAGGGTTGGACCAGAATGTCGGCGTGAAATAGGTGGTGAAGTTTGCGTTGCAGTACTCAGGTGCTGCTAAAACTGCTTCATTGCCTAGAGGAGTTGAAGCAAGTTTAGCAATATCATCGACGAGTACGAGGTCGGAATCTAGATAAACAACCTTTTGAACGCATCTTGGGAACAGATCAGCGAGATAGTTGCGGGCATAGTTGAGAGGACAATCCAGTGCAGCACGAATAGAAGTTGAGATCAACCCCGCCACCGGCGAATCATTGAAAGGATAGACGTTGAACTGAAGATAAGGATATGACTTTGCCATTGTGAGGTTGAGATGGAAGGTGTCGGCGGTAGCGGAAGACACAAAGTGGAAGATTATATTTTCAGGGCAAGACGAGTGTTGAAGGACTGAAAGAATAGCAGCCATGGATCCCCGGAGGTAAAATGCGTCTAGAGTCATTGCTACATGTACTGCATTGTCCGAGCAAATCTTGGCGGCAGCGGCGGTGGAGCAGTGAATGGAAGGGCACTTCGGAGAATTGTAGAACTTCGGAGCCTCCCTGAATTGGTGGTTCCCGGAAGTAGCTGCTATAGTCGATAAGATAAACAGTAACGAAAAGAGAGATTCTGAAAATGCTACTGCCCCCTTCATAATTTCAACTGGAAGCTCAAAATCTTTGACCTCCCTATTCTCTGCACCGAGTGATCTGTCTTATATACTTCTGCACTAATTTATTGGAAGACTTGTAATTTAGTATTTATTTGTAGTCAATTAGGTCAAAACAAGCGGCTAGGATTGATAACAGTGGTCCATAAATGTTATAATCTAGCGTGGAGTAGCTACGTACCCGCACGTATATTTCAGTAAGCCCCTTTCATATCTACGGTTAAAATATAAGGTTGTCCTTAGATGGCTCACTTTCTAGTACTTTGTTGAGATATCTAGAATAGCTTCATAACTACTTCTCTCGGGTACAAAAGGGAAAAATGCAGGTTTATAATTTATATCTCTCGTCTATTGTATTAATGTTCATTTATAGTTCGAGATCAATTCATATACTTTTTCTTGGTTTGTAATGTAGGGTTTCATCATTTTAGCGTCCCATTGACTAGCAGGTTTACATAGATAAATTCTTCCCGCCTCATCAGTCATTTTGCTAATCATTGGTGGGGGTGGTATGGTTAAAAAAGAGAATAATTCTAAACGAACATAGCCGACGACATAGAGAATGACATAGCACTCCCATAAAATGCATGGGACTCGGGGTGAATAAAAAAATACCGACCTCATGTGTGAGGATTATGTCAACTTTAATGTCATCCTCTATGTTCATCTAGCAAGACTCTAAAAAAGACCCTTCAATAGAAAAAAAAGATCACACCTCGCAATTTTAACTTGGAAGCGAATTCTCAGTGTGGACAAATAATATTTTAGCAATACTGCTCCTGATATTCCGTATAACATTTAATGCAGAGAAAACTACTTGATTACGAGTAACTTAATAACCCTCTATTTGTTCTGATTTTCTCCCTATTTTGATCCACAATCTATGCGACTATAATTATCAACATATCTTTTCGTACTTAATTGCAGAGAGGTGATAACGAAAGGAAAATTGCCACGTACCAATGAAAAGAGGATTTGAGGGTGCAGGTGGACCAAAAATGGTGAAGGGTCTATTAAAAAGAAAACTTGAAATGGACAGTGGAACTAGAAACATGTGGAATTGTGTTATGAAATAGTGACAATGTTTTCAGTCATACATGTGACCTAATGCTTTATTTCAATTATAATCTGAAAAGCAGTAGATACTGATAATAAAGCCGATGTCTCACTATGACTTATTTTAAACGAGAAATATTTGATAAGTGGTATTTAATTCAGTTATGCAGATGTGTTTGAATAATGAGAGACAATGCATGAGATAAGCCAAGAAATGCTTATTATGATTGAAAGTCGTAAAAAGTTTCATCTAGTTGTAACAACTTCCTCTCAATTGCACAAAGTGAACTTGGTTACCGATGTGGCTATAGATAAAGATGTTTTCGGTATTCTTAAGTCTTAACTAGATGTATAAATGCATATTTCTATTTATAACTTCATATTTACACCTGTACAGACCTAATGAACACGTTTTAGGGGTAAAATTTTATTCTATACAATATTCGATAGAATTTATGTATATATAAATTCATTTTCGTAGTTTTTTATTACATACCTGTCTAATTTCATCATTAAACATCTTTGGACCCTAATCCTCTCAAGTGCATGGAGTGAAACTTAGTTATTCACGTGGTTAGATAAGGATGGTTTTGTATATTTGCTACTAGTTCGTACACATATTTTTATTTATAGGTTACTTGTTTAAACATATGCATATAAACCTTATTAACATGAATTAAAGGACAAGTTATATTATATTGACATTATAAAGTATCATCATGATAAATTAACATCAACATATAAGTAAAGAAACTCTCTCTCTCTCTTCAAAGAGTAAATGTTCGAAGATGGCTTTGGACATAATTTTGAAAAAGAAGTAACAATTAATACACATGGTGGATTTAATTACTTTCTTGGATCTTCCATAATTAAATAGAGGGTTCCCCATTTTGATGGCCAAAATTACAGATTTGCATGTGCGCATGTTCTCAGCCAGAAAGTTTTGGGTTTCAAACAAATAGAACGGAGAATCAATTCCCAATTATTAGGGTTCAATCAAAGAACATATGATAGCTATGGTTCCATTTTCTTGACATGACTGTTTTTCTTTTTCGATTTTTGCTCGACAAAGCAAAGCAACAGCAAAAAGGCATGGAAATTTAATTCGTGATATCATTTAGCCCATGTTTGTCATCCATTTTCTTCCATTCTTTTTTCTACAGTACTCATTTTCAATTACACATTCTTTATTAAAATAATATTATATATAAATAAAAAAAATTTCCTTCTTTTTTAACCACACATTTCAACATCAATCATTATTCCATAATATATCCTTCCCAAATAATGGGTGACAAACACGACTTTAGTCATTAGATAATATCCCTGTTTGGTAACTATTCTTTTAGAACTTTTGGGTGCATCTCCTTAAATCAAAATCTAAAACTTTAATAAGTTCAAGTGCTAACTTGCCTTAGTTGAAAATCAAATGGGAAGAGGTATGAAAACTCTTAGGACAAAAAATGGTTTAGAGCTTTGCAACTTTGAATTTGATAGTTTCTACAATGATAAGAGTATAATGAAGCATAGAACTATGAAACATACCTTCCGACAAAATGGGATGGCAGAGAGAATGAATCAGACTTTAATAGATGAAGTCAGATGTATGATGATTAATTCTGAGTTGTCTAAAGGTTTTTGGGGTGAAGGTGTGTACTATTGCCTATTTGATAAATAAGTCACATTCTAGTTTTGTTAACTTCAAGACTGCTTAAGAATTATGATTTTAAAAAAAATTATCCAGATCTGTTACACATTAGAGTGTTTGGTTGTACGGCTTATTTACATCAGATTGAAGGAAAATTGGATCATATGGCTACTAAGTATGTCATCTTAGGTTCTCCAGAGAGTAAAAGAATATAGATTGTGGGTTTTAAGTGTGAAGGGCACTAAAATTATTAGGGCTGGGCAAATCTCCCGACCCGAACCCGAACCCGAACCCGAACCGAACCAAACTAAACCCGACGATTCTTGTCAAATTAAATACCCGAACGGGCATTTGAATTGAGAACCGACGGGTACGGTTCGTTATCGGTTCTAGACCAAGAACCGAATAAGAATCGAATATTTCTAATTTTTTTATTTTATTTTGAGTAAATCAAATTATTTTAATTTTAATTTTTTCTAAACAAATTAACAAATTAACTATTTCTAAATCCAAATTTTTGGCCTAAAAATTTGTTTCATTTCTAATTTTTTTAATTTTTGGCTCAATTACCAATTTTATTGTTTCATTTTTTAGCTCAACAAGATCCAATCCACTAAATAACCCTAAACACCTACACTAAAGTATATAACGTTGTCTAGACTCTCGCACTCACTCTCGCAACCTCGCTAATATTCCAAAACCTATACAATCGTCGGTCGACACTTGACCTCCAATCGAAGTTGTGACCTCCGCTGACCGAAATTTTGACCATAGCGATCATTTGAATAAGATAGTCTACTAGTCTCTGACATTCCAAAACCATTGAATGTATCATTAGTTGTATTTATATAATGTTGTTATAAATGTTAAAAAATTTAATTATAGCACAGAACCGAACCGAACTGAACTGAACCAAACCGAACGGTTTCATAAATATATTTGGACCTAACGGTTCCATTTACTAGATACCTGAAAATTTTGTTTCGAGTCGGTTCTCTTCAGAATCGAACCGAATCGACCCGCGCCCACCCTTAAAGATTATTAACAGTAGAGATGTGAATTTCAATGAACTTGATATACCTAGCCTTAAAAACAGACAGTCAGAAGAAATGGATTGAGGAAGGGGAATTTTCTAATAGAAAAGAAGATGGAGTTTGAAGTGAAGAGAATAAATGATAATCCAAAGGATAGTAAAATCCAACATCAAGAATAATCTGAACAAGAAATGGTGATAAAACAACCTGAACTTGAAATTTCTAAAGCTATTGTCCTTAATCAAGAAACAACTGCAGATATTAATTTGGATGATTATCAATTAGTAAGGGATAGGGAGAGACGACAAGTGAAGCCCAATTTGAAGTACATCTCTTCAAATTGGATGGAATTTATCCTAATTTCAGATGCAGCCTCGGAATCAGTTGAATTGGTTTAATTTGAAGAAGCAGTTACCTATAAAAATTTTGAAATTTGAAAAAAGGCTATAAGATAAGAGATCCAGTCTCTGAACAAAAAGAGACTTGGAAGTTGGTTGAAAAACAAAAGAATCAAAAGGTAATCCATTGTAAATGGATCTTGAAGTTGAAAGAAGGAGTAGGACCTAAAGATCCTTTAACATATAAAATTAGGTTGTTGTGAAGGGATTTACTCAGAGAGGGGGATAGACTGTACTGTGGTGTTCTCATTGGTCATTAAGTATAAAACTATCAGGTTAATCTTAGCCTTTGCAATCTAGTATGATTGGGAATTAGAGCAACTAGATGTTAAGACGGCTTTTCTTCTTAGGGAGTTGGATAAATTGATTTACATGTCTCAACTCTAAGGGTTTGAGGTCAAGGAGAAATTTGAACTTGTGTGCTTGCTTAGAAAGTCATTTTATGATCTTACGCAGAGTCTTAGGCAATGGTATAAAAAATTTGATTCATATGTGATTTACTCAGAGAGTGAATTTGATGCATGTTTGTATTTTAATAATTCTAAAGTAGGCTGTGAAGTTTATATATTGTTATATGTATATGACATGTTGCTTGCTAGCTCTAGTAAAGCTAAAATCATAAAATTTGACATGAAAGATTTAGGAAAGACAAAAAAATTCTTGGCATGATTATTAAAAGGTATAGAGTTGATAGTAGGATGACTATTAATCGAGAGTCTTATTTGGATAAAGTAAATAACAAAATTTGGTATGAAATTTGTTAAGTCTGTCAATATACCATTAGCTGCATACATGTGTTTATCATATGTAGAATGCTCTAAAATTGAAGAAGAAATGCATGAAATGAGTAATGTTCCCTATTCTAGTTAGGAGTATTTTGGACCATAGATTAAATCCAATGGTTGGATTTAGTCTTATGATCAATTCTCATTTTCTAATTGTGTTACATTTACTCTTGATTATAGTACAATATTTAAATTTGAATTTAAATGGTTTTGGCTCTATAATTACAAGACATCACTTATTTTTCACTTGAACTTGAGAGTTGGAAAACATAGAGAGGAGCTAAGTGGGAGAGTTCATTTCTCTAGTCAAATTCTTGGTTGCTTTAGGTGATTCTCTCGGCATATCCATTGTCGTTCCCGTGGACGATGATGCATGATCCGGTGTGGCACAAATCTGAGCTCAACATCATAAGACATTCCATTGGTGGTGTTGAAGAAGTTTTGGGTCTATTGGTTTGGTTTTTACATGTTGAAAGTTTAAGTTTCTGCATTGTTGTTGTAATAATCATTTGTACATTATATTTTAAACTCTACAATAATTCAATTACGTAGATGTGTTTGAACAATAAGAGACATTGCATGAGATGAAGCCAACAAATGCTTATTATGATTGAAAGTCGTAAAAAGTTTCATCCAATCGTGACAAATTTCTCACAATTGCACGGAGTGAACTTGGTTATTGATGTGGCAATAGATAAAGATGTTTTTAGTATTTTTAACTAGAGGTATAAATACATATTTCTATTTATAGCTTCATATTTACACATATACGGACCTTATGGACATGTATTAGAGGTAAAATTTTATTCTATATAATATTCAATAGAATTTACGTACATAAATTCATTTTCGTAGTCTCTTATTAAATACCCACCTAATTTCGTCCCCCCTTTGGATCACATTATAATGGCATTTTTTTTTTATCTCATTATTCTACAATGAAAGAATCAATAAAAAAAAGTAGAAAAGGTAGTTGTCTTGTCATACTTCAATTTCCCATACCATTGAAAATGCATTGAACAAAATTACCCTCAACTACGTTATACGATTGATGCAATGCTCTACAAGAACATGTCGAGGGCAGTTTGAATAATTTAAGTGGATATTGAAAAGTCAAGACAAATGTTGGATTGCAGCAAGATATACAGGGTGGAGACCACAAATTCTGGAAATGAGAAGAAGAAAAGGCAAATAATGGGGGTCAAATGGGCGCTTCATCATTAAACATCTTTTGAACCTAATCCTCTCAAGTGCATAGAGTGAAACTTTGTTATGCACGTGGTCAGATATATGTATATATATACATGAATTAAAGGACAGATTATATTCTATTCACATTATAAAGTATCGTCATGATAAATTAACATCAACATATAATTAAAGAAATTTTCTATTTTTTTCTTTTTTCAAATAGAGTAAATGTTTGAAGATGGCTTTGGAAAGTAACAGTTAATACACATGGTGGATTTAATTACTTTCTTGGATCTTCCATAATTAAATAGAGGGTTCCCCATTTTGATGGCCAAAATTACAGAATTGCATGTGCGCATGTTCTCAGCCAGAAAGGCTTTGGGTTTCAAACAAATAGAACGGAGAATCAATTCTCAATTATTAGGGTTCACACGCTCGACAAAGCAAAGCAACAGCAAAAAGGCATGGAAATTTAAATTTCGCACTATAATTTACTCATTAGATAATATCCCTGTTTGATAAATGTTCTTTTAGAACTCTTTTTTCTCATTTATTTTCAACCACACATTTTCAAAATAAAACGTAAACTAAACTCAAAAAAATTTCTACTTTTAAACTACGTATTCTTCAAAAAGTTACTATTCAAAAACCCATTCTCCACAAAAAAAATGGCTATCAAACAAGGCCATATAATTGTTTGAAGATCACGATTGAATATTAATAATAAAATATTGCTGAAGATAATAAATAAATTTATTAACCTTTAACAAACTTAACTCTCATTAATACGAATGATTCAATATTGTATTGTAACACACGATTAAAAAATAAATTATTGATGTTTGATCATCAAAGTAGTGTCCTTAAACTTGGTTGAGAGAGATTTTTTTAAAATTATTTTCAACCATACATTCAATAAAACCCAGAATTTTTCCTTAAAAGTAAGGACATTCTCCAAAATATAATAAAAGCTGGCCAAACAAGACACCAGAGTTAGGTCAAGAACAATAATAAAAGCAGGCCAAACAAGACACCCACGTTGCGGTAGTCACTGCAAGTGCGTACGTAAGAGTAATTGCAGGTCACGTATGTTTAGTTTTTTTCGGACAAAGTAGAAACCAATGATAAAACGCCACTTTCAGGTTTTGGTCCAATGGAGACTCTTGTGAGCGGAAGAAAAGATGGGCATTTAATTTCATAAGAAGAGAGAAGTGTCCAATTTTCTTGCTGATCCTTTTTATGGCTTCAAGAAATTATCAACACAAACAAAAGAGGCAAATTTTAATCAAAGAAGTCAAATCACTGAATAAACGTGCTTAAGAATTCAAATTAACTAAATTGAATGAAGAAATTTGAGTGAATAAAAATGTACAGTTCGATGGAGGAACTTTAGAACACCCCAGGGTAATGTGTCAAGTGTCGTAGTTAAGCGAGTAGCTCTAGAATATCCCTTTGATTTATGATACACGTATAAGAATGGGAGAAAATCCAGATAAAATCCGATTGGGTCCTTGAGTTTTCGAAATAGTATACAAAGAAGTGCTTCAAATATGGAATTAAAATGGATCAAATAGGAAATAATACTCTTCGAATGTTAAAATTTCTCTTTGCCAAGGAGAAGATGCGGGTTAGATTCCCGCTATCCGTTGAAGATCAAGATATATGCTAAAGTAGTCAAAATAAATGAACGTATTTAAATTAAAAAAAATATATATTTTTTCAGAATCTCGATTAATTGAATCTCTCGCTCCAGGTAAATTTAGCGATGTTTCGTAGAACTACAAAGTAACAAACATTCTAATTGGATTAGATTAATAGATCAATCTTAAAGCTGTTGTTCATCATATGTTTCAATTTTCATTGCAAGTACTAAATCTATTGTGTGAGATACGTCAATAGCATTCGGCCTGTGTTTAGTTTGGATAAAAATCAGATTTTTAATAATTTTAATAAAAATTGCTTAGTTGAAAAGTTGACAAAAATTACAAGTTCTATAAAGACCCTGTTTGAGCCGCATTATTTGAAAAAAAATATTTTTAAATAGTGATTTAACATTATTTCAATCACACATTTTCAATAAAATAATATTACACGCAAATCAAAAAAAATTCTTATTTTTTAATGACACATTCTTCATCAAGCTACTAATCCAAAATATATTTTTAAAAAATAATGTGACTCAAGCACACAAAATGTGTGATTGAAAATAAATTTGAGAAAAATGAAATTTTATAAAATGAGAGCCAAACAAAGGATAGAAGTATCCATTTACCAACTGCGGAAACCTTCTCATACTCTGAGACACAGATGCAGGAAAAAAGGATTAGTGCAGTCATCGACATTATAAAAGGCAACAAAACCATTGTATTCAGCATTAATCAAGGCCGATTACGAGAAAACGAGCCTTTGTCTGAATGTGAGCATCCACTTGATTGTGGAGTTAAGACAAGAATGCAACCAATTAAGGGCATGATTGGTTACACAAACTTGGACAACTCATGTAAGAAAGAAAAAAGAAGTTTGAAACTTTTTTATTATACAGCAAAGTTTTGTTACCTCAAGGTATAAACAGTGAAAAACCACTTTGAAGACAAACTCCCACAACTAAAAGGAGGCTATGAGAAGCGTCAAAAGGCTGATCAGTCCAGAAAATCATTGTGAAGACAAGAAAATTTGCAGTATAGAGAAAAAGATAATGCATGCACAAATAGAACCTAAATCGAAGTAACAAAATTGGTATTTTTTTTTTCATGGAAAAAAGTGCTAACCAAGGAACTTGAGAAATAAGACTCCAATTTCCAGAGACAGGAGAATAACAATTGATGGCACTAAACAAAGAGAGTGTATGAGCAAAATTCATTTACACAAGAAATAAAGCAAGCAGCACAAGAACTAAAATTGTTGGATTTTTGATACCCAATAATCCCAGGCGATGATGTTAAACCGACGTTGGATAAATTAATTATCAATACCCAAGATTGAGGACCCGACTCTAAAACTATTTGGACAATTGGAAGCAACCTAATTAATTAGTGTTGCTCATGGCTCGACTTTCACACTCATTGGACGACTTATTTTGTTAGCCCACTTACTGGTATTCGTATTGGATTTGGCTCACACAACTTTGACCTAACCTAAACTATATAAGCTAGGCCCTTAGTCTTCTATCTCTTACGTGTGTTTCTTGGCTTTGGAAGAAAACTCTCTACCCCTTTTGCTTTGTGCTCTCTCTCGACTGTTTTTCTTCTTGCTTCTTCATAGCCTTTGTGGCCGAAAAAATACCGTCCCTATTGTGTCCTTAGTAGGTACAAGGTGAAGCAATCGGAGTGTGGAAGAAGGATTGGAGGTTCAGGTCGTGATTTGCTTCGGTGTTGTAAGGTTGAGATTGATACACTGAGTTCGGAAAATTCATTGATTGGAGGTCGATTATTCAACATTTGGTATCAGAGCGAGGTTGGGGTGGAGTTTCCGGGCAAAATCCGACCAGAAAATCGGTAGAAATCGACAGAAATCAGCAGAAAAACTGTCCAAAATTTTTTTTCACAAAAATCGGATATGCACTTCAATTTTCGGCGAATCTAGACGTCTTTTGGTGAAACGGAGACCGGATTCATAATCTGCAGGTGGAGGCGGTGCTGGGTGGCCGGTGCGTGTGGGCGGCGACGGCGCGTGGGCAATTTGGCGAAGGTGCATGCGGGCGTGTGCGACCGTTTCTGGAGGAGGGCTTGCAGAAGAATCTGGACAGCGTTGTTCTTCAGGCGTTCGGGACTCGATCTTGATTTCTTCGTTGCTGCAGTTTTCATAGATTTTAGAACGAGTAGTGGTGGTCTTAAAGTGATAAATTTGCATTTCTTGTAACTTACGGACTCAGATAGGTTCGCTCTGGTATATTGGCTTATCTCAATTTAAATTTTAGCATTAGCAGATCATCGTGTGGGGTGATCGTTAGGATTGGGGGTTGTCATTGCTTGGTAACCATTGCTTGTGCTAGAAATTAGGATTACTTGTTCTTTTGTGATTGAGTACTTATTCTTGGATAAATTAGCGTATTGTGCTTTGTGCTAAAATTGCCGTGAAATTTCATTTGATTGGATATACTTATTTTTTGTTGCATCGTAATATTACTTTCGTTAGAATACCTAGACCTTACCCGTTCGAACGTTTCTTTGATCTAAGACAACGAGTCTTACGAACCCTGGGAATCTAGAACGGTGTATATTGCAGCTGTAGGATTACTTTGTGTGATCTATTTGCCCAATTGATTGCTTCGTTTTTCAAAAATGTCTTCACATTTCAAAGTTGTTATTTTCAATGGAAAAGATGATTTTTCAATCTGGCAACAAAAAATGAAGGGTATTTTAGTCCAACAAAAGGTTTCAAAAGCCATTGAAGGCAAATTTTCAGCTAATTTTTTTTTAAAAAAAAGAAGAAGCCGATAAGCTTGCTTATACCTCAATCATTTTACATCCGTCTGACACTGTTTTGAGAAAAGTAGGAAAACTGAAAACCATAAATGATCTTTGGAAAAAGTTAGAAGATCTATATTTGTTTAAATCCACTCTCAATAAATTTTATCTTCTTGAGCGTTTCTTCACTTTTAAAATGGATCTTTCAAAAGATCTTGATGACAATTTAGATGTTTTCAATAAACTTGTTCAAGATATTGTTAAATGTGAAGAAACCGTATCTGAAACCTACAAGGCTATAATTTTGCTTAATTCTATGCTTGAGTCATAAAAGGAACTTAAAAATGCCATTAAGTATGGTAGAGATACGTTGACTCCTGAAATTGTCATAGACTCACTTAGAAGTAAAGAGATGAAAATGAATGCTGAAAATGAAGATAAGAGGAGTGGTGAGTTACACATGATAAAGAGTGGGATGAAGTTTAAGAAAATGAATTTGGGTAGAGCTTAAAATAGTGGTGATTCGAGTAGTGACTCGAGTGATGAAGGTGGTAAGATGAAGGGCAAGGGGACGGGACAAGTCTAGTGATAGACAGTGTTATAGTTGTGGTAAGTTTGGACACTTTATTAGGAATTGTCCCAAGAAGAAGGATAAGCAGGAGGGTTATGTGAGAGGTGAGACAAATGTGGTTGAGGGGTCGAGTTATGACCCCAGTGAGGTTTATTGAGAGAGTAAACTTAGTAACTGCATATGCATCTGTGTGTGATCCTTTCAGCATGTGTGTGATTGCCTAATTTATTGTATGATTATATGTTGCATTTCAATTTGTTTGATATGTGTGCTTGCATGAATTTGAGGTAATGTGATTACTTGGTGTGATCGTTTGCATGCATAGTGGGTTAGGATGCATTAGCAGTGTGTTAGATGTCTTTTGGTAAGGTGGAGTATAGATGCCTAGGGATATATAGTGATTTGTACCGGGGGATGTGGAGTGTGACATTTGGATCACAAGTGGAGATGTGATCAAATGTATAGAATTTATTTGTGAAAGAGACCCTGTACAAGTGGAGTGTGAGGGAGACACTTCTATCACTTCTGTAAGGTGGAATCCCATTATACACGTGGGTTGAGAGAAGTGACGTGGTGATAAAGGATTATCCCTAAAATTTAGGATCTATTGTGACTTGCCAGTTTGACATGAGCTGTGTGATCTATTTAGTGAGCATGATGGGTGATGAGAGGAGATATGTGTTCTCGAGGTGGGAGTAACACGAAATGGGATAGCATAAGTGTGGTGAGATCTTGCGTGGGGTCATTTATGCATTTGTTGCATATGTGTTTGACCGTGTGCTGATTAACTTGGTGTTAATCTTTAATTCTGTGTGAACATGATTTTCTTAAAAGATCTGTGTAGTATCCTATATAATATCTTCATCGCATGATTATTTGTTTGTTGTGATACTTGTTCCTACTTGGGTGTTTTTGGACCTTAGCTCCGGTGAGTATATGGAGCTGGTATGGTGTGTGTTTCGGTTCGAAACATGAGGTAAGGTCTGAGATACCAATTTTATTGGATTACCTTAATTGTGCAAGTTTAAACTTTGTGTTTTGATTGCTTGCAGATTATTGAGCATCAAGGTGGAGATTGTTGAGTTTTTGATACCCAATAATCCCCGGCGATAATGTTAAACCGACGTTGGATAAATTAATTATCGACACCCAAGATTGAGGACCCGACCCTAAAACTATTTGGACCATTGGAAGCAACCTAATTAATTAGTGTTGCTCATGACCCGACTTTCACACTCATTGGACGGCTTATTTTGTTAGCCCACTTACTGGTATTCGTATTGGACTTGGCCCACACAACTTTGACTTAACCTAAACTATATAAGATAGCGCCTTAGTCTTCTATCTCTTACGTGTGTTTCTTGGCTTTGGAAGAAAACTCTGCCCCTTTTGCTTTGCGCTCTCTCTCGACTGTTTTTCTTCTTGCTTCTTCATAGCCTTTGTGGCCGAAAAAACATTGTCCTTATTGCGTCCTTAGTGGGTACAAGGTGAAGCAACCAGAGTGTGGAAGAAGGATTGGAGGTTCGGGTCGTGATTTGCTTGGGTGTTGTAAGGTTGAGATTGGTATACTGAGCCCAGAAAATCCATTGATTGGAGGTCGATTATTCAACAAAAATAAATAGCAAAAGTTTCTTCAGAGTTTCATCAGCATTTAAACCGTCATTTGCCTACTGAACATGACCTGTTTCTCTATAGGCGTGGCCGCCGGTACCGTGAAAAGAAGCAGCATTTCCAAAATGATACCCTGATGTTGCACCTAAACCACTTGTATTTGAAAATACATGTAGCTAGATGTTAAAAATGGGAGAAAACACCCCACCAAAACCAACAAACATTCTGAAATTACTGAATGTTGCAGATACCATTGGTACAAATCCATCCATCACTCCCAAAACTATGTTAGATAAGTTGCTCATATTTGGAGGCGGAGCTGTAGTAGGTCTCTGCCTGGCTGGTTGATTAGGGATTTCAACGCTTGGAACAGGTTTTGATCTCAGGTCACTTTTGACTTGGTATCTTGCCTCAACCGTATAAAGGAATTAACTTTTCCTCTTGTATTAGGGCCTTACAAACAGGGCATTCGTTATAATGTGAGTGAAGTTTTAGCCATCTGTAGAGGCACGGCCAACAATAGAGGTGACCACAGAGGGTAATTATTGGGTCTTGTGCTCAATCGAAACAAATATTGCATTCAAAATCATCAGCTCGATCGCTGTGTCTTTCAGAGGAAGCTGAACTCTCTGGTGCCCCGGTAGTCGAAACTTGGGCCTCAATTGCCATCTTACCTAGTGAACTTAAAATCCAAAGCTTCCCAAATATGGTTACAGGGAACCTGTAATTTGGCCTCTCTTAGTCACTAAAATTTTAGCAAATTAATCTTAAAAACAGAATCATAGATATAAATGCCTAATTAAACTATACTAATAACTTAACCCCAACACCGAAAAAAAAGGTGGCGAATGCAATGCACTTTATACCAATTTTCCAAATTTCATCACCAGAGATTATTTGTTGTTCTGAAGGCAGTTTGAATTATTGTTAGTTACCGAGTGTGAGATACTTTTGTCTAAAATCAATAAAGCATCCCAAACCAAAAATTCGATCTTGAATACGGAATTCATCCTTTTCATTTAGATCATCAAACAGAATAATTTACAATCGCATCTCAAATGCTATAAACCCTAGATTGAAGAAACCATCCATCCCAAAATTACTAATCTCACATTCCTTGCTTTACTATTCATATAACAGCAAAATTTTTATTTAATTAAACATGCATGTAATCTATCAAATCCCAAATTGTAATCAAAAGCATCCCATCAATTCAGACACACAGAAAAAAACGTTATTCACCATTCCCTGAAATTATATATTTTGCTATCCGTTACCTCCAATTTAAATCAACGTATTAAAAACGAATTGAAAAGATAAAGAGAGAAAATAAATTAAAATTAAAAATAAAACACTTAAACTTTTTTTAATTTGATCGACACAAAGAAGATCACGGAGCAATGATTGTCACAAAACGCTGTAAACAATATAAATAAAAGAACAAGTTCTGCATTTGGAGTCTGTAGAAAATTCCAGAGCGAACATTGTTATATTATCAGATTAATTTTATTAGAATTGTGCCAAATTAACGTAACATTTCATTGGTAGTAGACCCAAAAATATTTTCTAATTATCAATAAAATACTGTCAAATTTTAATTTAGTACAATTTTGATGAAATGGCATAACTCTTGATATTAAAATGATGTCGGCTTTAAAAATGTTTTAAATCAATTAGAATTAGAATCAGCTCGTTGTCGTTGTAGGCTTAAATTAGCTTGCCTTACATTCAATTATGTGGATCTTGGAGCTTCCCTCTATCTGGGCCAGAAACCCAGCCCATTTCAGTTTACAAGGGAGCCGAAAATGGAATGTGCTGATTATTTCATCGAGCTAACTCTAGCTAAAAAATATTTGGTATTGCATTGGAGCAACATTACACCAAAAACATTTTTGGAATATTTTATATACAATGGGGCCCACACACACGATTTTATTCTGCGCAGCTTCTGTAAGCTTAAAATCTGTACATATGGATTTTTCCAAAATAGAAATATGTTCTAACGGGCCCATCTTTTGACAAGGACATGTTGACGTGTGACGGGATATGATCACATCAAAGTTAGTCGAAGGGTTTTTTTTTTTTAAATAAAATTTTTTTGGCTCGTAATAGATAATATGCACTAAGGCCATCTCCAGCACTGTACCAAATTTTACACCAAATCTTGCATAAAATTAAAATCCATCTTCAACTATTATATCAAAAGTTACACCAAATGAACATTGTTTAACCATTTTTTTTATTCTTTATAATATATTTATTTAATTATTTTATAAATACATAAATTACTAAATAAATAATTATTTTAATTACGAAAAAGATTAAATTCATTAATAAATCGTGTTTATTATATTTTAAATTTTTTTCTTCTTTTAATTAATTTATTAATTATTATTTCTTACATTTAAAATTTATTTTAAATGCAAATAATAATAAAAAATAATAATTTATTGTATTTAAAAATATATAGTACAAATGACACAACTATCTTTCATCAATTATTTGAAAAATGAGAAGAAAATGACAAAATAGACTTTCACCACTTTACACTATTTTGCATTAAAATGGTCCAAAATTTGGTATTGCATTGGAGCAACTTTACACCAAAAATGGTGCAATTTGGTGATTTGGTGTTAACATTAGAGTTGCCCTAAGCATGGTGTGAGAAGAAAAAAGGGAAAATGAGGAAAGAAAATGGAGAGAAATAGAACGTCCACATAATTTTGTTGGGTAGAGCGAGGTTGACAAAGTAATAAGAATTCACAATTCGATACTTATTGTTGACACATAAAAATTCAGCCTAAATCGAACGGCCCAAGGAGTAAAGCCCAATTAGAGGATCCCCAAATCAGATAGCCCAAAGAATGAAGCCTAATCAAACAAATCAAGACGAAGGCCCAAATAGGGAGGCCCAAGAACGCGGTAACGCCATCGCCCAAGTTTGCAAGTAGCCCAGAATCTGAGCGAATGGAATGTCATACAGTCGCCCAGAGCTGTTACTCTATTCTCGCCCAAACCTTCAAGTCGCCCAAGGTCTTAACAAACATAAAGCGTTGTAGTTATCAAGAAGTGCAGTTATCAAAGCAGTTGTTAAAGCAGCCCTATCACGTTCCACTATTTAAGAAATTCAATCGAAAGCGGTTGAACGACGAAGAGTAATGGCAGCAGTTAAAAGAAGGCAGTTTTCATGACAAGTTGGCCATTATGAGGAAAGTGGGCAGTTATAGGACGATCAAGCAGAGTTTAGGCGGTTGATCACAAAGAGATCGTCTATGAAGTATAAAAGGGAGAAAAGACATAGAGTAAAGGACCGAATCAAAAACTCTCGAACAGAGAACATGTAATTTTAATTTCCTTAATTTAGATTTAAACACTTTTCTTTCAGTAACTCGTGTGCTTGCGCCCCTTGGAGGCACTTTGCTTTTAATTTCCAATTGTAAAGTCATCGCCAATAAAAGAACACCCCTTTTTGGGACTTTGTCTCAAGAGGTTTGTCCCTTACACAATCGTCTGATCCTTTTTAATTGTTAGCGAATAACCCGCGTGAAACAATTTGACACGCCCAGTGGGACAGTGGTGTTTGGTGTTGAAAGTACAAAAGGTGAAACAATATGCCTCAGAGATCCGATAAGGAAGCAGCAAGTCAGGGAGGAATTCAGTCTGTGATCGAGCGATATGAGGAGCAGCATGCCTCTCCACGAACAGATGGACAGAATCAGAGCAGTAACAGTCGTTACGAACCAATGACGGAGTTGAGTCCTCGAACCATGCGTGCATTACTTGGAGAACTCACACAAGACGTCGTTGAACAGATAAATCTTCGAAGTATTCATAATATGGAAAGATTTACCCAAAATGGGAATGTACACTATGACAACATGGCTAAACAACTAAACATGTTGAACGAAACAATGAATAAGTTAGTAGGCCAAATATGTTAACCGGCTATACCCCTTGCAAATCATTTTCAAACTAGGACAATTGTGGGACATAATCCCTCAGTCCTAAATCCGAATCAAGGGGTAGAACCACCTTCTGGTCCCTTTACTTCGAACCAAGGGGGTACTGCAGTGCCAAATCAGAACAATGGTAGTGGTACGCCTAACTTGGGGGGTAATCCAAACATAAGAGATAATGTCCTAAACAATGGACAGCACAACCCACGTGTTAATGAGGGAATAGATGTTCAGGTTAATGGTAATGGCCCTAATTATGGTAATTTTGTTGCCAGTCAAGGACCAAACATCAGGTCTCATGCAAATCAACCGGTTAATCAGCCTGTAGGAATTCCATATGATCCCAACGTCATGTTGAGGAATCAGATTATGAAAATCGTACAGGATTAGATGGCTTTTGGGGTGCGTCCCGTCATTAGGCCGACGTACACAAAACCATATCCTGATTGGGTAGACCAAGCATATCCATGGCCTAGAGAGTACAAAGTACCAGAATTCTCACTGTTTACCGGTTTAGGAGAGGTGTCTACTCTAGAACACATAGGGCGATTCACATTGCAAAGTGGTGATGTAACCGATTACCATAAAATGAGGCTTTTCCCTAGTTCGTTAACAGGAGTAGCTTTCTCCTGGTTCATCAACTTGCCAGCGAACTCTGTTCAAACATGGCAACAATCTGAACAGTTATTTCACGCTCAGTTTTATAAAACTGAGTCTGAAGTCATTTTGGCTGATTTGGCGAATCTACGTCAAATGCCAAACGAATGGGCAGAAAGTTTTTTCCAAAGGTTCAAGACAGCAAGAAGCAAGTGTTTTGTACCTCTGCTCGAAAAAGAATTTGTCAAAATCGCTCAGAGCTGCCTGAGCTTTGATTTAAAGAAGAAATCCCAAGACAAGGAATTTCCTGACCTTTTCCAGTTGAGTGCGAATGTGATCAGGTATGAACGACTGATAAGAGAAGAAGAACAGATGAACAATTCTAGTAAAGAGACTTATTACAAAGACCCAAATTTTGATGTTCATACCATCAGTGACGAGCCATATGACCAGGCCGAAATGTGTTTGGCCGAATTGGTCAAAGGAGATACGTATGCTTGTCCCATAATGGCCAAGCCTAGACTATCGGGCAAAGATGAGCCCATAAAAGATGGAAACATAAAGGCTAGAACGTTCTCGTTCGATGTAACCAAGGCCGACCTTATATTTGATAAATTATATAGGGATAAGCAGATAAAGTTGAGCGATAAGCACAAATTGCCAAACCCTGAACAAATTAAGGGTGAAAAATATTGTAAATGACATAATGCATGGTCACATTTGACTAACAATTGCTTGGTTTTCCGCCATGTATTGTAGGATGCCATTGAATCAGGACGAATTACGTTCGATGATAAGAAGAAGATGGCAGTGGATGAAAATCCTTTCCCACAGCCACTTGGAGTAAACATGGTGACATCTAGATTTAAAAACAAGTTGCCAAAATTCAAGTTGGTCGTAGATGATGGAGAAGAGGATCCTAGACCACATCCCAGCGTCTTTGAACGAATCAAGGGGAAAGAACCAAAAAAGGACGAAGACGTCCTGTGTGCAAGGTGTAAAAGAGAAGTGAATGGAAATACGGAGAAACCAGGAACATGGCAGCATCCTCATCGCCCTACCTTCTTCCCAAACACTCAGCCTGGTAGAGGGCGAGGTACATCATTTTATAGAGGACCGCCTTTTGAGAGGCAGTTCAGGCCAGCAGATAATAGAAGAACATTCAGGCCGCAACCTCACCGGCCAAATGTATGGCATTCATTCCAGTACAATGCAGGAAGGGCAATACCCTTCGATGAGATGACTAGGACCCAACAAAGGCATTTCCAACGAAACTACGGACGGATGATGAGGCAGCAACAGGGAGTGCCACATCCTAAAGCGCCTAAACTACTCAAGGTAGCCAATCAAAATGTCCTCAAAGATAGTAAAGAGACCGATACAGATGAATCAATGAAGGAACTGCCAGAATCTTTTTCTGGGAGATCAAAGTTTGAGCGAGACAGAAATGATGGAGAAGATCAAGATCAGCCCCTTACCATTCAGTTTGGTACGTTACCTCCTGTCGTGGCCAATAATTACTTACTGGCCAATGAATTCAAGAATAAAGAAAAAGAAGAAGAGATGGAGGACAACGAAGGAGAAGCTTGCGTGTTGGTATGTGAAGAAGGCCAGACTTCTAGAGAGGTCTACAACGACGAGGAGGACGATGGGATGACAGACATTGAAGAAGAAATCGACCTAGAGGCAGAAAGAAGAAAGAGAGGAGTATCGCGCAATACTCTGTTGAAGCAACTACATCGAGAGGGAGTTCGTGAAGTAGACTTGTTGGGGGAACCATCTGGGCGTCCTTTCGATTTCTACGTACTGTACGGGACATCCAAAAGGAAGGAAAGAGTGCCTCGCTCTGAAAAGTATGGGTCACCTCCAAGAATAATGCCCCCTCCCACAGGTTGGGTAACTGATGAGGAAGCATTAGAAAGAAGTAGGGAGAAAGTTCAGGAGACAGAGGATCAGCGTGATATACTGCACGTCGACTTATCACAGGGGGATAATTCGACAGAAAACAAGCAGGAAGTAGAAATAGAGGCTGCCGAAAAGGTTATTTTTAAACGGCCAGCCATGAAATTACCTAAACACTTGAGGCCATTATACGTTAAAACTCTAGTTAACGGCGTCCCAGTGGCAAAAGTGCTTGTCGACAATGGTGCAGCTATAAACATCATTCCATCTAGGATGATGAGGAAGTTCGTAAAGACAGAGGGTAACATGATTCCTACAGAAGTCATCCTCATTAGCTTCAACGGAGGAGCAACTTCAGCTAAGGGAGTTATGCCATTGGACATAACTATAGGGACGACTACTAGGACCACTGTCTTCTTTGTAATAGATCGGGGCGAAGCAGAGGTGGTAAGGCCGATCATAGGCCTTTTGTCGCAGAAGCAAACTCGGTGGAAAAGTTCATGTACGAAGGAAACTATGGACCTGTCAGGGTAGTACAAGACGGGGAAGAAACTCAGGTTGTCTCGCAAAGCAAAGAACTGTTCTCAGTGGATGCACTCACTGAGATGTTCAAACGGATGAGGCCAAATATAGTGGCCCTGGAAAAGCCAGTGATTGGCAAAAGAATAATCAAGGAATCTTGAATGGATTCTGAGTTACGAAAGCAAATGGCCGACATTCAGGCCTTCAAAGCCAGACTGATGACTTTCAATAAGGAATGCAATGACAAGGCGAAGGAAGAGACTGCCCTAAAAGCGCTGAAGGACAAGTTGGCAGTATTCGAGTTAGAGTAAAGCATTGGTCGAGAAGTCAACAAGGTGGACTGTTTAGAAGAAGAAGTACTTACAAGGGAACTCGACGACGAAATGATGCGGATCGCCAAACCTGGATACGCTCAAGCACAAAACCCTCTGATCAAAGTAAATATTGGCAATGAAGGAGAAGATCGTCCAACATTCATCAGCCAGATGCTCGACCAAGAGGTTAGTAACAAATTAATCGCTTTGCTAAAAGAGTTCAAAGATTGTTTTGCTTGGAAATATGAACAAATGCCTGGTTTAGATAGAGGCTTGGTGGAACATAGGTTACCAACTAAGCCTAACTTTAAACCTCATAGGCAGCCTCCTAGACGTTTTGCTCCCAATGTACTCCCTGAAATCAAGAAAGAGATAGAGTGATTATTGAAAGCAGGTTTTATAAGAATAGCCAGATATGTTGAATGGTTGTCGAATATCGTGCCAGTACTAAAAAAGAATGGTAAACTAAGGGTGTGTATAGACTTTAGGAATTTAAATATAGCTACACCCAAAGATGAGTATCCAATGCCTACGGTGGATTCTTTAGTAGACTCGACTGTCGGACATGTCATGTATTCTTTCATAGATGGGTATTCAGGATATAATCAAATTTATATAGCTGAAGAAGACATACACAAAACTGCCTTTAGATGCCCGGAGTCTCTAGGATGTTTTGAATGGGTGGTTATGCCTTTCGACCTAAAAATGTAGGGGCAACTTATCAAAGGGCAATGAATTTAATCTTTCATGATATGATAGGCAAGTTTGTTGAAGTGTATGTAGATGACATAGTAGTCAAGTTCGTTAAAGAAGAGGACAATTTCGAACAGTTAAGATGTTCGTTTGAGTGAATGAAGCAATATAAGCTAAAGTTGAATCCCTTGAAGTGTGCATTCGGTGTTAATGCAGGGAATTTTCTTGGTTTCTTAGTACATAAGAGAGGGATTGAACTTGATAAAAATAAAGCGAAGGCCATTTTAGAGGCCAAACCACCTAGCAACAAAAAAGAATTGCAAAGGTTTCTAGGCCAAGTAAACTTTTTAAAACGTTTTATTTCTAACTGTGCAGGGCGAACTAAAGTCTTTTCACCGCTCTTAAAGCTGAAAAATCAGGACGAATTCGTCTGGAGAGAAGAACATCAAAAGGCTTTTGAAAGCCTGAAGACATATCTATCAAGTCCACCAGTATTGGTGTCACCAATCCAAGGACGGCCAATGAAAGTGTATGTATCGACTGAAAAAGAATCAATAGCTGGAATGGTCGCACAGGAAGACAAATTTGGTGAAGAAAGGGCAATATACTATTTAAGTAGACGGTTAACGAAATGTGAATGTAATTACTCTACTATCGAAAAATTATGTCTTGCATTGTATTTCACATGTACAAAATTAAGGGCTTATTTACGGCCCGTAACCGTTTATTTAATTTCTAAAGTAAATTTAGTTAAGTATATGTTCTCGCGCCCTATTTTACACCAAAGGGTAGGCCTTTGGATATTAGCTTTATCAGAATTCGAAATACAATATATATCTCAAAAGGCAGTCAAAAATCAGGCTCTGGCTAACTTTCTAGCCGATCATCCATGCCTTGACATGCCTGAAGAAATCGAACTAGAAATCAATTCGTTCGAGTTAAAACCTTGGGTGTTGTATTTCAATGGGTCAAAAACCTCCAAAGGTGTAGGAGTAGGAGTAGCATTGATTAATCCTTTAGGGATTTGCTACAAGTTCACATTCACTTTAGACAAAATGTGCACCAACAATCAGGCCGAATATGAAGCCTTAATTGTAGGCCTAGAACTAATGATAGATATGGGAGTAAGAAATGTGATCGTTAGGGGCGATTCTCAATTGGTGATCCATCAATTGATCGGTGATGTTAAATGCCAAAGTGATTCCATTGTAAGTCAATATGAAATCGCCCAAGAATTATTAGAAGAATTCGATCAAGTAGAACTTCAATGCGTTAATAGGATATATAACGACGTGGTAAATGAGTTAGCCCAAATGGCTTCAGGGTACTCAAAGGTTTTGAATTGAAAGTCTACTTATGAGTATGTAATCATATTGCTCGTGACTTAAAGAAGGGCGAAGAAGATTGAACTTCACTGCATACAAGATGGAGATGCAACGGATTGGAGAACAGAGATTAAAGGATTCCTTAAAGAACCTAATGGAGGGATTAGTAGGAAAATGAGGCTGTGTTTGCTGAACTATACACTAATAGATGAAGAGTTGTTTAAGAAACGCTCTGATGGTGTATTACTAAAATGTGTAAGTTTGCAAGAAGCCAAGATGATCATGGCTGAGGTGCACGAAGGGATATGTGGAGCTCATCAAGCTGGCCAAAGGATGGGATAGTTGATTATTAGGAGTGGATATTTTTGGCCAAAGATGGGAGAATTATGCGTTCAGTATGCAAAGAGTTGTTTAGCATGCCAAAAACATGGTCAAATACAAAGGGCGCCAGCATGAGAGATGGCACCTATTATTAAACCTTGGCCGTTCAAGGGTTAGGTGATAGACCTGATAGGGAAGATTTATCCCCCATCGTCCAAGCAACATACTTTTGTTATAGTTGCAACCAACTATTTCACCAAATGGGTAGAGGAGGTACCTTTGAAAGAGATCACCCAGAAGAATGTTATAAAGTTTATCCGTGATCACATTATTTATAGGTTTGGAATTCCACAAACGTTAATGTAGATCACGGAACATCTTTGAATGGGGATCAAGTGAACAAATTTTTGAGCGAGTTTGGGGTTAAATTAGTAAACTCCATACCATACTACGCTCAATCTAACGGACAAGCGGAATCTTCTAATAAGATTCTAAAAAATATCATCAGAAAGATGATAGATGAAAATGCCAAAAATTGGCACGAATGTCTGAACAAAGCCTTATGGGTTTATAGAATATCACCTCGGTCAAGTACCAAAGTTACTCCTTTCCAACTTGTTTATGGACAGGAGGCCGTTTTGTCTATGGAAATCAACGTGCAATCGATTAGAGTGTGCTTGCAACATAAGTTGAATGATGATGAGTATGCCGAATCACTAGTTCAAAATTTATTGGGGTTAGACGAGTTAAAGTTGGACGTCTTAGATAGATTGCAAGTTCAAAAACAAAGAATGGCTAAGTTCTATAATAAAAAAGTCATAGTCAAGTCGTTCAGCCTGGGTGAACTAGTTTGGAAGACGATACTCCCTTTGAATAGCAAAGATCCAAAGTACGGAAAGTGGTCATCCAATTGGGAAGGACCATACAAAATAAACAGTGTGTTGCCCAATGGAGCGTATCACTTGGAAGATTTAGACGACACTAAGCACGTGAGATTCATTAACGGCAAATATTTGAAAAAATATGTTCCTTTTTTATGGGAATGTGAACAGATAAAATCATAATCAAATATGTTGAACGATTAAAGGATAACAAGGTTAGAGCGAAATACGTTCAAATGAAGTCCTTTATTATCAAACGTTCATTATAAAAATGCAAAAGTACAAATAATGGATGCTCTACAAAATACAATTAAAAGTAAGCCAATCTCCCGGTTGATCACTGAGTAAGCCTCACACCGCCTTCCTAAATGCATCGCTGCAATGGTGGGATCGCCGAGTAAGAGGGTGGACAGGCCTCACCACCTTCCTAAATGCATTGCTGTAATGGCGAGCAAAGAGGCTGAGAAGCACTCTCAGCAAGCAAGTTGAGAAGCAGTCTCAGCAAGCAAGATGGCCCGCAAGCATCCCAAAAATTGCCTTCTATTATCGACTCCTTGTAAAGGACAAAGAGACGATGGGAAGAACTTTGATGGTAAAAACTTCGCTGCTGGCCAGAAAATATTTCCTATATCTCCCACACCAAAGGTGACATCAAGGTAAATAGTAAAATGGACGGACTAAACAGTCCATTTTCGGATCGAGTTGATTGTCAGAATGCCAGGCAATGGCAGTAAATTAGTTTCGAAGAAGAAAATGAAGATGAAGATGGAAGATGGAAAATGCGAAGCATTTATAGGGGGTGGAGATGAAGAGACAGAATATGAACAGCCACATTTCTGCCTAGTAAATGGAATTAAATAGCCCAAAATCTTGGGAAAAGTGGTGAAAATATCAAAAGAAAATGGACAAGATTTTTAACACAAAGCAGTTAAATGCTTGAAAAATTGACGACCAAAAAAAAAACAAACGTCAAATAAATGCACAAGAAGTTAATGTTCATTAATAATGAACAAAGTTACAAAGGGAAAATCAAATTACACAAGAAAAAAGATATCATATGTCTTAATTACAGTCCACCTCATACTGAACGAATTCGTTCCCTAAGTTTTTCTCAATCCTCGTTCTGCCGAGAGGAAGTGATGTTCAATTCGGCCGCGACATCATCATCAACTTCCAACTTCTTGTACTGCTCAACCAAGGATTTAGTTCGCTCAATTCCCTGGGAGGCGTTGTGCTTTTTAGCAGCCATCCTCGCCCTACAGTCGTCCATTTTGGCTTGAAGTTCCTTCATCTGAGCAGCCAAATTAACCATCAAAGAGTCTTCAACCATGACTTCGGAAGAGATTTCTTTCAACTCGTCCTCAGCCTTGTTAATCTTCATACGCAAAGACTCTTTCTCAGTTACGGCTCGAAGATATTGAGTACTTTTGGCCTTTAGTTCAGCATTCTTGGCCAACAAAGAAAGGACCTCGGAGTGGATAACCTTCAACGTCGCTTTAAAATCGGCAGAAAGATTGAGCAACGGAAGCGTCAGTGCTTGCTCCAACTTCGCACTCAAGTGCTCAAGTTTATCTTTGTGTCTGGCAGCACTAGCCCTTCCAATATCCATATCCATGAAGGATACGTACTCAAATATCGACTCCTTGAGGAACTTCAAATCTTCCTTTGAAGAAGCAGCATGACGATCAGATGGAGCAGGGCGAGACGTCTGGACTTGCCCCCAGGAAGCGAACAAGTCTTGGATAGAACGAACAATTTTGTCAGCATCCTGCAAAGAAAATTGTCAATATTAAAGATTCTCACTATAACGAACAAGATAGAAATAGAAGTGAAGCAAAGACTACCTCATCAACAATCGTGGAAGATGGCATGCCCTCAACCAAGTCTGTCACCAATGACTCCTCCATTCGTGAGGACTTCCCCTTATCTGAGCGAGAAGATGTTGCCACAACGGGCGGACTCATAGGAGTATCTGCAAAACTCAAGAGCAACGAATCAGAAACTAACAGCACAAGCAAATGTAAGACATTAAAAAACTGAATTACCTTCTGCTTCAATATTTGGGGGGTTGACGCCCTGGGAAGAAGGTGGTTCATCCATGGGTTGTAATGAGGACTCCGGGATTGAAGATGTCTCTTTAAGCGTAGCCCCCTCATCAACCGGTTTGGATGAAGCAGCCTCAGCGGAGGATGATAGAGCAGGAGCTGTCGATGCCAAAGCCTTTGAAGGAGAGGCTGAACTTTTCTGAGAAGTCCAAAAGATCATCAGCACACAGAAAAATTTCAAGTAAGGAAAAGTATGCTTGTGAGTAAATCAATTTAGTTACCTTTCTCCTGACGATGAGAGGGGCATCATCATCATCATCAACATCATCCTCCAGAATGGGAGATGCTGAGGCTGGCCGTTTGCGGCTTGGGGCACTCTTGGCTGTAGTAGGCTTGGCAGGGAGAGAAGAAGATGGACGAGCAAGCTGTTTAGTGCGACGAGAAGGAGAAGGACTCCGAATGGACAAGGGAGTGACTAAAACAGGAGGAGGGGAAGAAATGCTCGACTGGTCTAATGAATGAAAGGCACGATTGGCGTCAGCTGCAAATAATCTGCGCTTCACTGACGGCCAAAGCTGTTCAAAAAGAGGATGAATGGCGTGGCTAGAATTGAAGGGGTCTAATGAAAAATGGCTGGTTAAAAGAAGATTACGAGCATTTATAGCCTCTGCCTCCGCCTTATTAATAGTATGAAAACGGTCAATTAAGTTCCTTGAATAGCAAGGAGGAACAGGTCAAGTTTGGTCGAAACCAAGCTGGCGAGCAAAAAATTGGGGAGCATAAATTTCTACCCCCGCCTTAGCATTGGTCCCAGTTAAAATATCATGAAATAGCTCCCTTCCGGTTAAAAATTGGATCCAAATAAGCAGGGAGGTACTCGCGCTGTCTATAGTGGAAGAGGGATGTACATAATTTGGAGTCAAAAAAGGAAGAAAAGGAAAAAAGGAAGGGATTGAATCCAAAGAATAAAAGAATGAAACAATGTCCCTTCTGGACATATTTACAGGAGCCAAGGGCTCCATGGCTAACCCATAACAGCTAGCAGAGGGGCGAGAGATTGATGGAGCACCAAGCAGTGGAAAATAGGATCTCAACCACAGTTGAGTGAACCAGAGAGGTCCACTGCCAGTGGGAGATGCACCATTCTTCAATTGAGTTTGAAGAGAGGTCATGCCTCTATAAAGGACAGTCAAAAACAAAGAACATAAATTCAAAAACCTGTCACGTGCCAATTCATGCGCTATAAGTAAGTAACTCAGGGAGGGCTTTATGCTTGGCACACACAAAACATATTTACAAAGTTAAACTAGAAGGAAGGCCACTCGCTCAGTATGGAAAGGCTCAGTGCTCGAATGATTGTAAAGGGTTTGCAGGCTTGAATAAGAATCGGTGTAGTTTTTACCAAACTTTGGGGCGCCACCAGAAACCAAGATACCAGGAAAAATGGTATCGCCCAAAGGTGGTAGATTCACCAGGGCTCCAACATCCCTTAAGGTAATAGACATGGGGCCAAGAGGGAAAATAAATGTATTATACTCGGAAGACCAAAAACTCAAAGCAATCGAAAGGAGTGCTGAATCAAAAGTAGGGGGGGAATAGAGATTTCTAGCAAATCAGAAATCCTAGCGCTATCAAAAAGTGCCTTAGTAGGGCCATGACCCACAAGACGAGCATGCCACCTACGGAAAGCTACATCAGATTTAGGCCAAGTGCGAATACCTCTTTCGCGAAGTGGCCCTAGCGATAGAGAGTTTAGGAATGGAGGGCCTTGAGTGCAAGGAAACAGCTGACCCACCGCCGCCTGTTCAACTGCCTCCGCATTGTTGAAGAAAGGACCCAAGTAGAACTCATTATGTTCGACATCGACGGGCGCGAGAAAACTCGGAGTTATGTATGGACGACTTAGAAGTTTCTGAAAGTCATCAAAACCAAAGGAGTCGTCAGCTTGAGATTGTGAAGTAGCCATTTGAGAAGGAACGAAATTTTTCAGGGTTACGTAGCAGGGAAGCAAAAGATGAACAGTAAATCGTGAGAGAGACGCAAAAATTTGAGGCGTGATTTAATGGTGCAGTGGAATGGCGTGTTTGGGGGTTATAAGGGTTTGCAAAACGACGCACCTTTTCAAGTTATAGAAGAAAACAATGATTGAAATTCTTGGAAATTTCGAATGTTTGGAAACACAAAGTGAATATGGCAAAATTTAATAATTGTTATTAATTCTGCCATATTGGGGGGTAATTGTTGATACATAAAAATTCAGCCCAAATCGAACTGCTCAAGGAGTAAAGCCCAATTGGAGGATCCCCAAATCAGATAGCCCAAAGAACGAAGCCTAATCAAACAAATCAAGACGAAGGCCCAAATAGGGAGGCCCAAGAACGCGGTAACGCCATCGCCCAAATTTGCAAGTAGCCCAGAATCTGAGCGAATGGAATGCCATACAGTCGCCCAGAGCTGTTACTCTATTCTCGCCCAAACCTTCAAGTCGCCCAAGGTCTTAACAAACATAAAGCGTTGTGGTTATCAAAAAGTGCAGTTATCAAAGCAATTGTTAAGGCAGCCCTATCACGTTCTACGATTCAAGAAATTCAATCGAAAGCGGTTGAAAACGAAGAGTAATGGCAGCAGTTAAAAGAAGGCAGTTTTCATGACAAGTTGGCCATTACGAGGAAAGTGGGCAGTTATAGGACGATCAAGCAGTTTTTAAGCGGTTGATCACAAAGAGATCGTCCATGAAATATAAAAGGGAGAAAAGACATAGAGCAAAGGACCGAATCAAAAATTCTCGAACAGAGAACATGTAATTTTAATTTCCTTAGTTTAGACTTAAACACTTTTCTTTCAGTAACTCGTGTGCTTGCGCCCCTTGGAGGCACTTTGCTTTTAATTTCCAATTGTAAAGTCATCGCCAATAAAAGAACACCCCTTTTTGGGACTTTGTCTCAAGAGGTTTGTCCCTTACACAATCGTCTGATCCTTTTTAATTGTTAGCGAATAACCCGCGCGAAACACTTATACACAATTTTATCCAATCACGTTAAGTACGTATTTTCTTCATTCTATTTCCTTTTATTTTTCATTTTGTTTCTTAACTTGTGACAATATTTTTTCATAACAAGTAGTATCTCTAAAACGCCAACTTGAGGCTATAAAATTCAAAATGCATTTTAATACAAATTTCCCAAACATATGTACCCATTGAAGTAATGCAAAACATTAATTATTTATCGAAATGAAGGAAGGGATTATGAGGCTGCACAATTCTGACCCGTTCATATTCTTCCCTTGAATTGGCATTCTTATCATCAAAGAGACTATGATATTAAAAATTAATACAAAAAGAGCATTAAAAAATAGCATAATAGCTTAACAAATTATTAACAGATAATTAGGAATGAAAACGAAGAACAATAATGAATCTTAATACAAATATTCTGTGATATTATGCAAGCGTTTCAGTACTGTGTGGCATTAATATACAATGTGGATTGGCATTTCTATCATTAGCTATTGATGAATATATGTTATGCATTATCTCTAATGAAGTACTTACTATACATTAGCTCCTTCTTGGTCTCGATTTTCATTAATAATTATATGGTACCCGTTTGCATTTTATTTTCCTCTTTCCGATTAATTTCTCAAAACCTAATAGATAATCAATAATGATTGATAATGAGAATGTTCAAGATTGAAGTTTTCGAACGTCAATTATCGATGTTTAATAATTTTATGTAATTAAAAGCGTTTAATAAATGTAGTAGAATGTATTCTTCTAATTGAGATCACAGAAGAAAAGTTGAGTTAATTATTTTTATGACATGTCGGTTTGATGCTTAATTCAGATGAATCTCTTTATCCATACAATTATGCTACATAGTAGCATTATTATGTCAGCCATTATGTCACATATTTTCTGGCAAAGTAGCATTATTATTATCCATAAGAGTTGCAGGCAAAATAAAAATAGATAGAGTAATTAAAAATTGTCCTGAAATATAAATATAATTATCTTTTAATAAGTAAATAAAAAGGACAATAAAGAAGGTAAATACAGTTCCAAGACTAAATGCATACCTCCCAAGCTTAATGCATGCACAAGAATCCACACCCCATTCATCACTTGGGAAGACAAACTCAAACTTTTTTCCTTAGATTTTTTTTTTTTTTTTTAAATTAGACAGACTGAAAAGTTAATTAGAGGAGTGATGATCCAAAAAAATGGAACTCGAGAACTGTGCATTCCAGCTAAACCTTCCCTACTCCAATTCTTGCTTAAAAATTTTGTATTCTGCATAGATTCAATCTGTACATTGTTCTGAATCGATCATGTGCCAACACCCAACAGCCATTAAATATATCAGATAATCCTTGTCATTGAATAGCTAGATCAACATATCTTAATCTCCGGTTGAGGATGAACAAAACATAATAAAATTGTTGATACATTTGAATAAAGATGGTAATATTCAGTTAATATTTTCTTAAAATGAAATATATATATAACCATCTATCCCTTGTTTGTGGTGGGTTGATTAGTATTTTTAATATGATATATTGGTTAATTAAGTGTAATTGGATAATGTCTTCTTGTTGTTGTTAAGTTGAATACTATAATTCCTTCTCATCACAATATAATCAAACTCTTAAACTCTTAGCATCCTCGTTGCGCTCGATCAGTGAGTTAGTATGCACCGTTTCAAGGGAAATTGTTTCTAGGCAAATCTTATGAATATCTTTGCACCTTACCTCTTTTATCATTGAGTAATTATCTAGGGGCCTTAGCTGGTGATCAGAGTTGTTTTCTTGTCGATGATGAAGCTTACTGGGGTATCTAATCCCATTCGCTCCCCTAGCTTTCGTCTCTCAGTGTCAGTGTCGGCCCAGCAGAGTGCTTTCGCCGTTGGTGTTCTTTCCGATCTCTACGCATTTCACCGCTCCACCGGAAATTCCCTCTGCCCCTACCGTACTCCAGTTTGGTAGTTTCCACCGCCCGCAGGACCTCCCCTACAGTATCGTCACCGCAGTAGAGTTTAACCACCAAGTTCGGGATAATATCGAACCATGAACGAAGAAAGGCATGAGAGAAAAGCCTATTGTGATTTAGGTCCTATTAGTATCCATGATACAAGTCGAATCCTAGATGTAGAAATAGAAGAAGGTGGACCCTCTCTCCATCGAAAGA
>NC_036246.1:5492603-5597010 GCF_002742605.1 Olea europaea var. sylvestris
AGGCATTAGGCCTCTGATGGCTTTCATTACCTGTAATAAAAACAGTGTACACAACATTTTGGTAAAATATGGCTTCACTTCAACTTTTGTCTGGTGTTTTCAGATAAATTTGTATCTCTCTTTAAAACCACACAATATTCCTGCCTAATTAAACTGTTAACTTTTCCTACGCTCAGCTCAGCTAAATTTTGTTCCCAATGAATCTCCAATTTTAACTCAATGAAAACGGCCACTGCATTCAAGCCTAAGATTTCTCTGCACAAACATTCTAGTTTCTGTATTCCCTTTCTCCCAACTATTTCCCTGGAAAATATATGTATGCACATTTACTGATGTAATCACTTAGAAAATTGTTACTCCACAATAGTTGGATGTCATTTTCACTCCTTTTTTATCCCGTAGAAATCATAAAAAGGTTGCCCCTTTTCAATATTTCTCAACTAATACTTTTTTATGCATAAAAATGCATTCTTTTCAGCCCATTTGGTCAAATTAAGAAAATTAATCATCCTCGATAGAATCATAAATCAATTTTATTTTATTTTTAATTAGATGTTCAAAAGGATCATTTTTGGTCTCCGAAAATAATCTTCTTTTGATGAGTGATCCACCCAATATAAAGGTCACCATCTGGTTTTAAGGGATCTGAGTGCGAAACATTGTTTCACTTTTTCCTGTGGAAGAAGACATGGAACACACACAACGAAGAAACTATCAGTCCTCGGCAGTGTTGGAAAAAAAAAATCTTAAAAAGAAGAAAAAAATCCGGGGTCCTATCAATGAATGTTCATCCCATCCAATTAAATTAATTAAATGAATTAAACTGAAGATAAATAAAAAGTTATGGGGGAAAAAACCAACCTGCTCAGGCCGGAGGAGGACAAAATCACCCAATACAATAACAGCGCCAGATTCATCGAGCTTTTTAGCGAACTCCATTCCTTGATGAACACTCGAGCAATTTTTAATGCAAATCTGTAAATAATCTGAATAAGAAATATAATCATTTTCAATATGCTTAAGACTTTCCTTCACCATTTCAAGCTGCGACAATCTTAGAATCTTTTTGACATCCTCCACTGTCAGCTTCTTATTCGTCGACGGCGGCACCTCTCCCGCTGGAGGACTCAATCCTTCAATCCTGATCCGGTCTCGGGTCATGTCCATCGCCCGGAGTTTCTCCAGCAGCTTTTTTCCGGTGGGCAGGGACCGAATTTCAGGAGATATGGCCACCGAGTGACGGTGCAAGTACCGCCGGAAAATCCCATCATCTCCGGGATCCAGAGCCAGTTTATTTAGCTTTGGCTGTGGATTTGATAGGGCATTAACAGCTGTTGACGATGAGGAAATCCGGTAATTTGTTAAAGCCGGAATGTTGATTCTAGACATGCTGAAAAGACGTTGGGCTAATGTTTTCTTTAACGCCATTGATGAATAATCTTGAAAGATTATTAGTATGTTTTATGAGAGAGAAAAGAAAAGAGACAAGGATTGCTTCAACAATGGTGGATTATTTCGGGAGACTTTCGTGTTTATATATAGTAAAATTTTCGAATATTCGCACATGAAAAAGAAAATATTCATTGTTTCTATATCAAAAATTCACGAGAAATAAAATAAAAACCGAACATGTGGCTGGCTGAAGATGAGAGGGCATGCACCGTTTGATTAATAGAAAATATATCTTTGTTGGCTGAATTAATCATAGTTTACACGTGGTAATTAAATAATGGTAGATGGAATAAAAGAGTCAACGAATTGCGATTGTAGAGGATAAGTTCCTAAAAGTGACGTGGTTATGGAGTGGTAGTGAATTGACGGCCTGTGAAGCTTGTAATGGAGGTTTATGGTGGGTTAGACGCAAACGTGTCGCCACATAATATTTGGGGGACAGCTGGCAGTTCTTTAGCTTTATGTGTTGTGCGCGGCGAAGCGTGTGAATAGGAGCCGAACTTGCAGCGCAAGGGATGATGTTGAACCTCGATCCAGCCTGCTCGCATTATAGATTCGTTTAATTGATTTTATCATTTTATGATAAATCACTTATCACGTAGACATTTAATTCGTTCTACGTGAAATGTTTAATTGAATTTAACATATCATGCTAAATAAATTATACTGATATTAGACAGCATTATTACTGCACATCATTAATCTTGATGGATAACGTAATGTGCGCCAACAAACACGAATTGTATAGTCCATTAAAATCCTATGCTATTTTTGTAGTATTTCGTTATTTCGCTGAAGAAAAAAACTAAAATTGTGACGTGCGAAAATAGAGCAAGCCGTTGCTTGCATAATTGACCATCTTAAGATAGCCATTCAAAAAACAATGCACCTAATTGTAACTAATTTGATATTGAAATTGTTAATTGAAGACACTCATTATATAAGGCCTTAATTCAGAACACTTTTATTTTTTATTTCACGTTGAAAACATGTAGAGTACATCAATTTAATTATATTCAACATATGATGCAACTAATACCGTGATTAAGTTAATTTGCAGTACTTATCCCCTTTAGCTAATGGAATTAAAATAATACGTTCCGTTAACCGAATTGTTAAAGAAAAAATCGCCCATAAATAAATAATCCACTCACGAGGCTAAGTATGTATTTGAGCCACATTATTATTATTATTATTTTCCAAAGAATGCGATTCAAACATGGCCTCAAATTCACTTTTTAAGTAAAAAATTCCCCAATAAGAAAAATCTTCATTTATTAGCTAAAATTATTACAAGTGAAAAATCAATCATAAGTTAAAATATTTCACTTATAATAAAAAATGTCTAGAATTTACTTATACGTAAAAAATCAATTATTGTTAATAAAATATTTATATAAAAAAATGTTGTCATAATTCTTCTTCTTCTTCTTTTTTTTTTTTCAATACTTATACATTTTGTTAATACACCGATTACCAATTTTAATACAATCTTTTCTAATTTCATCCCTCCAAACCACAGTCTTCCTAGTTATTTTCCTCTCTAATCCTATACAGTGTGGCAACTGTTACCCTAAATTGAACGAAATTAAATAAACGATATACATGACAACATCTTATATTGTCCAATTTTAATCATCTAACGTGTCATAGCATTAAGTCAAGCATATGATAGTTGTAACTGATTTGATTTCCATGATTGATGGAGAAATTTGTAGAATTAATTCTAGATAAGAAAAACGTAAACGCAAGTGTTCACCTTTTCTTGCAGTAATGTGAAAGTATTGGATGCACGCGGTTTTAATTATTTATTTAATTTTATTTTTTTTTTTAATTTTTATGTTAGGCACGGCTGCCACATTTTCTTGACAATGTATTATTACCAAGTGGCAACATTTTCTTATTCCTCTTTTTGGCACATAAAATGACACCTTAAACCAAAGATGAAAAGGCTGTTAGAACTTTACTCGATTTTTATTTACTGGGACCTATCTAATTAAGTACTAGTTTAAATTAAGAGGCATTTTCAAGAATGTCCAATTTTAGGGGTGTGAATTGAAAAGTGTTCTATTTTGATAATCTTTGCAAAAATGTCCAATTTCTATATCTAATTGTCTACTTTACCCTCATGAAAAGATTAATCAATTTTATATCAATTTGACACAATTTTTTAGAAAAGCAAATAGCTTCTATGAGAAGCCACAATAATGTTGTTATTACCTAACTGAGTCCACTTGCTTACGTTTTTAATTAGATTTTAATCAATTATTCTAGAACAAATGAAGAAGAAGCAGAAATTCCATTAACACATACAAAGAAATATATGATTCCAACTCCAAAGAAATCATTCTATTTCCCGTGCAGAAATTTACTGTCATCTAAATTTGAAGCTGATTAGGCTCTCATCATTTCTCGGTCGAAGGCATATTTCTTTGAACTCTATTTCTTTGATAAGTTGTATTTAATAGTTGTTATATATGTTTAAATCTCAATTTTTTGATAAAGTGTTTTTTTCCTTCAATGGACGAAATTATCCAAACACTGAGTATATATTTTTTGTACCATTCATCTTAAATAACTTAGTTAGATAGTATACTTCTGTATTTAGAATATCATTTATGGTGGAATAAATTCTTGCAAAAATGGTGGTTGAAGTTAAAAAGATGATAAATATATGGAATCCCGTCATTTACTTCTCGACATTTTATAAATGTCAATAATGATAGTATAAATGTCATTCACGACATTTATAAACGTCGAGAATGATATTTATACTATTATTTTCGACACTGTCAAATGTTGACAATAACTTTAAAAACTTGACTAAGTTGGAAAAATTTCGTGTATAGCGTTTCACATATTGCATGTAGGTAGCATTTTCGTTTTCGATTTTCGTTAGTGGCTGACAGTATTGTTGTTTATGACATGCAGCTATAGGAGATGTTAAGAGATTTGTTGTTTCGTATGGTGGTGAATTCTTCAACATGAACGACGAGTGGAAGTGGTTAGGAAATCGAACAACATCAATTGTTGTTCGACATTATATTACATATGAAGAGCTTGTACATAAATTATTCGAGAAGCTGAATGTTGACAGAATGAAGTTCCGAATTCAATTGAAATTTACAGTTCCGAACATAAATATATCCCCTGCTGATGTAGCCGACGATGAGGATTTGCAATGGTTTATGTCTGTTCACACAGAAGCGACGTTGTGTGTAATTGCAGATGACTATAATGCTGGAGAGCACGAACTCCATGTCGGAGTTGAGCCTTTGTCACCAATAGAAGATGCATTGTGTGGACGTGACGAAGTCGGTATGTGCGAACTACAAGAGTCACCAACGATGGATAATACGGATGAAGGTTTAGGTGAAGGGAATTTGTTTATTCGAAATGAAATTGAGTCAATTGATGAAGAGGACATTGTGGAGAATCAGATATTCTTTAGCAAGCAACAGTTACACACAAGGCTTCAACTTAAGGCTTTGAAAGAGAAATTTCATTTCAAGGTTAAAAAGTCGAATCCTAGATCTCTTACTGTGTGTTGTGTCGATACTACTTGCCATTGGCTAGTGCGAGCTTCTAAGATAAAAACTTCAGAAATATTTAAGATTCAAGAGCACACACCTAAGCACACATGTTCTCTAGACGTTCAACGAAATGCACAAATTCACGCAACGAGTGTAGTAATTGGGCATCACATAATGCGAAGGTTGGATGATGCAAACCAATCATACGTTCCTGCGGGTATTATTGGGGATATGGAACGTGAGTTTGGTGTATGGATTACCTACAACAAAGCGTGGAGGGCTAAAGAGAAGGGACTTCAATTTCTTCATGGTACACCCAAAGAAAGTTTTCAGAAATTGCTATCATACTGTCACATGTTAACCGAGAAAAATCCAGGAACTATTGCACACATTGAACTCGACTCGAATAATAGGTTCTTGTACTTTTTCTTAGCGTTCAGGTCTAGTGTACGTGGTTTTCGAGAGTACATGATGCCAGTAATTTGTGCTGATGAAAGTCATTTGAAGGATCAATATAAGGGAACACTACTAGTAGCTGCAGCGCAAGATACTAACCTACAAATATATCATCTTGCTTGGAGTCTTGTCGATGGGGAAACAAATGCATCGTGGTATTGGTTTTTTGCGAAGTTGAAAGATGTCGTTGATGATTCAAACTAGCTAGTGTTTGTGTCGGACAGGAAGAAGAGTATTAAGCGGGCAATTACGAGGTTGTTCCCACTTTCTCACCACGGTGCCTGCATCTGGCATATCGAGAAAAATCTTATTGCTAGGTATAGTAGTAGCAATGTCATATTTTGTTTAAGCAGACAGTGCTTGCATACCGCGTATCAAAATTTGATCAGTTCATGACACAGATAAGAACCATTCGACCGTCAATGGCATCTTACTTGGAACGTGCCGGTATATCCACCTGGTCACGGGCAAATTTTGTTGGTAATCGGTACAACATTATGACGAATAACATTGCGGAGTCACTGAATTCAGTCCTAAGGCAACAACGAAGTTTCTCTATAACCTCGTTGGTCGAAAATATTACGTCATTGATGCAACGATGGTTCTACGAAAGAAAAAGAGAATCCACGAAATGTAGTACGACTATGACACCAAAAATTGATGAGGAATTGAGAAAATCATTCGACGCCGGTGCAACTTTACCAGTACGAAATTTGGACGAACTCGTTTTTTAGGTAGGTGTAGCTACCGAACTTTGTACTGTCGACCTTATAGGTAACACATATTCATGTCGAGAGTTTTAGATGCGACAAATCCCATGTTCACATGCATCCCGAGCTGCTTGCGCAAAAGAAAAATCATTGTATGATTTGTACTCCCCTTACTACACCATAGAATGTTGGCGAACTGCATACAACGAAGTTCTTCACCCCATTGGCCAAGAGTCAGATGGGGTTGTTCCTCGGTCTATTCATTCCATTGAAGTTTTGCCCCCGAGTATACGTAGAGTACCAGGTCGACCTCCTACCCAACGTCAACGGTCAATAACTGAAAGGTCGACTTTGACACGAAAATGAGACCGATGTGGGGGTTCTGGACAAAACAGGCAAATATGTCAGAATTCGACACCTTTAAATGACATGTATACTGGAATGACATTGTATATTCCGATCGTCAAGTGCCCTGATAGCATGGATTATCAATGTTTTGAATATATTTTTTTTGTATTACTTGCTTTCTATCTTAGTTGTTCATCTCCTGTTTTAAATGTTGTTGAATATATTTTTGAGTTTTACTTCTTCCTGTTTCTTTCTTCATTCTCTCTTCACAGCACCTATTTACAATTGCTTATTCTAAAATTAAGTTTGTAATACATTCTGAATCTTTTATACGGATTCATCCCATGTTTTGTGATTTTTCTCTTATATTATCCCTCTCGTTCAAAATTTTATAGCGCACGAACAGGAAAATTCGTATGGGCATTTCACTAAATACAAACAACACTTAATTTTAGAATGTTGTAATGGATACAAACAAGAAAGCTCAGGTTTGGTGTATAACTACAAACAAGGGAAATGGTGATCGCATATATTCTTATGAGCATTTCATTACGATATCATTTCGTTCATCATATAAGTGAGCAATCAGATATCTAATTCATCATTGGGATTTTCTTAATCATTGTAAACACAATGTGGTAATGGATACAAAAACAACCCATGAATGACTCGTTCTCCTAATTCATTGGAGCAGACAAAATGGTAATCACAACAAATGGAAATCATAACTCCAATGCATGTCGTAGACAACTATTATACAAAATGGTGATCACCCCAAAAAATATCCATCACCTATGTGGATTTTATAATACTATTATATGTATGTAAACATTTCACTTACGATAATTGCATTTTCTACATATCCTCCACCACGGACAAAGAGGACATATCACTATGATACTCCTCGTCGGAGCTTATGATGATCACATCTTCCTTTTCAACGGAAACTGCTCCAACATTTTCATCCAATAACACATGATGTGCTTCCGATTGGACCTCTACTGGGACGATCTTATGATGAACTTGAATTAGTTCAATTTTGTCGATTAGATTCGGAAAATGAATTGGTTGAAGGCAAACCCTACGATGACGGTTCGAAAGTTGACGAAAATATGGAATAAAGGCATTGCTTTCATCATCCGAGTCCGAGTCAGGACCCGGGGAGGTCGAAAGTGATAGTAACATCAATAAAAGGAGTATGTTGAGTTGATGAAGACTTAATCAATGGAAAAACTAACTAGTGTTATGAATTTTTTAAATTCCCGTCAGTGCATATTCAAGTAAAGTCCATCCTTTTATAGTGGAGAAACACTTGTCTGTTGAATGCATGAGAAGATATCTCACCAACCAATATGGTTGAAGTCATTAATGATGATTACTTTATAACTTTTTTCACATCAATATGATTGAGAATATACTTGTGCTTGACATACCAATTTTAATTGTTATAATAATTATAAACATGCTTGCTACAGTTTTTGCAGTTATTACTCTAATTGGTTGCCTTCACTCTTCATTAAAATTGGTTGGATCATATTTATCTTGATATTTGATGCCATTCTCGACATTTGGAACGTCGTTATCGATATTAAATAGCTATTAATCTGGACACTTGACATTACAGTTGTCTAGAACGACACTTGGACCAAAAGAAGAGATTTATCTACATTTCAACGATTTCCTGACGTTTGATATGTCGTTCTCGACATTACATAGCCGTGAATCTCGACGCTTGATATTTCATTTGTCTAGAATGATAGTTCGAGAACATATTACATATCACCATATAAACCGAAATATGCAAAACACTGTGTAAACCAAAATAAATATTCCGTACCACCACATAAACCAAAATACATGTTACGTACCACCACATAAAGCAAAATACATATTGCAAACAATGCTATCATGAACCGGCTGATCATCAACAGTCACACAAGAAAAGTATAGCTAAACCACTACAACTTTTTCACTATCGGGGATGAAGAAAGTATTCATTATGACAAAGATCGACCGTAATCTTTCGTCTGTATAGTGACATCATCTCTGCTGAAACCGATTCTATTGGATATCCTAGAACGAAACATTCTATATATTTGAGTACAAACATTATGCAATTTGGCCAGTACAAGAAATGATTTTTTGTTAGTCGAAATTAGTATATACGATAAATTAACTACGGTAGTAAATAACAAGAGTTGAAATGCTCACCCATTGTTCGCACATGGTAAATAAGGTATAATCTCCAACTTCATTCGTTCATTTCTATGTTTATTTATATCTTGTCTGTTGGATAGGGGTGGACACTGCAATAATCCTTGAACAAGTGTGCATGTTACTTCTGTGTGTGTCTTAATTGCATTTGGTGTGTGAACATTATTGTTGCAGTCGTAGATGTGAAATTTCTATTCAGGAATATTGACCAAAAACAAATAACATTCATTGCCTGGATATGAGTTTGAAATTAATAAATACTTGCATCCCATCCACGGACGACCAGCTACAGGCAATCTACCGTTGACGTAGTCTTCTAGGCGAGTTCTATCCAGTTGACCTCTCTGGTTTCCCATTCGAAATTCCATTTGTAACCTCATTTGCTGAGAACACTCCTCTTCAAATTGAAAGTCCAAAATTGCATATTGTTTATTGACGAGAGTACAACCTTCATTCATACGCTGCCTCAATAACTCCAGCTCCAGCTCAATATACTAATGAAATAAATACATGTAACATATATTAGACATATTTTAACTATGAAATCAAATTGATTGTGATTGCAAACCTTCACTCACCGCAATATTCAGATCCTTCGTCGGATCCATTAAAGTTCTCAGCATATCTCTTCCATAGACATTGCCACGGCTATCGTCCAAATATGCACTATATAACATAATTTAAATTACCGTCGAATAAATCAACAGAGAATTTTTGACATTGATATAATAATGTTTAGCATTCGCACTATTCAAAATGAGTTAATTTTGTTACCCAGATTGATTTCTCGATATCCAATTTCTAATGTTTTGTATTTTTTCATGTCGTAGTCTTCTAAAGGACGGCCTGTGGATAACGAAGAGTGTGTTTATTTCATCTTCTTTTCCCTTTCTTTTCTCCACATGTCAACACTTTCTGTTGGTTGAGACGTTGATGTCTCATACGGTTGATCAGTAGGATTTGGACTTGTATGGGGAGGAACATCCTGCTGCATGGAACCTATAATGGCTTCCATGTTGGATTCACAGTTAGATAATCTATTTAGCATATTCTCATTCTTTTCGTCAATATAAGATCTGACAGAACATAAACTTGTATCAACATAAGACTGCATGTGCTCTTATTGCTGTTGGAATAATTTTTCTTGCTTTTGGAGAATCGCCTGATAATGGGCTTCTTGTTGTGCGATTCCTGGGCAATATGAGTGTTAAACATATTTGACAGAGAATTATCCGTGTATGACTGCATACCACATTGCATGTAATCTTGCAACGATTTGTTATGTTGTTCGAACAGTTACTTTTGGCTTTCAAGGAAAGCATGGTTTAGGGCTCTTGATTCTTCAAAAAATTCTGTCTTCAAGTTGCCACATAAACTGGAGGCACCAGAAGCAGAACTAGGCCCAACTCCAGTTGAAGTTCTCGATGTACCACGACTGGTCATTTCTTGCACACGGATGTTATCTGGTATTGGTTGTACTACATTATCTACTTCTCCATTGACGATGACATCTAATATACTATGTTCATTGTCAGCTAGTAGTGAAAGACTTATGTATGAGGGTGTTTGTAATTTTTCTTCCGTAGGCTGCAGCAGTGCAATGCCTTCGATCTGTAATTATAACAAACTATCAGAATCCATTTGTTTAATTGAACTTGTCAATAATTAAATGTGAATGTCATTCTACATTGAAAATAAAAAAAAATCATACATCTTTAGTATCCAAAAATTCTTTAACAATCGATTCCTTCAATATAGTATTAGGCCTCCAATTATAGATTCGTGGAATCTGCACCGTTTTGTATTTACGGCGATCAAACTTTTGTCCAATCTGTGGAAACGCTTCATAGATCCAATACTGAAACGTAATGAAAGAGAAATGTGATGTATATAATTTATTCTTTGTACAAAGAAATTATACATAATACGTCAGTAATTAAAATAGGAACAGAATACCTGAAATGCGAGTGGATAGCCTCGTAGTGCATACTTACATTCTGTTTGTTGGTTCTATTGCATCCTTAGTATTCTTTCCAATTGTGACTCTTTCAATGAATTTAACAAAACGAAATATACTATCCGGCCCCATGGATACGTAAAGAACTCATCAAGATGTTCAACCATGCCCAGAGTTCTATAATCAATTTGTCTTGAAGTCGATTTCAACACACACTCGACCAACACAACTAATCCCAACTTAAATTTATCTTCTTCATTGTCACCCATATGGAAAACTTCAAAAAGCATTCTATTACTAATTTTTTTTTACGCCATTGAAGTATTGATTTGTAAGACGATCATTATTATAATCAATTTCTATGGATGATTCATGGTAAGGTAGTCCAGTAATGAGGTAAAATTCTTGCATGCCAAACCTAGCAAGATGATTATCTAACCGTACCCAAAGTTCATTATTTTTGCCACAACGTACAAGTCTCATTATAAATTCGTGTACCAACTTAATAGTAAATTGTTCTTCTTCTCCTTTGAAAACAACTCCATAAAAAATCCATAAAAATTATTACACATCAAAGAACAATGTTGATTTGTATCTATGAATTCTACAAAATCTTTAACGTATTCACGATTTGGATACTGAATGATGGTAGCAGAAAACTATTGTTCTGTGGAGAGAACGTATTCTAAAGACATCTGCTTGAATTATACAAGAATTAATATTTTTAAACAAATTTAATTATTTTTTAAGGAAAGCTTGTATACTAAATATACTATAAGCAATTGTCCAATTATTCAAAAATTAATATTTTCATTTGATTTTACACATCTAGTATACTAAAACAAAGTACTGTTAATTGTAAAATTATTTAAGAATTAATATTTCCAAACAAATATAATTTTTTTTTTCACGTCTTGTATACTAAAAAAAATTTAAATCAAGTTTAAAAATGTTCAAAAATTAATATTTCAAACAAATCTAAAATTTTTATTTACATATATCGTAAAACATACCAATAGTAGGGGTGGGTTTAAAAAAAATTTAGCATTTCTGTGTGTCACGGAGACAAGTGTCTCCGTGACACACGGAGACGCTGTCTCCGTCACACAAGGAGACAGCGTCTCCGTGTCACGGAGAGGTCTCGTGATTAATGGAGATGGTTTTTTCGACTAAATTATATTTTTCGTGCCAGAAAAATATTTTTTTTGATGATATTCAACTAACAGCTAAGTAGCACAAATCTTGAACACAAATTTTGAATTACTTACCTTTTCCGATCAAATGAGCGCCTTTTTTGAGTGAATGTGGAAAAATATTTCCAGCTAAATGTCTTTCAGAGTAAATGTGAGAATGAGACTTTAATTAAAACGTGTGGAGAGTGAGTGAATATGATAATTAATTTTAGCTAAATGTGTGCATGGGGGAGTGAATGTGAGGATAATGAGTGAATGAGAAGAAGTAGCTAAAAGTGTGCATATGAGTAAATGTCAGAACCATTTTGTCGTGTTATGATAATTGAATGTTGCTGATAGATTATGTATATAGTGAATATATTCGCCTGTAGTTTTGTGATAATTGAATATTTTCCACACATTATGGATATATATCAATGATTTCTTTACGCATCAATATTGTGACTTCTTGTGTTACAATAATTGAAATTTTTTGACAAATTATAAATTTCTTTAATTGAATATTCGTAACTTTTTTTGTTTAATTTATGAAATTATTTTTGAAAATTATTATATCACCCATTTTTCCTTCTTATTGTAAATACCTTTTTGTTTGATTAAAAATTCTTTTTAATTCTTTTTGTTTCATTAAAATTTTATATTGACAAAAAAAAAATTAACATTTTGTTCGATTAAAATTTTATATTGAAAAAAAAATGTTTGATAAATTTATTTATTTTATTAAAGTTAACCGAGTTAATCAATTTTTCCTTACATCTCCTTTTTTTATGTTCGAGTAGGATAACGAAAGACAAAATTTTTCATTTGTTGTCATAGGTAAGAGTTTCAAAATACATAATTTATATATTTTTTAACCTGAAGTTTATTTTATTTTCACATACATAATCACATACAATCACACATATGTTCACATATTATTGAAACAAAAATATAAGGGACATTAACATTTATATTGAAACAATATATTTCTTGACATTCCACTCATTTCTTGACATTTGACGTGTAGTTCTCGACATTAAATGGCTGCTAATCTGGACACCTGACATTAAATTTGTATAGAACGACATTTCAATTAAAGTATAGTATTTCTCCACATTTCATTAGAACATTAACATCTCCTAGTCCACTGTAGGAGATAATAAAGTTATAAACTATTTTTAACATACAACCTTCCGAACATGCCACTAACTTATAAACAATAAGTTTGCATCCACAAAATATTACATACCACCATATAAACAGAAATATGCAAACCACAAGTTTGCATCAACCAAAATATATTTTACGTACCACAACATAAATCAAAATACACATTGAAAAACCACCATGTAAACCAAAATATGCGAACCTCTAAATTCGAATCAACCTGAAGTTCATATCCAATCACCATTATGTGTCGTCAACCAAAATACACAGACTACGTATCCCTCTTACCCCTCTTGTGACCAGATCGGGTGTATGGCATCTTTGTGTTTGCACTAGCTTTCTTCAGCCTCAACGATTGAGGTCTATGTATAGGTGGATCAGCTGCCATCGAAAGTCCAAAAACGACGCTATCATGAACCAGCTGATCATCTACGGTCACACCAACCGTAGGTACAATGGCTGGTGCCTCTTTCACAATATCACAAGCAACGTATACTGACCCAAGTACTCCAACCCCACCTCCTGACATTATGGACACATAAGGGATATTGCAAACAACTGGTTCGGTTGCCTCTCCGACATCCTGTCTGTCCGCAGAAATAATGGGAGTTAAAACATCATGTTAGGGCTCGTCTCCACCGTGATCATCATAACCAAATCCACCATACTCAGCACCAACATTGTGTTGCCCAATTTCTGTAGCAACTTCATCAAACCTTCGTTGACGCACATTGATCTCATCAGTGACATGATTTCTCAAACCACACACATGGCATCCCAGATCATTTTGGAGACTAGCGAATCTTGTGTTCATCTCTTCCCTCAAATCACCCATCTTGCTCTCAAATGCCTCTCGTTGTTCGTTCAAGATAGCTATTATCTCATCTAAAGACACACACCTTTCAATAATCGAATCCCCATGCTCTTCTTCTCTGCCTTCAACGTGATGCAAACCTCAATGATGAGGTCCACCTTTGTTGCCTCTCTGGGATTTATTTGGTCGATGGTTGTTGTCATCGTTCCGTATGATATCATCTTCAACTGGGCGAGTTTGTATTTCTATTGATTGAGCAACAAGACCATCTAGAACAGGGTCAGCTGCGCATTCCAACGGAACTAGATCGGTGAAGTACGGCTGCAATTCTTCTGCAGCAGTTGCGCGCAACGTTTCCCACAAGTGCACCTACAAGGGAAGCAAAAATAGGCGAAATGAAATATTATATGTTGCGAAAGTGTAAGGCAATTACGTATGTAAATCGCTTACATCTGTCTTCTCAAAAAAATCTGAATATGTTCGGGAATGAGGTTGTTTCGTGCCAGACCACCGCAACATCCTTGGGACATCGTCACAAGTCTTACTCGAAAATCGAGCTCCCAACTCCGGGATTGCCTTGTACGCCCAAATCTGCATGACATTTATAACAGTAATAACCATATTTGGAGGTAAATAACAATGTGCAATGAAAAGAACTAAAATGAACCAAAATAGATGTATACCTAGACAGCAAGAGGGAATCCGTACAACGTGTAATTCGTCCTATCACAATCATTCACTTTTGCCATGTCCGCCTTTCTTCCCCATCCGCGTAGCAGTGATTTGATGAGAAGTTGAAAACATACCGTCCCCCATGGGTAGGCATTGAAAAAATCCAAGTCGTCAACAATGGAAAGAGTTGTCGAATTTATTCCTACATTTTGATCTCTTGAATTAAATACCCCTTCAATAATTAGTGCCAAACCAAGCTTGAAACGATCGTTATGGTTGGCACATTTCAAGAAAACTTTCTCCTAGTCGCTACAAGTTATCCGGTCCAGATTAGCAAACATTCTGTCCTGTAGACGTGTTTTCTCTAGGATTTTGTCAACTTCGGTGCCTTTAGGTATTGGACCAACTTCAAGCCGGTGACTAATGCGAACTCCGGCAGTCAAAATTGTGCGAACCTTTGGTTCACCTTAAACCAAGCCTCAAATCGCTTTTGGCAGACCACCGATCTCTTTACCATTTCATGAATTAATTGAGCGGATAATTTCAGCTCCGGTAACCTTGCAACATGTCTATACAATTGTCCTCCAACAGACACTTTTGTTGTGGTCCAATTTGTTGAGGATAACTGTTATGTATTTTGTGTTGCTGACTTGTGTGACATGAGCTGGAACACATTCTTCCTCCGAAATTTTATGTCGGTGTGACATACTCATCTACAAATCAAAACAAATGAAAACAACATTTTTAACAAATTTAGTTCGTGAAAAGTGTGAAATGTGCCAAATGCCTGAAATTACTGAAATGTGCAAAATGCATGCAAACACGAAAGGATAAAAAAACGTGAAATGTGCCAAATGCACTAAATAGTCCAAAATGTATGAATATACTTATGAAAATAATTTAAAATGTGCAGAATTTGCCAAAATGCAAAAATGCACCAAAATTGATGAGGACATCTGAAAATTTAAAAAAATAAAAACAAAGAAAAGCATGTAACAAAATGCACGTAAACAATCCAAATTTCACAAAATATAACAATAAGGTCATAAAAGGAAAACAACCTTAGATTATCAAGGAATCACTCACAAGTGCAAGTTTCCATCAGAAAGTTGATTGGGAATTGGTCTTACATCTATACTAGTTTTTTGCCCGTATAATGCACGGGTTGTGTTATTTTGAAGGTAATTTTAGATTCTTGAATGTTAAAAATTGAAAACCCTAGTTTACATTTGATCGGTTGGAGACCCAAAGGCTGCACTTACCAAAGTAAGGGACTCCAGCTAAACAGTTCAAGAGTGTATAATAGCAACACAACCTGTGTCATTTCATCATATTTATTGCCTAACTTAGATGCGAAATATGCCTCAAATGGAGTATTCTTCACTTTGTACTAGTATTATTTATCATTTAGCAGCATCAAATTTAGTTGAAATATAGATTATATCTCAAAGCAAAAGATACAATAACACCGACAGCAAAAAGTACAATAATTTTCCTGATTTCTTTAAACACGTTGCGATAAATACAAGACTTTACCTCTTCAACTTTTTCGACAGTAGCTCACATGTACAACTTTTTATCTCAAATTGTATCAATAGTTAGTATTTGCTCGTCTAATAGAATCAAGACACTCAGTGATCTTGACATCAATTTATGTAATAATACAAGTCATAGAATTTAGGAAGAGGGGAGACTTAGGGAAGTGAGAAAATAAGGAAATAAACTTACTCTATAGCACTGGACTCTGGAGTGTGGTTGGCAAACGGCAACTGGGAAACGAAGAGAGAAACGGATAGGCTTGTTGTCGGCGGGTTGGGTCGGAGTGAAGAATTCTGTGAAGATTGAGAGTGTGGTCGGCAAACGGCACTGGACTCCAGAGTGTGGTCGGCAAACGAGAATTAGGAAACGACAAGAGAAACGGACGGGCTCGTTGTCAGCGGGTTGGGTCGAAGTGAAGATTGAGAGACCGAGAGTGTGAGAGTTGAGAGGACTTAGTTTAGGGCTTCTTTTATTTTTTCAATCCCCACCCCCCTTTTTTTTAGGTATTCGGGTCGAGTTCTATCAGGTTTCCATTTTTGACCCATAACCCGCACCTACCGGACCTAGGCATTTAATGTTGATTGACATTTGTACGTTGATTGACATTTATAATGATATGGAAAATTTTGAATCCTTGTGTGGAAATAGAATTTGCTAACAAGGGGATTTTCGTCTACATAATTGAAAAATGGACATTGACAAAATTGTGGACATTTTTGCAAATGATTAGGTGAAAATGGACATTATGTGAAATTTCCTCTTAAATTAATCTCCCTTATAAAATAATGAGATATTTTAAAAAATGTCTAATTTCATGGGTGTCAATTGAAAAATGTCCACTTTTTAAATTTAACACTAAATTGTCTATTATGCCCTTTATGAAAAAAAGAAGCTATTTATTTATTTTTTTGGGTAATTAGCACAAAACGTTCCTACCTTTCGATATTTTTGTGGAAAACGTTTCGTTTTTTGGACAATTACACCCTCACATTTATCTTTTTTTGCGTAAAACGTCCTTCTGTCAATTTCCTGTTAAAATGTTCCGTTAAATCAAAAGGTAATTAGCACAAAAGGTCCCTACCTTTCAATATTATTGTGCAAAACGTCCTTACCTTTCATTTTTTGACATAATTAGCACAAAAGGTCCATACCTTTCAATGTTATTGTGCAAAACGTCCATACCTTTAATTTTTTAGCATTTTGACCCCTACTTTTCACCTTTCATTGCGAAAAAGGTCATTCTCATCCATTTTTTCAATAAAATGACGATTTTACCCTCCTATTCAAATAAAACAAAAAGAAAAGATGAATAACTAACTGCAACCATAATCCTTAAATTTTTAAAAAATTACAAAGAAATCATAAATTCCCAACCACCACCACCACTTTCACAACCTATGAAGCTGCCAACTATAAATCAACATAATACCACATTTCTGCCACCATTCCCACCAGACTCTACCACCGTAAATGTGGTTGTTTTGGATAGATTGGTGACCAATGCTATGGAGGAGGATATTGGGAAGAGTAAGGTGAGGCTGCTGGTGGTGGAGTCCGATAGGTGTTGTGGCTGAAAGGTAGTGCTATATGGATCTATAGGTGGTGGATTGGTGGGGTTATGAAAGTGGCGGTAGTGGAAAGTTTAGAATTTATCTGTAATGTTTTGAAAAATTTAAGACTATGATTAAATTAATTATTTATTTTTCTTTTCTTTTCTTTTTGTTTTATTTGAATATAAGGGTAAAATCGTCATTTTATTGAAAAAATCGATGAGAAGGATATTTTTCGCAATGAAAGGTGAAAGGTAGGGGTGAAAATGTTAAAAAATGAAAGGTAGGGACGTTTTGCACAATAACATTGAAAGGTAGGGACATTTTGTACTAATTATGCCAAAAAATGAAAGGTAGAGACGTTTTGCACAATCATATTGAAAGGTAGGGACCTTTTTTGCTAATTACCTTTTGATTTAATGGAACATTTTAACGGAGAGTTGACAGAAGGACGTTTTGTACAAAAAAAGGTAAAGGTAAGGGTATAATCCGTCAAAAAATGAAAAGTAGGGACGTTTTCCACAAAGACATCGAAAGGTAGGGACGTTTTGTGCTAATTACCCTATTTTTTTCAATTTGTTACGGATTTCGAGAAGTAGCTTCCATGAGAAGCTACATTAAAATGATGTTCTAGACATTTTAAATGTCATTCTCGATATTTGAATCCCGTTTATATTTTAAAAGTACACATGTCAAATCACAATATTAAATGTTCTCGACATTCAAACGTTATTCTCGACATTTTAAATATCTAAAATGACATTTTATTCCGAATATGACAATTCTCTATACTTGAAATGTAATCTCGACGTTTCTATGTCAATGAGAAAAATAGCATTAATTGTGATTTGACATGTGCACATTTAAAATAAATATGACAGATTATGTGTCAAAATTTTATTGGCTAATAATTTTTTTTGCAAAAATGTTCATTTCTTGTATTTGTGTGAAATCATAAATTGTTCACATGGGTATTTTGGTCCAAAATATTCCAAAATGAATATTTTTGTAAGGATTTGTGAAAGTGGACACTTTTACAAATGGACATGTGAAAGTGGACATTTCTAGCAATTTCCTCTAAAATAATTAATCTTAAAGTAACAAAGCTGTGATCCGAATTAATTCAGTTGTTTTTCTATCAATTAAGCATGATTAAACACTTGTGTATAAGGTTTACAACTGTTAAATTAATTGTCTAATTCATGAAACTTAAAACTGACGAAAGTGTCGGACATTTCGCTAGTGTATTTAGGAAGATAGAAAGAAATGCTTAATTATTATTGGCCTTAAGACAGGATGAGAATATAGGAATATAGTCCCATGTTCTTTGGCCCAAAAATTTGTGCGTGACAAATCGAATTAGTGACAAATGGAATTAGTAATAGGAACCTTATCGTACTAATATATTTATCAGCTTCGCAGCATATACTATAAATGACACCCCATCTTGTCTTTGTAGTACAATTTTTCAGAAGTTAAGATCCGACAATTTTCACGTCGAAAAAGGGAGAATAAAAAAAAAAAAAAAGATAAAAATGTAATTTCAAATGATTCAGATTTCTGGATATTGATGCCTGTCCATTCTAGTGTTATTTGTGTCAATGTTTCAAAATCTACCATGATTATTCCCAAATAAATAAAAAGTACACACAAAAGGCCAGAAAGTTTGAGGGGTCATTTAGAAGAGGGTTTTGGTGGGCTTATTGGTCCATATCATGGTGGGTCTTTGATTGGGCGGAAGGTAGTCATGGAGAAACATGTAGCTTCATTCTGGGCATAATTACGAAACTTCGTTCAGAATTACTGAATATGTTACCCAACAAATAAAAATTACTTGTTAACTATTGGGCCCAGAATCAAAGAGTTAATTAATTAATTTATTTTTAGATGTAAAAGTTCGATGACAAGATGTGTTAAAATTCAAGGTGAAATGCAGTGGTGTATGCTCTTCCAAATTTTACTTTCCTTCATATGTAAAATTTTAGCATCAGCATAATTAAGTCCCTGTTTGACTCTCTTTAAATCAAAATTCTTTATTTTCATATTTATTGTCAACTATATACTCGCACAATAAAATATTTTACGCATAAATTAAAAAAATATTTTCCTGCATTTAACCTCATATTCTCCAAAAAATTACTATTCAAAATATCATTTATCTTCATTTATCTTTATACTGGCCTTCAAATAGGGGCTAAGTATTTAGCCCTGTGTCTGGTCCCTATTATTTTCAACCACACATTCTTCAATAAAATAATATTACACATAAATCTAAATTTTTTTTCTATTCTATAATGACATATTTTTCATCAAAATGCTATTCTAAAATGTATTTCGAGCAAAAATTGGAGCTCAAACATGCTCTTAGTATGGTATTTAACATGAAATTAATTAGGAAATCTTAAAAATTCGAACCAAACGTGCCCAAGGAAACGCTGAGAAAGAGATTTGAGGCAATAGGTTGTGGGCCTTGGGCTTTTATCACAATCCCCATCTTTGAATAATGAAATGGGAATGGAATCGCATTAGGTGCACGGGGGAGTTAGATTTTCTGTGAAGAAGGTGCACTGGGTGCAGTCTGACTTGCAGTACCGTTTGACCAATATTGTCTTAGTCCTCAACACGTGTCGGTCAACAACTGATTAACCCAGCATTTTGTGTCAGAATTGTGAAGACTTATAGCCCATTATGGCGTGTCATGGCTAATGCAAGTTGTCAAGAGCACCGTCCACCTAACGTGTCACACACAAAAATGATGCCTCCAAGTTGATTTCGGTCCGAATTAAAATTCGATTTTCATTTAATTTAAATTGAAGTCAAATAATTAATATTAATTACATTTTTAATGGATTCCACAACTTTTCAATTACATATTTCAAAAATTTCTATTACAATATATTAAAAAAATTTAATTTTAATCCATACCAAACATCTTCTTAAAACAATCAAATTCATTTAAATAACAATTCATAAAATATATTTGAGATTCATTTTGATAGTAGTGCATGTTCATTAGCGTTTATGAGGATTGATTTTCTGATCGTTAGAAAGAAAAGTGGATCCCACCTATGAGTGAAGAAGTAAAAAATAACGATTGAAATGATGAAATAACGATAGAAAAAATTGACTTTTTTGAGGTGAAAACTGGACTAAAAAAAGGAAATAAAAATTTGGCTTGCAAATCTTTAAAATAAATTAAACAACTATTTTATCTACAAATTTAAAAGTTTTAAACAATCTTTTTCAAACGCATTACACTGTTTTGTCTTAGAGCCAATTTTAAAAAAATTTGGACAAATCATGAGAGGCGTATCTGTAATATTGCAGGTCGAATCCTGCTAGCTGTACAGGCTTTATTTTCAGAGGGTCTGTACATGCCACTCACAATACACGAGGGTGGGTAAATTTTATTTATTTATTTATTTTTAAATAATCACCCCACCCAGGCATCTGAGTGGGTCTGTATAGGCCTTGTGAAGCAAGCAAAATTCTTGCAGGTGCTATGTCGCATGGGACCTAAATGATACAGTAAAACATTGTTGGAATTTTGACTAGACTCAAATCAGATGGGACCAAAACAAACAGTAGGAAACAGTGTCTAAAACTGACTATACATTGTTTGCACGTGCACAAAGTGTTTGATTCCATCACTACATTATTAAGATTTCTCACTTTTGGGACTAAATCATAAAGAACTAAAAAGTTGGCACCCCCCCCCCCCAGCACGTCTAGTGGCAGTGGACTTCATTACTTCAGTGCTTATTTTTATCAAACATAAAAATTTAAACATTTCCAAAACTTCACAATTTTATGAATTGCTACCAACACTCACCCAACAAGGAAAGTCTTATCATGTAGGTACATTACAGGAGGTTGTTGCATCTCTTCTGACGAGGTTTCAGATCACCTTCACGTGGTAACCAGTTAACAAGCTAATCAAATTCACACTCCCCATTATCCTCTGTTGGATTGAAGTGAGTCCACATGTAAGATAGCTGAGGTGAAACATCACTTCAACCAAAAATGTCATGTGGAAGCCGACATCTATGGCCTAAGCGAAGTGCCACACATGTTGCAGGGAAGAAGTCCGAGGCAACTAGCCTCCACATTAATAAAAGGTATCTCCCACTTCACATCTTCTCAAGAAATCTTTCATACAAGATCCCGCACGATTGATTGATTGACGTCTCAATAACAGGAGCCTAAAACGTCAAATCATCATCCTGCTATCTAGAGGTCAGACCCAGACACTATAGGCTGGCTACTTTTCGAAAATATTGAATTCTACTTAGGCTTGTGATGTATGGATTGACACCTCAACCATCAGATGAGGCTATATGTCTCTCCATCCAACTATCAGCATCACACCTCCTCTATTTTCAAAGCTCATATTTAGTGTTATTTGAAGATAATATAATTTTAGACTCTGAAAACTATAAGTTTGCTCATAATATATTCACTTCACATCCTCCCGAATCTGTCCTTTTTACTCTTATGTCATTACCACATTTCACACTCAAGCTCTTATATGTTGACCGAATTGATTGTTGAAGTGCACGGGACGCCTTCCCACCATTGGAAAAGGTCACACACAACTAATAGTTTGTTCAAGTTACAAGAATAAGGTTTACGTGAATATGAGAAGAGTATAGATTTGTTGACCACATTTATATTACGAAAAACGAGGTCAACAAAGGTTATTTCAATTATTACTATGATTTATGGCATTATGCAATGAATATAAAAAAAATGTTACTAATAAATTTATATAGAGTCCAAAACGAAGGACAAAGTCTACAATGGAGGACATTTTAGGTGTCTTTTCAGTGGGACAAACCCACATGCATTCATTTTGATTTTTTTATCCCCTTATCAGAAGTAGATGCCACAGTGCCGCGAGACAAATAAAGCATTTGGAAAAGACTGAAATCGTTCAACTTATTGTTGTTGTGTCCACATGAGCTTAAAGGAGAAATTAAGGACTCATTGATAGATGGGATCTTCGTCTTCCCCAAATATTAATATGGATTTAATCGTTGTTTGCTCTGGTACGTATAGAATATAGGTACATAACAGCTCCCCAAGAAGTAAAGTTTTATGTCTCATTTATCAAATATATTTAGGTAGGAATAAAGTTGAATTCACGTTGAAAAATGAGACTCTTAATAAGAATGACAATGAAGCACGACAGAGCTGAGAGGCCATTACCAACATGTCTCGTTGTGGATTCTCATCCATGACTAATGGGTTCAAAAACCGTGATTTGAGATTGAATGACCTTTAACTCAAAATAAATAAATAAATAATCAAATCTTAAAATGAAAGACAAAATAATTATAGAAAAATCTTTTCCCTTGGATAAATAGAAATTTATTGAGTTTACACTATTTGTAACATACAGGATAAAGATTATGAAAATGTTATATATTTATGACCTATGTCCTTAGGATTATCTCTTTTTTTTTTCTTTTTTTTTTTGATCGGTAGGATTATCTCTTTGACTAGATGATTGAGAATGAGAACGTCAAAGCAAGTTTGACTATTGAAATATATAAAATTAATTGGAAGTAATTTTTCTAGACCTACCTAAACATGCACAATTATAACTGTTGAATCAAACCGGAAAGTAAAGAAAAGGAATAAATCAAATGATGAACACTTGTTATAGATCAACGAATAAAGCCACAATTTTCATAGTAAGATCTTGAACTAAAACTTGAAGAGTATTTGTCATGCATAAACAAGACTAAAAATGACTTGGTATTTACACTTGGAAGAAAAATGTAGTAAATCCAAGAACAAAAATCCTCCCCTAATTCTTGAAATTTCTCTAATCTTCTTCGTCCTTGTTTTGATAAATTTAATCATGCCAGCAAAGAAGCATTACTATACATCTTCTCATAATGTATAGCCTTCCTCTTTGTTCTTTGAGAAACCTTCCCAGTCTTCTGCTTGACTTTCTCTTCTTTGATCCTTCTACAGATTCACTGCTCATCTTCATATATGTATATAAGCACTTTTCACTGCTTCAATAATAGATACAGATCAGAAAATTGCAGATATATGGCTGAAGTGAAGTGAAGTGAGGTGAGGTTTAGCGCTAGTTTTTCTGAGAGTTAAGTGGGCTGTGTCTTCTAATGCAACTGAGTCTTAGCTTCCAAGTGAGGGGCAAAAGCCATTTTATAGAGGCCATAGTGCTCTTGGAATTTATGCCCACTTCTCTAAAATATGCCACGTAATCATATTTAACAACATTAATTGGGATATCATCCTCCAAGATAATTGGTCGGTCCTTAGGGATAAAAAGGCATACAGTATCCAGGAAAGTTTGATTTAGTTTATTTATTTATTTTTAACCTTTTCTTTTGGTATCCATTCTTTCTTAATAGAATGTAGGAAGAAACTAGGATGATTCTTAGTTTTTGTTATGGAATATGATGCTTGGGTATCCAGGCAAAGATAGATTGTGTCTGTGGTCTAAGATACGTTGCACGCAAATGTAGAAAATTGTCTATGTTGTTTAAGATACATTGCACTAAAATGGTACAATATAAGTGAACTAAACATTTTTTCATAAATTGCTTTAGTATCTTACTATTCATATGTGCTCCTAAAATAAAGGGGAAAATAGGGCTATAAGCAGGCTCGGCCATGTAAGGCCCTTTTTGGCGGTGGCTTACTTGTATAGTGACCTTTAATTATTCGTTGCAACGCTGTTTTCAAGGACTAGCAAAATCGAAATAGCGAAATTATTTTGAAATCTGGTTTTAATTGTTAACTTCCGATTAAATTATAAATGTTTTATCTGAGAATTAGAATCCAAAACAAATATTCAGGGCATTAATAAATATACTCGTGCAGAGCAAAATCGTATGTTCAAGTTCAACAAAGGTTCAAGATCAAGATAATTTAAGAAAATCCAAAAATGTGGTCCCTACTCCCTATTGTGAGTAGTTGGTAAGAAATTAAGTAAAAAAATTCGATACATGTAGTATGGTCCAAAAAGAAAAAGCAAGGATGATTATATGTGCATTTGATCTTCTGTCCACAGTGGACATGAGGACATAATAGTGAAAATTGCAAAAAAGGGGGAAAACGGCCACATTAAAATTACCCTTTGGAGAGGTCCGTTTGATATCTAAAAATTGCTCGACAACAATCGGACAAGTGGGGAAATATAAGTGATATAGTGAAGTTTTTGAAATGTACTTCTTTTAATGTGACTTATTCAGAGGTTTTTCTAAGTTTACAGTCCACGTAAAACCGTACACTTAGTCTCCTTATGTGAGGGGGTGTCACGTTTAGTGTACAAAATGTTGTACACCAAGCATGGTTGTTCATTCAGAGTGGTGAAGTAGTCAAACTTCAATGCGACACCTATGCATGGGATATATTAGCCTCCATTTTGTGCAAAAATTAATGGGTGGAATAATATTTAAAAAAAATGGGTGGTTGAAAAAGAAGAAAAAAATTTTGATTTATGTATAATATTATTTTATGAAAGATTGTGTGGTGAAAAATAGAAGGGAGAAAAATAAAATATAATGGAATGAAAATTAATGGATCCAAACGGGACTTAATGCGTGGCAGTGAGGACTCGATAAATGAGACAGACATCAGACATTTAAATTTTGAAAAAGCCTGCAAAAAGTCTGGAATTCACAATAAATTGCAATTAGTTGTCAGAATAATGACTTTATAATTACGACCAGTTTTAATTAATTAAAACCTGTTTCAGTAATTCGGGTCTATATGAGTAAAACATGTTTTGTTTTGTTTTGTGCTCCCACTGATTTCGTGCTGCAGAATCTGCCATTCGTTCTCGTGTTGAACAGAGATTTTCTTGCAATTATTTTTGGATTAAATTGGATGTACAGGTGATGAAGTTACAGACCTTCTACAGGTCACTCTCATGAAGGTCGAGCCCACGCGGGACCCGATGCATTAAAAAATGGCCAAAAATAACACCGACCCCACCCATTGTGATTGATCTGTGAAACATCTGTAAAAATCCTCCCTGTAACTACAGCTTGGTCCATTATTTTTTCTTTATGGTCTTCTCTAATGACTTCTTGCAAAATACTGCTGGATTGTTTTTAAAAAATAAAAAAATGCTTTTGTAATAGATTTTTATTTTATTTTATTTATTATTATTATTTTAGAATCTATGATTAAAAAATAAGATTTTTTTTTAAATTTTCGTGTAATACTATTTTATTAAAAAAATGTATAATTAAAAATGAGTTTGAAGAAAAATAATTTTTTATGTAACGAAATTATGGAGTTCAAACAAGGGCAGTCTTACCAGCATTTCTGTTGAACTTTTAAAAAGTTTATTACATGTTTCGTTCCTATTTCTTAAAACTCATTTTTAATCACATAATTTATAGGATTCAACATTTTTTTTTTAACTTTACGAGTATATATTTCACCAACATTTATCAAAATCTAATAATAATATAATTTTTATTCAAACCAAGGAAGGGCTTAATTAAAATGTAGGGAGCAACTCTTTTCTATCCCTGTCCCTTGCCGCTAAAAGCCATAGAGCTAAAGGTAGATTCTTTTTTCACTTATTATGAATTAGACCTGACCAAGTAATGCCTCTTTCAGATTTGATCCAATGCACTCCAAAAATTTTCTAGTATAATCATTTGAAACTGTTATACTACATATTGTATAGTATAAAGAGACCATAGGTGGTAAGGGTATTCTTAGAGCTTGTTTCAAAGAGATTATTTAAAAATAATTTTTTTCACAATATATTTCACGTGATAATAACCTTTTCCTATTTTTTTATTATTTTTTTTTAAATTCTCTCAAAAATATTTTTTAATTGAAAAATCTCAGAAATAAGCTCTTGATATGACTTAAAATATTGCATGATAATTTTGGTCCACATTTTGGCCCTGGTTTGATGGGGATTGAAATTATGTTTTTAGATGATTTCAGTAAAAGTTGATAAAATATATAATTGAAAAGTTGTAGATCCTCTAAAATATGTAATTAAAATTAATTGTTGATTTTAATTCTTACCAAACGGTACTTAGCCCCTATTTGACAACCATTAAAATTTTATTTTTGATGAAAATGAGCTTTGGAATAATTATTTTTTAGACAATGTGAAGTTAAAAATTAGGAAAATGTTTTAAATTTACTTATAGAATATTTTATTGTAAGAATGTGTGATTGAAAATGACTTTGAGCAAAAGAAAAAAGAGTTTTGTTTTGATGGATATTAAATAGGAGCTTAGCCCTTGTTTAGTGGCCATTTTTTGGAAAAAAATATTATTATAAATAGTTATTCTTTTTAGAATGTGTGATTAAAGGGTATGAAAATTTTTTGAGTTTACGTGTAGAATATTTTATTATATGAATATGTGATTAAAAATGAGTATGTAAAAAAAAAAAAGTTTGGAGAGAGTGTGGGATAAACAAAGGCTTAATATCTTACTTTTTATGTGGAGCCTAATTATCATTCGTTGAGATGGAAAAAGAGCGGCTCTTTTAAGGGAGAAAATGGAGATTAAATTACACTCAACTAATGCCTGGAATTTCAACTGGTGGACTGGGTTCTTGGTCCAAGTGTTTGAAGCTGGTTCGCTCTGAATGTGTTGTAAAATAACACAATCGCACAGTACGAGAAGGGCATGATAGCACGTGACAAACTCATGAGGACATGGCCCCTAACCACATTAGAAACTGCTACCTAGATATTTGCCTGTGCTGAGTTCTTCCTCTGAAGAAGCTTCACTGCTTATTCTGAACCGTCTGATTGGATAAAATTAATTTGTAATGTGACCATCAAATCTTTGTTTTGATTTGTACTAAAGATTCTTAAGTAAAGAAACATACAATTCACTGAATATGTGCAGTTTAAGGGGAATTGATTTAAGACTTGTTTGTTAAGAAAGTTTTAGCATTAATTAGGTAGATTGATTAACAAAGTTCAGCTGATCAGATTACTAAAAATCCTTTTGGGATTTGGTGTGTCTCCTTATTAAAAATATAGATTTTCTTGTCGCGTGATAGGATTTTGCTGATTTTGGAATCACGAGATACATTTGACACAATCAAAGCTTGATTCAAATGAAAATAACTGGTGATGGTGGCTCTAATTAAGAATCGTTTTCAATTAAGTTATTGTAGATACAATGGAACTAGCTGTTGGATCTTCTATAACTTCAAATGGGGCTTGAATCTATGTTTAAACTTTAAGTCATCGTAATTCAATTCGGACCAACCACCTTAATTTAATTGCAACTTAAAATCCATTCTTCGTAAATTATTATCGTTATACTACATATAGTTATAGTTTGTGACACTATTCATGGAGAAGGATAACATATAAATAATATTTACAACTATCATTTTATCTTGTATACGAAATCACATTGACATATTAGTAAATGAACTGATAAAAATGTATTTTAACTACTGGACTTCAAATTTATTCAATAGACTTGACTTGTTATTCAAACTATCTTATGAATTAATGTTGTAAATGGAAGCTTGTAATTGTTTGAGTATGTGAAGCTCAATGATTTGCATGAACTTCATGTTGGAAACAACTTATAAAAAGGGTTATGTAAGGATTGACTTTTGATATATTTGTTTGACCAGTTTTAACCCGCAAGAGCGTAATCAAAACACAATTTATATAAATGAAAATTTGGACAGAGTTTCGATATAAAGATTACGCAAAACAAGGATTAAGAAGGAGTAGAAATAGAGAATAATACAAGGCGAGATTTATCTCTTTCCTTAAGACAAATTACCCCGCTACGGTGCTCACGGTGAATGGCACTGGTTTTCCAAGATACAATGGATTCACAATTTGTGGTAGCAGCACTTCAAACCACAAGAAACCGACGAACTTTTTACAGAATTTCCTCTCTACAAAGGAAATATATAAAATGCTATAGAATTAGAAATAAGAGAATTGCAAGAGAAGAATAAATGTTCAATGCAATTGGTGTACCTAAAACCATGTTCATAGGGTTCTATTTATAGATGTAGAAAGAGTGCAAATGAAGTAGTGTGGGCCAAAACCTGCACATTTCGAAAAGTTGCAACACTTCATTTCTTCCAACTTTGGTCCGCAATTTCTCATTCATCTGGAATTGGTTTCGAGATTCCAACTATACCAAGACGATCTAGTCGACGAGTAGAATAAGTTGGTATATTTACTTTTGTAATTTGACTATCGGATCAAGTCTGAATATTTGGTCGAAGTTGACACGTAGTCACACATTTTCCATTTTTTACACACCTTTTCATTTTCCAATTTTTACACACCTTTTCATTTAATATTTGAACCAATTCCTACAATCTCCCACACGAATGGAAATTCGGGTACGTATATGCAAATGCGATGATATAATACAATGTAGAGAGGGTGCAAAAAAATACTGCATCAGGGATTGTGGCTTCTGACCTTGAACCTCCCTCAGTGAAATACTATCGAACTTACTCGGCTAATTGGTGAACCATAGGTCTTGAACCACTCAGTCTTTGGTGTAAGTCAAGACAACAGTACTCACACAGATATCTTCCATATTCTGTACTTAGTTCTCATGACTTAGTTCATTTTGGCCCTGAACCTTTCTTAGTTTTATAAGTGTTTAAAGAATTCAAACCTTAAACAATTCTTATCGAAGCGGCCCTACTTCACACTTACATAAGTGACCTCCTATTAAGAGTATTCTGCCCTACTCCATTTGACTTAATCAAGATATAGGAATCATTAAAAGATAATCTTAACTTTTATTTACTCTGCAGAAAGCACTTTAGTATCATAGGAATGAGTTAAGAATTCTAATTTCCTAGGTGCTTCATGGAACTTTCACAACTTAGTTGTCCCTTTAAACCCAGATCTTGGGATCTCCAGTCAACAAAGTAGGGTTACCATTGCAAAAACTCTTACGTAGTAGGCTTTAATCACATTCATCTCGATAGGCAACACATTTGATCTGTAGGCAAACTTTTCTTCCGTGGATCCGCAATATTCTCCTTTGATTTCACATAATCTATGGAGATAACTCCATTTGAGATCAGTTGCTTAATGGTGTTGTGTCTACGACGAATATGTCTAGACTTACCATTATACATGCTACTTCAAGCCCTTCCAATTGCTGATTGACTATCACAATGTATACTTATCGCAGGTACTGGCTTGGGCCAACATGGAATATCTTTTAAGATATTTCAAAGTCATTATGTTTCTTCTCTAGCTTTGTCCAAAGCAATAAACTCAGATTCCATCGTTGATCGAGCTATGCACGTTTGCTTTGTTGATTTCCATGATACAGCAGCTCCACCAATGGTGAATACATAACCACTAGTGGACTTGGAATCCTTTATATCGGATATCCAATTCGCATCACAATATCCTTCTAATACCGCAGAATATTTTGTGAAGTGTAATCCATAAGTTAAAGTATACTTCAAGTACCTTAAAACCCTTGTCAAAGTCTTCCAATGATCACGGTTTGAATTACTTGTAAATCTACTAAGTTTATTCATCGCAAAAGCAATATCCGATCGAGCGCAGTTTGTAATATACATAAGACTGCCAATTATTTGTGAATACTTTAGTTGTGATATGCTTTCTCCCGTATTCTTGACGAAGTGCATACACGGATCAAGAGGAGTTCTCATAGGACTTTCCTCAAACACGTCAAACTTTTTAAGTACTTTTTCTATATAACGAGATTGTGAAAGTACAATTTCATCATGTGTTCTAGAGATTTTAATACCTAGGATTACATCTGCCACACCCATATCTTTCATATCGAAATGCTTTGTTAGCATCTTTTTTGTGTTAAGCAACATTTCGTCACTATTGCCCATTATTAACATGTCATCCACATATAGACAAACAATTACATAGGCATATGGTGTATGTTTAATATATACACATTTGTCACATTCGTTAATCTTGAATCCATTTGACAACATTATTTTGTCAAACTTTTGGTGTCATTGTTTAGGAGACTGTTTTAATTCATACAAGTACTTAACAAGTTTACACACTTTGTATTTTTGGTTAGGAGAAACAAACCCTTCAGGTTGCTCCATGTAAATCTTCTTTTCTAACTCACCATTTAGGAATGTTATTTTTACATCCATTTGATGAATCTCAAGATTATGTATTGCCACAATTGCAATTAACAACCTTATCGACGTGATTCTAGTCACAGGTTAGTAGGTATCAAAGAAATCAAGTCCTTCCCTTTACCTATATCCTTTAGCAACCAATCTAGCATTATATTCATCAATGGATCCGTCACTTTTAAATTTCTTTTTGAATATCCATTTGCATTCTAAAGGCTTGTTACCGGGAGGTAAATCAACCAACTCCCATGTATGGTTTTGCATTATAAAATCTATCTCATTATTAATAGCTTCTTTCCAATGCGGTGTTTCCGGTGTAGACATTGCTTCATCGAAAATCTTTGGATCATCCTCTACCATATAGGTTAGAAAATTTGGGCCAAATGTCTTGGAAGTCCTAGCCCTTTTACTACGCCTTGGTTCTTCCTCATTTAAAGTTCCATTGGTAGTTTCATATGTTCTCTTGTTAGAACTCATATTTTCCTTATTTTTGCAAGGAAAAATATTTTCAAAGAATGTCGCATTCCTTGATTCAATTATGGTCCCTTCGTGTATGTCTTGTATTTCAGATTTGTATACAAGAAATCGATATGCACTACTATTATTGGCGTATCCAATAAATATGCAATCTATTGTTTTAGGACCGATTTTCACTTATTTAGGCTTACCTACCTCAACCTTAGCCAAACACCCCCACACTTTCAAGTATTGGTAGGATGTAGGATAGCCTTTCCATAGTTCATATGTTGTCTCTTCCATTTTCTTAAGAGGTATTTTATTAAGAAGACTATTTGCCGTTAAAAGAGTCTCCCCCTACATGTTCAGTGGTAAACCCGAACTTATTAACATGGCATTCATCATTTCTTTAATTGTTTGGTTTTTGCGTTCTGAAATACCATTTGATTGAGGAGAGTAAGGTGCCGTTATTTGATGAACAATTCCATGTTCAGAACAAAAGTCTTCAAACGGTGTCCCATATTCATCTCCTCTATCACTACGAATATTTTTTATTCGTTTTTCAAGTTGTGTTTCAACTGCAGCCTTATAGGTTTTGAATGCATCTAAGGCTTCATCTTTACTTCTCAAAAGAAAGATATAGCAAAACTTTGTACAATCATCAATAAATGTCACGAAATATTTCTTACCACCTCGAGTTTGTACAAATTTTAGATCGCATATATCGCTATGGATCAATTCAAAAGGGTTGTGTTCCTTTGTATTGAATGGAACGGTGTTTTAGTCAATTTTGCTTCAACACATATTTCACATTGATGATTATGATTGATTTTATTTGTCGGAATTAAACTTTGATTTATTAGTTTGCGCAACGATTTGTAATTCACATGTCCTGATCGACTATGCCATAAACATGAAGGCTCAAGCAAGTAAACGAAATTTATAGTTTTATTCATAATGACTTGCTTCGGTACAATTGTAAAAACATTCAATTTGAACATTCCATCACACATGTATCATTTCCCTACATACATCTCATTTTTAGACAACACAAATTTATCGGATACAAATACAAGTTTAAAACCATTCTTGCTAAGTAGAGACCTGTATACTAAATTCTTTCTTATATCCGGCACATGTAGGACGTTGTTGAGGACGAGTTCTTTCCCGGATGTCATCTTCAAAGTGACTTTGCATTGTCCTTCAACTTTGGAACTTGCAGAATTTCCAATGTATAGTTGTTCCCCATTCAATTCTTGATAGTTGGAGAACATCCCCTTGTCCACACACACATGGCGGGTAGCACCAGTGTTAATCCACCATTCTCTAGTATTTCCAATCATGTTGCATTGGACACTACTGCAGATAAACTCATTTCTTGCAGTCCATCGGATAGAGTGTTATTTGCAACCATGTGGGCTTAAGCATTCTTCTATGGCTTTCGACATTCACTTGAACGATGTCCAGCATTGCCACAGTTGTAACAATTCCCTTTGAACTTCTTAGCCTTCTTGGAATAATCTCTTCGTGGTGCATAATTAGGAGCCTTTCGTTTCTTGTTCGTTGCCTTTGGTTCCATTTCAACAAAATTTGCACCATCTTGGTCAAACGGACTTCGTTCGATTTTTCGATTGTCCTCTTCAATCCTCAAGTGCACAATCAATTCTTCCAAGTTAATTTCCTTGCGTTTGTGCTTGAGGTAATTTTTGAAATCTCTCCACATAGGAGGGAGTTCTCAATAATAGCAGCCACTTGGAATGATTCACTCAATTCCATTTTCTCCGCGTGGATGTCGTGTAACAAGACTTGAATCTCTTGTACTTGACTAATTACTGTTTTGGAATCCACCATCTTGTAGTCCAAAAATTTGCCAACGATGAACTTCTTTGTTTCAGCATCCTGGATCTTGTACTTTGTCTCCAAAGAATCTCATAGTTCCTTGGCTGATTCCTTTGAACTATAAACCTCATATAGTGTATTATCCAATGCGTTTAGGATATAGTTCTTGCATAGGAAGTCCGAGTGTTTCCATGCATCCAAAGCAATAATCGATTCATGATTATTTTCCCCTTCTTGTATAGCCGGTGCAGTTTCCTTTAGAAATTTAGCCAAATTAAGAGTAGTAAGATAAAACAATATCTTTTGTTGCCACCTCTTTAAGTCTACTCCTGCAAATTTTTTCGACTTTTCCCCATGTGAGATAGTAGTATTATGCAACGGTATGGCCACGGGTGGTACCACATTATTGGAACCATTTTGACTTGACAAAGTCCCGATGGTAGTCTTTCTGTTACACAAACAGAATTCAACAAAATGATGATAACATCGGCGGAGGAATAGTACACAAAGCACTATTCAAACAAAGTAATTTTTGTCCACAACTAACCACAAAGACACAAATTTGTCTTAAGATTGTTGGAAACAACTTATAAAAAAGGTTATGTAAGGGTTGGCTTTTGATATATTTGTTTGACCAGTTTTAACCCGTAAGAGCATAATCAAAACACAATTTATATGAATGAAAATTTAGACAGAGTTTTGGTATAAAGATTATGCAAAACAAGGATTAAGAAGGAGTAGAAATAGAGAAGAATCCAAGGCGAGACGTTATCTCTTTCCTTAAGACAAATTGCCCCGCTACGGTGCTCACGGTGAATGACACTTGTCTCCCAAGATATAATGGATTCACAACTTGTGGTAGCAGTACTTCAAACCACAAGAAATCGATGAACTTTTTACAGCATTTCCCCTCTATAAAGGAAATGTATGAAATGCCATAGAATTAGAAAGAAGAGAATTGCAAGAAAAGAATGAATGTTCAATGCAATTGGTGTACCCAAAACCATGTCCATAGGGTTCTATTTATAAGTAGAAAGGGTGCAAATGAAGTAGTGTGAGCCAAAACATGCATCCTTTCAAAAAAGTTGCAACACTTGGCCAAAACCTGCACCTTTCGAAAAGTTGCAACACTTCATTTCTTTCAACTTTGGTCCGCAATTTCTCATTCATCCGAAATTGGTTTTGAGATTCCAAATATACCACGACGATCTACTCGACGAGTAGAATAAGTTGGTCTATTTACTTTTATAATTTAACCATCGGATCAAGTCTGAATATTTGGTCGAAATTGACACGTAGTCATACCTTTTCATTTTCCATTTTTTACACACCTTTTCATTTTCCAATTTTTACACACCTTTTTCATTTAATATTTGAACCAATTCCTACACTTCATTCTTAAGTTAATTAATTGGATCTACTTAATTGGGCCAACTGGTTTTAGTATGATGGCATTTGCCTACGAGCATAACGGAATAGACCTAGAATTTAAAAAAGAGAGAAAATTAAGCAAAATCATTATTTTAAGATTTAATTATTTATAGAAGAATGTGTGGTTGAAAATGAGTTTTAAAAAAATGGGAGCCAAACATTGGCTTAATGTTATCATTCTTAAGTTCTCAATGAAGCTTTAAAACTTGAAATCAGATGACAGATATCTCACGAAGTTTCAATTTCAAATAGACATGTTCTAGGCCATATTTAAATAGACATGAAGCCACGAAGTAGTATCACATATTTATGAATCACTATCAAAGAGACACATTATAAATCATATCTAACAACGTAGTATATCATAGTCACATAATGTATTATGAATATTTTAGGTTTACGAATATTTTAAGTCACAACCACATAACCTCATATATCATATTCACACAAGGTAACAACTTCACATGAATGACAATTTTTCAAAGATACATGTTTTAGGTCACATTGTTAAATTGTAATTGCATACTGGAAACTATAAGTTGTCACACTTCTGTGGTTGGGAGTCACAGTCCCACACCATATATGTCATAATCACGAAGTGTATGTAGAATTTGAAACTTAAAGAAATATATTATTTTATTTATGAAATAGATTTTACACATTTTTTAACACACTTTGATTATATGAAGACACTTATCACCAAAACACTGCACTACCTCACTATCTCCCTCTTTCTCACTTTTTCTTCTTGCTTTCACTCTCTTCACACATTTGCTCTCATCCTTACACAGTCGCGTTGTATTTAGAGGTGTTAATAGATGGTTATAGTATCTACTTCTCCAAGATCTTTCATTTTGAAAGTAGAGGATAGAAATCGTTTTGTTTCTTTGATTCTGTCTATATTGTTACTAATGATTACCATATCATCAACATATAGACACACTAATGTGATTATATCACCATTCACTTTTGTGTAGAGATATTTATCTACTGAATTGTGATTAAATCCAATTGACATTATTTTAGAGTCAAATTTTCCATGCCACTTTTTGGGAGCTTACTTTAATCCATATAAAGACTTAATTAATTTGCACACCTTACGTTCATTTTTCGGTAGAACAAAACCTTCCGGTTGTTCCATATAGACTTTCTCTTCGAGATCTCCATTTAAAAATACCATTTTTATGTCCATTTGATGAACATATAAATCATAAATAGATGCTAGTGCAAATAAAATCCTTATTGAGGTTATCCTTGCTACGGGTACATATGTGTCAAAGTCATCAATTCCTTCCCTTTGACGATACTCTTTAGCTACCAATCTAGCCTTATAAGTATTAAGCGATCTATCAGAATTATATTTCTTTCTAAATACCCATTTACAACCAATAGCTTTCGAACCTGCTGGTAGGTCAACTATTTCCCAAGTATTATTTGAAATAATAGAATTCATTTCATTATTTATAGCTTCTTTCCAGAATATATAATCTCTAGATTGCATTGCTTCCTTATAAGTCTTAGGATCACTTTCCACTTGAAGAACAAAAGGAATTGTTCTTACAATATCCTTCATATCTCCTTCTATTAAGTAAAAGGAAATAAGTTGGGAATCTATTTCATTAGATCCTAAGTTCTTTTCCTTTCTTGTTCTTTTGCTTCTTCGAGGTTCAAAGTCAACATCTTTTATGGATCTTTCTTTTGGTGAGCTTTTAAAGGTTGGAATATCCTTATTATTTTTAGATTTCCTAGCTACCATCACATTCTCGAAGAATTCCATATCTCTTGATTCTATTATAACATTCGATTCGAGATTTAATAACCTATTGGCCTTGCTATTAAGGGCATATCCTACAAAGGCACATTTGATACCTCTAGGACCTAACTTGGTTATCTTTGGATCCATATTTTTATAATATGCAAGGCACCCCCACACTTTAAAATAATTAATATTTGGTTTTCTACCTTTCCAAAGTTCATATGGGGAAATTTTATTCTTTTTCATAGGAATTCTATTTGTATGACAAGCACAAAGTAATGCTTCACCCCATAAGTTAAAAGGTAATTCAGAATTTAATAACATAGCATTTATCATTTCCAAATAAGTTATATTCTTTCTTTATGCTAATCCATTTTGTTCCGGTGTTCTAGGTGCAGAAGATTGATGTATTATTCCATTTTGTTCACAAAATATATTCAATTCATTTGAAAAATACTCTCCACCTCTATCACTTCTTAAAGTCTTTAATTTTTTTCCTAATTGATTTTCAACTTCATTCTTGTAAGTTTTAAAGGCACTAAAGGCTTCATCCTTATGTTTAAGTAAGTATACGTAAGTATACCTAGAACAATCATCAATAAAAGTAATAAAATATCTATTATCGCCTCTAGTTAATATTCCATTCAATTCACAAATGCCGGAATGAACAAGTTCAAGTAATTTTGTTATTTTTTCTATGCTATGAAATGACTTCTTAATCATTTTTGATTTAAAACATATTTCACATTTTTCTAAGTTATCAATATCACATTGTATTAATCCACATTTAATCATTCTTTTCATAATACTAAATCCTATATGTGCTTATCTACCATGCCATAAATTAAATGAATCAATAACATACGCAAAAGATTTAATTTTATTTGAGTTATCCTCAACAGTACATAACTTGACCATTCCTTTGGTGGAATAGCCCTTTCCAACAAAATGCCCACTATGGGTTAATGCAAGTTTTCCAGATTCAAAGACAGATTTAATCCCGGGTTTTCCCAAGAGTACACCACTTGCTAAGTTCCTATTCATTTCCGGTACATGCAGGATATTTGTCAAAGTGATCTTCTTTCCCGAAGTAAAAAGGAGTTCAACATTTCCTTTACCGATCACCTTTGATCTTCCTTCATTTCCCATTTGTATTTCTTGGTTGTCTTCAATGTCATGATAAGTTTTGAAGAGAGACTTATCATAACATACATGGATTGTAGTGCATGTATCGTACCACCAGCCCGAAAATTTGCCTTGGATTGCATTAATTTCACTCACTATTGCAATAATTTCATCAACAGAGTTCACTTGTCCTTCCTTCTTATGTTGTTTCCTATGCCTGCAATCTTTAGCATAGTGTCCCGATTTCCCACAAACATAGCACGGTCATTTGGCTTTGTTTTTGAATTTTCCTTGATCCTTTCTAGGACCAAGAAATTTCCCTTTTTTTTTTAACTTGTCGGAGTTGTCCACATTGTCCACGGCATTGGCTTTCGAAGAGCCATCATAAGAATTTTCAATCTTATCTCTTGCCCTTGATTCTTCCTCAATGCGAAGATGTTTCTGTATGTCTTCTAAAAAAAATTTTCGGAATTGTGAAGAATTTTCTTCCTATATCCTCTCCAAGAACCAGAGAGTTTAGCAATAATTGCTCCCACTTGGAAAGTTTCGGAAAGTTCAATTTTTACCACTTTCAATTTGTTCACAATTATTTGTAACTCATGTACTTGAGGAAATAAAGCTATATTGTCTAAAATTTTAAAATCAAAATATTTAGTTATTAAAAACTTTTAGTACCTTCTTCATCGACTTTGTATTTGCTTTCTAATGCATACCAGATTTCTTTAGCCGAAGTAGTGTTTGTGTAGAGATCATATGTCGATCGGACAATACATTTAGAATGTGCCCACGACATATCAATTCATCTTCTTCTCGTTTCTTCCTTTCTATGCGAATTTCTTTGGTGTCCTTGTCAGTTGCATTGGGAATGAGTTCTAATTTTGAATCAAGCACGTAGAAGATCTTCAACGCCGTTAGAAGAAACTTGAGTTTGTCTTGCCATCTTGTAAAGTTTACACCATCGAATCTATCCAAACGCACCAGATCTTGATTCATCATTTTGATAGTAGCAATAGTAGATTTCGACTCCATTGCAGTAAATGCAAATGATGTTTGAGTTTGTTGGAAATTTAAAGCAATGAAGAGAAGAAAATTGGTAATACCAAAGAGGAAAAGAATATAGATAGAATTAGAGGCTTGAACACGAAAATGATAACGCTATCCTCAAACATTATTTGCCCCTTTCCAATGCTTTTGAGGAGTTCCGACAAATAGCTTGTAGGATTAAACAAGTTTTTGTGTGAAGAACACCAAAAGCAAAGTGTATCTTTCACAAAGAACAAGTGAAAATAGATATAAGATTGATTATATAATAATTTGGGAGAATAATTTTGTGGTAGTTTCTTAATTTTCTCAAGAGTGTTTTTCATTGCAATTGGAACACCTATTTATAGGTTTTGAAGGGTTCCTACGAAATGGTGCAAAATTATGTTGAAAAGGCACCAAATTCAAAAGAAAAACGGTGAAAAACGAATTCCCAACGGTTACTTTGTATAATCATGCGACCGCATGGGCTATAACGATGCGGTCGCATGGTTACGGTGCAAGTGGCCCTCCCACTTTCAGGAGGGCCTCATGTCCATGCAGCCGCATGGTTAAACCCACAAAATTTTATTTTATTTTATTATTATTATTATTATTTTATTTTGAACAACTATAATTCTAACATGATGATCTTCAGTGTATTAGGTTACTGTCCTAATTTTAGCACAAATGACTGAAAAATATTGTGGCCGATGCTTGTGATTGGAACAACTTTTTCCAAACGATTCTTTAACTTTGTGCTCCACCGATAGATTTAAAAACGACATTGAAAATGTGACCAGTTTTTCTTGAAAATTTGTGGGCAAGAAGTAAACAATTTATTATGGAAAAATCATGTTGGGAATTTGTGGACGATTTTTTCATCCATTCTGGATAATCACGCAATTGAGGTTCGAGATTCGATTTTCTATTTTATGAGTTGTAAGAACGTTGGGAGGGAGATGATTCATTTCTTTCTAAAATTTGTAAACGATATTAATAAATTATCTAATGTTAAATAAATCATGTATGAAATCGGCCCTCTTAAGTCTTAATTAAGAAAAAGTTTCAGATAAGGTCTTGTCAGTTGTCACTGTATGTCATTTGATATAATAATGCTTAATACTATACCCATTTATGTGATCAAAAGCAATCTTGCCAATTTCTTTACTCGAATATACTAAGCCCAGTTTGATTCCCATTAAATTCAATTACATTACATTACATTTTTCTCTCTCTTATTTTTAACCACACAATTTTTCATAAAATAATATTACGCGTAAATCGAAAACTTTTCATTCTTTTTCAACCACTCATTTTTTTAAAAAAATATTATTCCCCCATTTTCATTTTCAGGTAATGAGGGTCAAACGGGGGCTAAATTTGAAGCCATAGATTCTGCAAATACAGTTAAAAAACACACACACACACACACACACACACAAATTCGATATATTTTTAATATACAATTAAAGTGTGCTGTCCTATATATTCTTAGGGCTGTGCTATTTGCACATGACCCTGTGCACACACCCTATGCACAGGATCCTGTGCAAGGAGAAATATCCATATTCTATTTTGATCAATTATTTGAACATTGGACATGCATGAATGAAAATTGCGAGACAATAAAATGATTAAATTAAACGTGCAGTCCAAATTACGGTAGTTTATAGACTTTTATCTACATTTTATGGCTATAGTCTCTAAACTTGAAATAAAGTAACTTAATTTACAACCCTCTGCATTAATTAGGCTGGTTTTTTCAGTAAGCATCTTGGTTTGGGCCACTAATCCAGCTCCCAATTAACTTTTGAGGAAAATAACTGAAATTATATTTTTTAAGTTTGAATTTAATTAATCCGACATTAACTTTAAATAAAATTCAGATGGTCAAATGAACATAACTAACATGTCACATGGATTACACAATCATACAATTATATATCACAGCAATTTACTTGAATAGATACCATCTGATTTCTTAAAGTTTTTTAATAAAATTGTTAATTTTGAAATTGTATTCTTAAACTATTATATTTATTAAATTTTTCCTTAAACTTTTTCACCCGCAAAATAAATTATCCCGGAAAACTGAAAAAGAGATTTTGCCTGCTCATCTTAGAGTTAAGACTTGACAGAGTTACTTAACCTTTTCATTGACACAATATTTTCAGGTGAAATCATGCAACATTGTGGACACCCGCCTACAAAATAAAACTCTACTTTTCCTAGCATTTGTGCTCATATCTGGATTAGCATCTTCTTAGTGGCTGCCTGTCTTGTCTGGTTGAACCAATCGTCTAAAACTTAAGCTACCATATTATATTTAATTATTTAAATTTTATCTATTTATCTATGTCAAAATAATTATTACATTTGAAATTGCCAAATCATTAACATCGTTATTTAATGAAATCTCTACTAAAACAAAATATGAAAACCCTAGTGGGCTGCAAAGATGTCAATTTCTAAAGTTCCAAAAGAAAATTAAAAGAGCCATCCCACCATTAAAGAAATTTATGGATTGCTTATACTAGTACTAGCTAGCTAGCAGAGTTGAAGGGGATGAGATTTTTTACTGAGCCTGAAAAGACAATGGAGATGGATTATGGGACCAGGGTCACCCGTCAAAACCTCAAGGTAGTCTGCGAGTAAATTTATGTTGGAATAGAATACAATTAACCATAATAGTAAAAATAATAATAATAATAATTGTTATCTACCCTCAGAATTTGGTCCTCAACAGCATCATGCCCTTACCCTTTCCGAATCCGAGTGGTAACACAAAATCCCTTCTTTTCCTGTGTGCTCATTCAAGAATGGATAATTCTAAGTGTACATAATTTGATTTACCTACTCTCATAAGCACGTGGACCTCATTCAAGAATATACTATAGTCTAGTAAAAAAAAATTAACTCCCAAATGTTTGCCTGTTTTATGCCATGTCTAAGTATTGGTATTAACTTTTTCCCTGGAGGCAGACAGTAAGAAAAGGTAAAAAAAGATGCAGAAATTTATTACCAATAATTATTATTTAACTTAAGGAAAAAAATGAAAAAGTACGGTCTTTTGATACAGGAAAAATCCACCTTCCCAATGTCTGATATTTCTCTTCCTCTTTCCTTTCTTCCATCTTCCTCACCACACACGAGTAAATCTAGGTTTTTCACAGACTGGTTACATTTGTAAATCTCAGATAATTAACATGTTTGCATTTAATTTCAAACATGCCCATCCCTTGTTTACTTTGTAGACACAAACCTCAAATCCCGGCAGAGAAATTGATCTTTTCTTGACCTAAAATGTTCTCTTCCAGCAAGAATTCGCACTTTCTACCGCAGATTGAATCATCTATTGACACATCGACCTCTTTTTACTGCCTAAATAGCAGTGAAACTTTGCTTCACCACCATGACGATCTGTTTTCTGGCCATTATAATTTAGTAGATAATTTTCCAGTTCTTCAGGCCGCCATTGACTTGCCAGTTCCTGGCGACACTGCATTAGGTTATCAAGATGTTGACAGGTTAAATATGGATCTTGGGACTTCTGCAAATGCGTTTCCAAGAAGAAAAAGGACAGTAAAAAATGACAGGCACAGCAAAATCTTTACAGCTACTGGTCCGAGAGATCGAAGAGTGCGGCTTTCCATAAGTATTGCACGTAAGTTCTTTGATCTTCAAGACATGCTAGGTTTCGACAAACCAAGCAAAACCCTGGATTGGCTGCTTACAAATTCAAAAACAGCAATCAGGGAGCTGATTCGCACGAAAAAAAGTACCGACAACATTCATTCTTCTCCTTTTGAAAGCGAGAATAATAAAGCTGGCGAAAAAGGGAAATCTTTGGGGTCAAATTTAAAGAAAAAATCATTCATAAATGCTACGAACACTAAAGAAGCAAAGAATCCACAACAGGTTTCAACATTACTTATTGCAAGAGATTCAAGGGCAAAGGCGAGAGCAAGAGCAAGGGAAAGAACAAGAGAGAAAATGTGCAGCAAAAGGCTCAATATTCAAGCCAGGCAGGTTTCTGATTTCAGCAACTCCATTCCAAGCCAATCAAAGCCTTCTTCTTCAATTCTTGGTTTCCAGCAAAACCATATAGTTTCAAGTGATTTGACTCCAAATTGCAACGCATCTTCTCCTAATTATGCCGCTGAGAACTGGGATATTGGTTACATAGTCAGGCGATCCAGCTTGTGAGCCATATTTCACCAGTATAATATTATTAGAAGGTAAACTTTTCTACAAAACAGTTTCAAAATATACATTAGCTCAATGTTAATTATTCTTTCATTTTTCTTTACTGGCAGGTCCTTGACTAATTAGGTCGAGACTGATGTGTGGTTTCCCATGTGCTTAGGCTATGTAAGCTTTACTATATGTTTCGGCTTTGACGAATCTCTTATTTATCTCCCTTTTTTTACCAACTAGTTTACGGGTGGAACTTTCATGAATTTATCTTTATTTCACTACATTGACACCTCTTGTTACTCCAAAATTTTAGTTAATTGTGCTTAATAATTTAGCCGTTGACCCTCATTTATTAAAACATACTTTTTATACTGCATTGGACAGATCTAATGTCTTTAGTTATCGTATATAATCAGGTCTAAAACAAGTTTTATTTTAGGATATCAGGTCAAATCCTAATGTAGCATCATTGTTTAAGTTCATCTTATTGACAGTTAAATATATAATATCAGTATATCGGAGGTTTGAAAATACTAGGACACTTTTAGACCTACCTTGTTGAATCCATAGTTCAAGATTACTGATCCATTATGCTCATCTAGCATTTAATTTAGAAGAAAGAACATGAATTCATTATACTAATAGGATTTAGGAATACATATTATTAGGTCTATAGTGCTTTTGATATATAAATGTTATGTGCATAAGTATGATTCATGTACTAAGTTTGTATTATAGAAAACATGAGAAAAAGTGAAGCAAATTGTAAGAAAAGCAATAAAAAAATGAGAGTGAAATATACCTTTTTCAAGGAAGAAACTTCTCTTAAAGTGTTCTAGTGAGAGCGAGTACTTGAATATCAGTGAATTCATCTTGGTTTCCAATTACAAAGTGGTATCGAAGACTTGCTGAAGGAATTGTTAGAGATGACATCAAACAGTTACAGCCACAGCTTCCTGACTTCAATGCGAAGAAGTAGTCAACAAATATGGATCCAACAACGAAACTGTTGTATGTTATCCAAGCCTTGTGAAAAACTTTGAGAAATGGATACACGGACGATCAAGCTCGGCCATTCAATTTATAGAATTGAATCGGAAAAGGGACAAAAATACACTGTCCTTTATTTATCGAGAAATAAATGATGAGATTTTTGAAACAATTTCAGACACTATGCCACCAAAACGAGCGTGGGATTTATCATGTATTTTGGAGACTGCCTACAAGTTAGATTTCCATAAGATTCTCAACAAAAAACAGGCTGCTGTTGCTTTTTAGAAAGGGAACAATTTGAATTGGAAATTGGAAATGGAAGAGAAAACTACTAAATTATTTGAGGATGAAGAGAACACAATATGGTCAGTTGGAGTAGAAGGCAACTGAAATGAAACACATACGGAAAAAAAAACTAAGAACATAGGAGCAAAAGTTGGGAACGCAAACATACATGCTTAGGAAAAAGATAAGAAGACTGTAACAAAGGTGAAATCTGTGGAGGAAAATGAGAGGCCTGTCAAAATGTTAACCACGGCAATCATATTTGAGGTATTAATGTTTTCAATATTACAGTTGTCATTTGTCAACACTTAAGTTCATTAAGGAGGGTATATATGATAGTTAGAATCATCATGCAACAGTTTTTTACAGCTTTCAGACTGTGTCATTGTTCTAGTTTCACATCTTTCAGGCTTTGAAATATTTTCAATAGGACTGTAGGAGGAAATTTTAAATTTTATATTATTCTTTGAAGCTACCGTGCTCTTTACATATAGGTTGAGAAATCAGAGTTTTTATGTCACTTGAATTAACATGAAGTCTTAGCCTTAAAAAAGTTTACAATCATTTGTCTAAAATTCCCTAGAGTTCTTATAATTACCTCTCCAAGTGGAAATATATGTTGGTTATTAGCAGAATATTTTAAATTTCCTTTAAATGTACAGATACCCAATCTGGAATCAAAAGATCCTGCTGTATATTTTACATTAGAGAAAACTTAATACAGTTCCTAGGAATTTAATTTGTCAAAATACGTTTGGTATATAGGTATCTAGTTTTTTTTTTTTTTTTAGAGGTTTCTAGGTTAGATTGTGGAATTGGTAATTTTTTGGTCAGCTGGTTTGTTGACACGAGTAATTATGTTGTGGGAATCGAACTTACCGGGCTGAAGTAATCAAAGTGACAATGGAAGAGAAATAAGTAAAGTTGTGGTAATGATTAAAAGACTTGCAGTTCAATACCTTCAAAATTTTCCTGTGTTAAAACCAACAGGGTTGTATATTCTGAAGCGACAGACGAAGGAAGTACTATAAAGACACAAAAAGTTCATATCCTTTCATTGGGGACCATTGTGAGTCAGTCTCTTGTTTTTAGCGTCTTACGTACAGTGGAAACAAATTTCAATCCTCATTCTTCCTTCCCTATTGTCCTAAACTGCGACAGGATTACCGTGAATACATTAAAGTGCAAGATGCATAAAGTACCCTACTAACAGAGCTCCAATATTTTTGATCCTATGATTGTTTGGCTAAGATTATTATAGTTTAATTGCTGAACTGACTATCATTCTCCTCTAACCTCAGCCATGGGTACTGTCAATTACATATATATATTCTCTTTGCCTAATTAGCTTTGAATTATTCGAGCCTTTATATAGACATGCATAATAATTTCATCACAGAGATGATTATACAAAACGACTTACTGAACTTTTGGTAAGAAATTCATCGCAACGTTCAACAATTGAATTCACTAACCTGATCGGCTGATCCCAACAATTGAAAGCCCTTTGTCTTGGCACAGCCGTGTATTCTGAGAAGCAATCCTTGTTGACATATGTAAGTCAGTTCCATTAATTGAATCCTCGAAAGGGGGGTAAAGAAGTTCCCCTAAGGAAGTAGAAACAAGAAGAATAATAAAACTTGCAGCAAAATGGCACAAAAAGAAAAAAAGAAAAAAAAACATACGATCACATTCCTGTGGATTCATGTCGTTTGTTAACTAATCATAAGAACCAAAGAAATGCTAATTATGGTACAGTGATGCCGTGTAATAGTGTTTCCAACAATTAAGGTTTCTAGGAATAGTAAACGGTGGTTACACCATGGCAGCAGTTAACAGCAAAAAACCTCAGAACTTCCTGTAGCTCAAATGATACTCGACAGAAGTTCAGAAATGGATAAAGGGCAAAAAGAAAACAAAAAAAAAAAAAAAGACAAACAAATAAACAAACAGCAAGGAATGAACGTGAACCTGACAGCTTTCTTTCGGAAGAAGAAAAACCTGTCAAATGTTAGGTATATGGAGCATTGTGTCATGACTCTAAACCCACTTTGCGTGATGGATTTGCGGACTGGGTATGGTGGTGATCTGTTGAAGTAGTACAATAATTTGATTCAAATCCTGGCTGTCATTTATTTCTCAGTCAACCCAATTTATAGCCCTATTTGGTAAGTTAAGATCTCGTTATATTTAATTAATTCTTGACACATCATCAACTAAGTGAATTAAAAATGCAATTAATGAGAATAAATTTGCATGAAACCCATAAAATGTGTTATTAAAATTAATTGTTGACTTTGATTTGTATTAAAATATAAATTTTAATTTCTATCAAACAGGAGGTTAATCTATTAATACATGGCTAGCACGGTACACAGTTATTATTATTATTATTTTGTATTTATCATTTTTTTCCCCTGATTTCAACCACCTGTATTCACATTCTTCAGAATTTTTCTTATCATCTTCCACATCTTTGTAGATTTGAATATCGAATTTTGCAAATTGAAATCAATGTTAAAAACTCTATATTTTGCAGAACTTCCAATTTTCATAAGACTCCTTTTTTTTTTTGAATAAAATTTGGAAACTTCCAAGATACCTTTCAGAAACAGTTAACAAAAAAAATTCGAACTCTGATTAAGGATTGAGGTTCTTAGTTTTTGTTGTGGACATCATACATGGTAATAGAAAAAGATTAACATGAGAATTAATGTTATATAGCTTTGGTAAAATTGAATATTATTGAAATTATAAAAATGACCTCATACTTCCACAAATAGCATTTTCACGTTTCATATTGCAGTGTGTCATGTTTCTCATTTCGGGTTGGTCCATTGCGTGCTATAGTGTGTACCGAGTGAAAGTTCATAGGAGGCTGTAGCCCGATAATTGGCCGGGAAAGGGAAGAATTGGAGATCTCGGACGGAACGTACATGACGCTTGACTAAAGGTTAAAATAAAAATGTTGTAATCTATCACTTTCTTTTAGCATTTTTCATTGACAAATAAATAAAAAGATTCTCACTTCACGTAATATTGAAATGATCACGTTCAAATTTCATCTCCAATTGCTTTGATCTAAAAATAAAAAGAAACCAAGAGATGAAGAAAGAGAGGAAAATTTTAAATTTTGCTAGATTATTCTGTCTAACATGGACGAACTTTTAGACATTGTCCATTTTATCCCTTGACAGAATTCCAATCGGCTTGAAATGGAGAATAATTTTTTCAGCCGTGCTACAAGTCTCAACTCGGTGACCGACCCAAAAACAGGGGGTTGAGGTGATGTGATTTCAACTTCAATTTTTTTTTTTTTTTTCAAATCCAAAAGTCAAGATGTTCCCACCTCGGCACCCTGAATTTTGGTCAGTCCTGAGTTGGGACAAGTTGCATTTCCCTAATTTTTTCAGCTACATTTATCTATGTAGCACACTTTTTAAAACAATGACTAGATAGTTATGTTCCTTTTTCATTAATTTGGCAATGAAATGATTGACAGAATTTGATATTTTCTCTCATAGGTGTCATTTGTCTAAAGGTGCAGTGTCTTCTGCTTTGAGCAGGAAATAATTATTACAGTTTATTTTATGGTTTTCAGTGAAGAATGTTTACAGATAAGAAGAATTAATACTAAATAAATTAAAAATAATTAAAAACTGCCCATAGATAATGGTGTCGGAGATTGATTCTGGGCTAAAAAAAGGCCATCAAATTATGTTGAAAGCCCAAAACCACAGTTTATGAAACCTGTTCTTTTTTTAAGTATTTTCAGCTAATATTGTTGACACAATTTTCTAGCAATGCTATTGCAATAGTACTTTTGTAAACAATGGGCACCCTAAATGGCCAACTGGGAGAAGAAGGGCACCTAAATTCAGCAAAAATTGCAAGCATCGTTTTCAATATTTCACCGTCTGTCTTTTATTTCTTCCACGATTATCGAGGCATATAGATTGAGTTTACGTCGCGTACATAAAGGTGATGACCATACATTTAAGTTCGAAAATTTTTCATTAATTCAGGTGTTCTAAACTAGGGGGCGTAAGCAGCTTATAAGATGCATTAGCACACACTGATATAAAGATTTGGCAGTCGAGCAGCCAAGAATGTTATTACTTTTGATAGCGTCAGTTCTTTCTCATTACAAACAATTTCACAGGTATGTTCCAAATTGACTATGCTATACTTAGTCTATTGTTCCTTTGGGAATGTCACCTTTCCTATGGACAGGTGAGACAACCGCGAGAATCACAAAACCGCCCAAAACAACTATCAAGATACCCAAAGAATTCACTAACAATGCCTCAGTTGAATATCGTGATATTACCTGGTTCGTCTGAAGAAATGTGGCTTTCTCTAAAATACCTGTAGTGCAAGTAGCAATAGCTAGAGCATACATATAAATGCCAAAAAATACATGCCATGGCAGCAGGCTAGCCTTACTGTGTCTTGAACCGCCTGGATACCAAAAGGTCACAAATCCAGCAGCCCACTACAAAAGTAATATGAATAAATCAACATAATGATGAACCCAAAAGGACAAAATCTATCCTTTCCAGAAAGAGAATGCTACATATTAATGAATGGTACTGATTATGGGCACAGGCATTGAAATTCTAAAAACTACCTGAATTCCAAATAAGAGAAGGCAGGCCAGGCCCAGCCATGAGTGAAGGCTGTAGAAGTTGTCAATGCCTTTATCAACATGAAACTTCCAAGCAGCCCATAGTCCAACAATGCCCAATAAGAAAGCCAGAAATTGTAGAAAAAGATGAACTAATTTTTTGTAACTTTTTGTTCCTGAGACAGTCTTGTATGCTAGCATGGCTGCAGAAATCCATTTCAAGCAATTAAAGCCATGCTTCTGAGAATAAGGACCAGAAGCCGGTAACCTCCCAATTCCCAAATAAATGATATAAGAGCATCTCCAAACAAAATGTAAGATGACACATTCAAACAAATTCTAGCAGGTGCCAGGCACACAAGGGTACGAATGTATATTAGAATATTGGTGCTATAGTTTCTGTTTTGATATAAAAGACAAACAGCATCATCATTCAGAAAATCCAGCATTGTGTCAAGGAAATTGCCTCCATTCATCACAAACTCTACCGAAATTTTAACTTATCCTTTGTTAAAAGGAAAGAAACAGAGTGACTTAAATGAATTACAGGATAAAACAGTAGAAGAACACAAATTAAAAGCGTCAAGAATCACCACACGGAGAACCTACATTAATATAAAACAATAAGGTGCGTTTCATTGCCAATATTTTTCATGAAAAATGTATTTTTTCTACCCAAATTCTTATTTTTGTGCTATTTGATTGCTATTTTTTCCATGGAAAACATTTTTCTACTTTTGGTTACGTGACTATATTTCTCTCAAAATTAAGGAAAATATTTTCCTTAGGAAAAAATTCACTCTCTCTTATCTACCCACCAATAAAAACGGACAAGTATAATATTTTCTATGTTGAAAATTAAATCAATCAAAGATAATTTTTATGCAAATAAATTCTAGGCAATTGAATTACCTAGAATTATTTTTTCTTTCTATGCAAATTCCATACTTGCAATCAAACGCACTATAAGTGCAGTGAGTTAGACATATAAGTTACAGGGCAACAACAAAATTGAATAAATTGTGAAAAAATAGCAAATACATTTCGGTTTCAATTTTATCACTTCGAGAATGTAAGAAAACAAGACTAGATCACCATATTTTTCAAGCTACAACATAATTGAATACAATTGTCAAAAATTGGCATTACATTTCGGTTTCAATTTTATCATTGTGAGATATGCGAAAACCAGACTACATGTCCGTAGTTTTCAAGTTAATATCCCCATACTTTACAAGTTAACAGTTTACGGATTTTTCTCTAATAGTGTAAAGTCAACAAAGATCAGCTCACTTGCATACAGAATCAGTCCTTACCTTCACCGTTCAGAAGCACAAGGCCAATAACCATTAAAACAGGATGAACCTGCAAAACCATTAAAATAGATCATCAAACATTCAGCTGGTAAATTAAAGAAAGGTAAATTTGCGACTTGTATTCTCCAACGACACTGTTCATACAGACTTAAACCTAGCTCCGACGAAATTGTATGAGAAGTCCGGGGAAGATATAAAAAAGTACATTGAAGATGAGATCTTTGTTGTCGGAAATGAGAGCCAAGCCTCCCCTGTAATGCACTGTCCACGTTAAAACAAGTGCAATTATAGCAATTCCGAAAATTCTTACGACCGCAAAGATCGGAAACCCATACATCGGCACTGCCATTGAAGATTTCAGAGAGATTTAAATGCGACAAATCTTGAACGAAGAGCGAGATTCAGGGTTTTGCAGTCAAATCCAGATCTCTATGAAGAAATATACTGCGCCAAATAGAGACTATTCAAGCCATCAAAATTAGCGTCAAGTATACCATCGGACGGCTAAAAATCACCCTGGTATTAATAGAATAGGCTATGTTAGCATGAAACGTCCTACTGTTTGCTAATTTTGCACAAATATTCTCTATATTTAAATTTAAATTAATCTTCTCTGTATTTAAATTTAAATTAATCAAACATTGCACAATCGTCCACGCCATCCTTTTATTTTGTAAAAACATTGCAAAATGACGAATTAATCCTTACATTTTAAATAAACAAAAAGAAATAAAGAAAAGAAAAATGTAATTACAACAAGAGACCCAAATCTTTTCAAAAAGTACGAATAAGTCTCACTTAAAAAATTTTAAAAATGTAAGACAATACGACTTCATATTACAAAATGTTGTGGGTCGTCTAATGGTACATGTTGTTTCTAGAACAAAATTTGCAGTAACCACTAAATACTTTGCCTCATTAGTTTCTACAAATCATTCAATATTCTGTTATACGAGTAATTTTTTTTGTGGGCGATTATTAAATAACAGCTAATTTTATCAGTTTGCTATTGTACAACCTCATATAGAGGCCTCGCTGTAAGTGCTGTCCTTCCACAGATTTCAGACTGTTGCATGCATTTCTCTATATTTCTTCAATTCCCTGCATAATACAGAGTTCAAATGCTAATTCAGTTCGATTTGAAAGCATAAAAATCTTGATAGAAAAATGCAAGTTTCTAACTTGCATGCAACGCGGCATACTGCAATTGGATTCTCTGCAGTTCTTCGAGTGCAAACACAGCAAAAACCAGATTTTCTTGCAATGTCTACAGCCACCAGAAAATCGAACTTCACAGTTGCGTGAGTGGAGAAAAAACCTTTTAACACTACCGCAATTTGGATGGGAGCCGGGGTTGTCTTGCGTCTCTCTGCACAAATTAGCATGCACTAGAAGATTCAGCAGTTCGCTTTTCTGCAAAACAGGTTATTTGGATGATTAAACACAAATTTCACCAATGGTTTCCTTTTTAAGGTTAACTCAGCCACAAATAAACTATGGAAACTATAAAACGAGGATAGAATATACAAGTATTGCCCGATCTTATTAATAACAACACAAAAGAATTTTCTTTTATCATCCTTTTCATGTCCGAGAACTGAGTCATACCTCCATTACTTTCCGGTACTGAATCTGTTTAATCTTTGTTTCACGATCAGCATTGGATAAACGCTGAATCAACTCATGAATATGACAACTGCCACCTTCTCTTTGATAGCATGCAGCGCAAACATCAAATTCAGGACAAATCTTGCAATGCCATTGCACCTTGATATCCTTTTGACAAATATTGCAGGAAATCCCCTTGTTTTGTTCCATCAATCTCTTCAGATTATACAGTATCATCATGGATGAGTGCTTGGCACGGCGAAGTGTATCAAACTGGTAGTGATTTGCCTGGCAAAAGCTCAAGAAAGAGTGTCTTTGCTCAAAGAAATTGTTGTCTAGAATGACATCGTTGTCCTCGGTATCAGAAGCTACATCAGTCACCGCAATCTGAAAAGATTAGTAGCCAATAAGAACAAAGAAAATTTAGCATGAACAATGTTGGCCAACTCCAGGCAACTGGAAACAAGAAATTTGAAGTTTCAGAGCGCACCTGACACAGTGGATGTTTTTCCCCATTGATGACAGTGTGAGCTATTATTTTGTCAGAGCTTTGCTTCGGTTTGAGGCATCTGAGGTAAACAACAAGAGTAAAATAATCTAGAAGGTATTTCCATAATTCTTTATTAAATCAATGTTTTAGTACGAGTATTCCGCACAAATAATATGTGCAACAAAGGACAAAATCATAGTTCAAAGCCAAGGGAAAGAGATGAAGGAGAGAAAATAACAGTTGTTTTCCGCAGTTGATATACAAATACATGATACTCAAATAGTTGGAACTGATAATAACCTGACATATAAATGAAAGTTGTTGCATTGATTACAAGACCAACGACTTCCAGATAGTATCACTTCATGGCAGTTTATGCAAGTGAACTGCAAGCGGACAATGATAAAGTCTTCCTTCTTGGGTAGAATGCTCTGCCCCAGCTATCAATGGGAGGAAGAGGAAGAAAACATAAAGCATTAGTAGACAATACAACAACAAAAAGCAAAGGTTATCAGTTGTAACCTTTATGTCAGCACGAGTTTGAACATCCAAAATTCTTGCTTATTCAGAAACTAAAATAACTACTAGTACAAAGAGAACAATATCACTTTTACTTTCTTTCATATTAAGAGTTTGATTTCTTCTTCATTACCTAGGGAAGAGAAGGGAGTGTGGACCAATATCCAAGTTCAAGACTAGGTCTACACAAAAACCACGTCCTTATTTACTAATTCTTCAAGAACAAATTCCAAATGAACTAAGTTGATCCAAATTGCATAGTTGAAATAATACTCTATTACTTACCTTATACTTGGCAAGACTACTAGGTTCAACTAAAATGTTGCCAATAATTTTTTTTTCTTTTTATCCAGTATCTTGCTACTAGGTGATGTTAACTGCAATCTTGAGTTTATTAGGAAGCAGGTCAAATTGTTTAAAAACCATGACCATGGTAATTAAAATAATAATTGACTAATAAAGAACCCAGTGTGGTGACCCTTTTCGTGGGTGTGACTATAAAAAATTGGTAGTACATGAAATACATTTGCTGGGAAAAAAATTCTGGCACATGGACTTAACTATTCTTATTGCTTTTTAAATAAAACGCAGCAAATAAAGTCTCAGAGAACCCTGGAACCAAGAATTTATTAGAAATATAACTTTTGCATCACTAGAATATCTTTTGTTGCGTCAGCAGAAAGGTCACTATATCCCATTGCTTTAAAAGTTCTTTTTGTAACTACCTTCTTCACCTTCCTCCCAAATCCCTCACTTTCTTTCTCGATACTCTGAATCACGTCCTCAGCAGCACCCGACCAGTAGTCCCCATCAAAATAAGGTACACAGGCTGCTGTTATCTTGATGTTCCAATTTCCATTCCGAACAAAGAAGTGATCATATAAGTTAGTATAATCCACCACAACATTATCTTGTATTGCTTTCCTAAGCATCTTCTTGTACCTGCAGGCACAAAAGTTCATCCAGAGATGAAAACCTAAACTTGCTAACAAATAGACAATTGATATTAATAAATTGTCGAATATTTATCAAAGGTTCATTTGGATAATATTAATATACAGTAGGGCCTACAAAATTTTGTTGTAAAAACAACTAATGAAAAAGTGAGAAGAATACAAGTTAAATATTCCATATGTTTTGTATAATGTGGCTAGACATGATTTAACACTAAGAAACAGAAGAATTTGAAAGGACAAAGTTCTTACTTGAAAAAGGTGGAAAATATCCAATCTCTTTTGCAATAACACAACTGTCATAATAAGTTGTTTCAGAAAACCCAAGGAGGGGGTATGAGCAGGAAGAAAAGGAGACATACCAATGACGCAGCTTATCGGTCTTCGGTGTTTTCTGCACCTCTGGGTGACAATATAAAATATAATCTCCCCCCTTTATAGGTGGGCAAGCCCATATGTAGCAGGTCGTAAAACCATGTTGCTTGCTGTAATCAAGGTATCCTATCTGCACAGTGACAAAAGGGGAAAGCAAACAGTTCAATTAATTCATATATTTCATGAAGAGACTAACTGCTAAACAAAGAAGAAATTGGATAAGAGACAATAAACTGACCAATATTTCATGGTATACAAAGGTACGTACAGCCTCTCCAGTAACAGTTTCAATTTCAGGTCTAAAATACTTGACTGAATCAAGATATGAAATGTAGATGCAACGTTGATTTGGTTGCCTACATTCTGAACCAAACTCTTGGACGTACATTCCAAAGATACAGACATCCACACCTTCAATTTTTTGAAACCAAAGGATAACCTGAAAAAGGACTTTCAAATTATAACTCCAGTATTCACACAGAAAAGAACCATGAAAAGCAAAATTAACATGCTTCAAGTACAAGAAAGTATCTCCACTAAAAGATTCTTTATTCCCTTCTTCTACTTCAATCCTATTAGAAAATTTGAACATTATTTGAAATTTAGAAACATTCTCATGTAATGTTTCACGCATACCTTCAATATAAGAGGCGCGTGTTATTAATAGTCTAGAAGGGGAATAGAGCAAAGACTGACTGAAATTTGTCAACCATTATATGTCAGCCAAAAGTTTTATAAACATTGAAAACATGACTGGTGAGTGAATTATCAAAACAATTGAGAAATTATTAGCCCCTGTTTGGCCCCATTTTCTAAAACTCATTTTTCCTCGAACTCAATTTCAATCACACATTTCATGAGACCCATAACTTTTGTCTACTTTTCAACCACATATTTTCATCAACTTTTATCGAAATCTACTTAAATCTGATTTGAGCTAAGCCAAAAAGGGGCTTAATCCCATTTTCAAATCTCAAGCCTGCCAACAAGAAAATATTCTAATTTTGATCAGAATACTACCTCTTACCTTGGATCTATATGGAAACTCTGTTGGATAATTTTCACCATGGAGAATATCTAAAAACTTTTGCGACACTTTTAATTGTTTGTTGACAGCTAACACAACTCGAACTACAAGATCTGTTGCTTCAGGTACCTGTTAATGGGGAGAATGTGTCAAAGAAATGAAGCATCAGAATAAAAATGGTTAAGCATAAAGACATATACATACATGTGAGAAGTCACATCTCAGCTGTTTTGATAAACCAATGAAAGATATGCGTAGGACCTCCAGGGAAGAAACCATTTAAAGGAGATGTTTACCTTCTGTTGTTCTGCAGAACAGAAACTAAGAAGACGATTTGACAAGTTTTCATTGTGACTATATGAATAAGAGACTGAAAATTTTCTAAAATATAACATTCTACTTGCAATTCTTAGAGACCCAGCACTATGGTAGTACATGAAGTTGAGGAGGAAAACTGTTTGATCCCCACTAGCAAGTTTCTTAAGATATCTTTATGGCTCAATCTATTCATATTTAAAATCTAATGCGATTGTTCACCTTTCAAAATTAGCAATTTTATATTATTTTAAAGATTTTGAGTCATTTTCGTATAAGATAAAGAAGAAAACATTAGAAGAAAGATAATATTTCAAAGATATTTTTTCCATAACAATAATCTAGCACTAAAAATTGACATGTAGTTTGGTCTTTTCCTTTTTTTTTTTTTGCTTGGGGGCAGAGGGAACAGATAATTAGGAAGTACTCTTAGTCTAATAAGTTGTACGAATCATTTGATCAATTATTATTCAGAAAACCTTTCACTGCTGTCCTATTTTCTTGAATTACTCGTCCTAAATGACAAACAGAATTTAAAATACCAAGTGTAAGATAACTTAAGTACCAGATCAATTGTCATCTGCTATAAAGATACAAAAATTGCTGAAAATGCATCAACCGAAATTCATTTTTTTTTAACTTACCTCAATTAGTGACTTTCCAGACAATTTTGCTCGTTCTTCTCTTTCTCTCTTAAGACTTCTGAAGAGTCTCTCTTCTATATAATCACTAAGCATGGATCTTGGAAGATCTTTTGCCCCGAATGCAGCAGGTGTGGACACATGTTCTTTAGCTGCTATCTCAGCTAAGTGGCGAAATGGACAAATGTACTTTCCTTTCCCTTCCAAATCCTGTTTTGGATTAAAGAGAGCACATATCTCATGCTGCCAACGTTGGCACTCATCGCATTGTACCCACTACAAGCATACAACAGTAAACAGAATTCAATATCAAATTTATACAATGGAATTAACTGCAAAAGGCACAAAGAAAACTAAGCATACTGATTCTTCAACTTCTTCATCATTTTTGTCCTTGTGCAGCTTTGTTTTGGAAAAAATCATCCCCCTAAATGAGATACTACCACCACGAGACCCCCTGAAACACAATAGACAAAAGCAGTACCTTGCACCCCTTTCATCCTCTGTCCAATAATAAGTCAACTTATGTTTAATACGATCCCCGCAAGATGAACAATAGACAGGTGATGGGGTGAACAAGAGCCTATCTACGGCACATAACTGGCACGTATTTTCACCAAGAGAATGTGATGCGGACATCCATTTATTATTTATTTTCTATTTGGACTATTAGTTATATTTTATTTGGACTATTGTTTATATTTTCGTTATTGGGCTTATTTTGTGGGTCATTGATCAAGCAGTTTACTGTCTCTACTACCAAGCAACCCATTCAGTTACACAGAGGTTTCTATTTCAGCATTTGTCCAATTTCAGTGAAGCCAACAATTTAGAATATGCAATGACCGTGAGTTCAGGAGCTGGAGACACTTGACACAGGCCGATCAGAGGCCCAATCGTTAGCAATTTAGGCAACTAGACTACAGGGAGTTGCTATCTCCTAATTCTCATTGGTTTATACTGTTGTTCTATTTTAAAAGTGCATCACTTAGATTCTTTGTGTTGCTGTTACTATCACAACTTTGGCCTCAAACTTCACTTGACTGGAATCACTCATTGAATTGACTTGCCATTGTTGCCCCATTTATCTCACTGAATTGATGTGCCATTGTTACCTCTTGTATCTACCTGATTGAAAATCTTGACAATACCATTTGATCTTGACAAGTATTGGACCCTTGCTTTATTATTTACAAGCATCAGCACTATTAACTTGCATTTTTGGAAGGGAAGAAAAGAGAGAGAGAGAATTTCAAATTGATGTTTTAATCGTTGGTGCTTGATGCATATTGGTCTCTCTATTGCATTTCATTTAGGTAGTATTGCTTTGTGTACAATTGCATAGTGGTCGTCCTATCACTTTACTACTTTAAATATGAACCCCTCACAATTTGATGCACTCACCCGACAAATAGCGGCTATCCAAACTCAGGTGATTACTATTCTTGAAGAAAGTAAGGCTTTATCTGCTAATTTGAACAACTTTAAGAAAATCCCTCGTTCAACCGACGTTCATAAATCCAAAGTGTCCCATAATAGACATTATCATCATCATCATGGTGATCAAAAATGCTTTAGACACGATTGTAGGTATATGGATCAGATTCGTGAGCGAGAACGAGATAATTTTCAAATTCTTACTCAATGGAATGCCCTTAAACAAGGAAATCAACTAGTGACTGAGTATATCGCATAATTTGAGGAATTTCGAATCAAATGTCATTTAATTGAGGACGAGACTACGACTTTGAGTAGGTTTAGCCAAGGTCTGAGAGATGATCTTAGGCGTGAGCTTCTCCTTCGAGGTGTCACTACTCTTGATCACGCTTACTCGTTAACTCGAGATTATGAGTTGATTATTAGTACTCCATATGAAAGGCGTGGTCATCGTCGTTCACTCATCCCATTAGTGTCACCTCGTCATAAGTCTATCATAAAGCCTTCTCCGTCTAATGTTCCTCCTATTTGAAAAAATAATTGTAAAGGTCGTGATAGTCCAAGATCTTCTTCTCCATGTAGAAAGCACATTGACAAACATCCTTCGATTTCATTAGCTCCACCTCCTCCCGTTAAGTCCCTTCTAAGACCTTCCCCGTCTAATCTTCATACAATCTTGGAAAATAAGGGTACAATTTTTGAAACTTCAAGGACTTCTTCTCACTTGTTGTGCGTCAGCTGTAAGGACTTTGGCCACATTTCTTCCAAATGTACTAATCGAACCTTAGTCATGGAAGAACGAAAGAATGTAATAGATATGCCATTAGAAGATCTAGTCTATGAACCTAAACTCGAAGATTTTGATGACTTGGATGATAGTGAGGACACTTCTTTAGGTGGACTCCAGACTCTTCCAGAGACTTTAGATATTATACCTCTTGTTTCTGACAACTCTCGATCACATGTTATATGTCATACCCTTGCACAACTCAAAGAGCTTGATGATTTCACTGGCCACCCTTGGAGAATCCAGTCGCCTGTGGTTAGCATTAAATCAACATTCCCCACTATTGACCAACTTCAAACTGATGGTCAAAATGAAGTCGTTAACCAAAGTCCTGGCAATTTATTCAAATCTCTAGTCCGGAAAAATCTTAGAAATTGAGACTTGATTTCCCCAACTGTTCAAATTGCGTATAACAATTCTATAAATTGGTCTCTAGGTTTGAATTCATTTGAAGTTGTTCATAGTTATAAGTCTAGGCGGCCGTTAGACCTTATTTTCATATCCCCACATGCTAGTGTGTCGATATCAGTTGAAGCATTTGTGCATCATCTTCATGACTTGCATATTAAGATCAATAAACAATTTCACGCAAGTAATGCATTATATAAACTTCAAACTGATTTGCATAAACAATAGTTTCAATTTCATATTGGGGATTATGTTATATTGCAAGACGGTAGTGCTGGTCCTTTTAAAGTTTTAAAGCATGTTGGTCCATAAGCACATGTCATTAATTTTTAATCACATTTTGGCCACCACTCTACTTTACATATTGAAGACTTATTACTTACAAAAGCCTTTTTAATTTCCTTGATAATCCTTTTCTACTTCCTTGTGTGGATCCCCAACCTAAATATATTACCATTTTCACTCCAATAACACATATCACAGCACATAAAAATGTAATCGATGCTATTTTAGATAAACAGGTTGTGTTGACCAATGAGGAAGATTTTGGAGATGAGTGGCATGAATTTTTACTATTGGGAGTTCAGTATCGGTATGTAATTACAAAGAAAGATCGTCCTCCTTGGTTGGATCATATACTTGAGGATAAGCTACAACTGTCCTTGTTATTATTTGTGGAGTTTCGGTATTTGGTCATCGAGAAAGATCGTCCCCCGTGGCATGACTTGGAGCCTTTCGCATTAGATTCAGTGCAACATTCTGCTTTATCTACTCGACGGGGTCGAGTTTTTCTCCCACCCCGAGAGAGTTGATGCGGATATCCATTTATTATTTATTTTCTATTTGGATTATTAGTTATATTTTATTTGGACTATTGTTTATGTTTTCGTTATTGGGCTTGTTTAGTGGGTTTGGCCCAATCCCTTCTCTTTAGGGTTTGTGTTCTGCTATTTATTTCTGTTTTGTTTCTCATTTGAGACAGTTGATGATGAATTAGAATTGAAAGTTGATTTTGGCTTGCAGCCGGTCGTTTCCCCCCCTTGCTTCTCCCTTTCTGTCCCCTGGTCTCTTCTCGTTCCCCCTTGTTTCTCTCCGGTTCCTCTCCCTTTCTTACTGCTTCCACCTTCTTCTTCTTCTAGTTATGCTATATTCTGCCTATTCTAACTACTTTGCAGGAATTCATTTTCATCCTGCATCAGAATGCCCATCTGTGTTTTCCATTGATCCCTTCATAGCATTCTATACACACACACACAGAGCGAGAGAGAGAGAGAGAGAGAGAGAGAGAGAGAGAGAGAGAGAGAGAGATGTCATCAAATTATATGATTGTAGTTTTAAAAAAAATAAAATAAAACAGATACGATTCCCTAAAATGAGTACATTGGACAAACGAAGAAAATATCTATCGATCAAAGATGGAATCTAGTTGTCATTTATCCAAAGAGAGGAAGTTATATACGTGTATACGTGAATTCTTGAATAGTTTAAAGTTGATTATTACCATTCAAGTAATCCATAAATTACAAAGGATACAAAATTTATCCAATTTAAAATGATTACTTTACAAACCTGGCTTCTGCACTGATTGAAACTATGCAAGTGTACTTTTATTTGCTCTTCTGTGAAAAAATCAGTTAAAGAAATGCCTAATCTTTTTAAATCCTTCGATTCTATTCCCAGTTGATTATGAACTGCAGTTTCATCTGATACACAGTTTGCAACTAGTCCAACATGCTCAGCCGTAGACATGGGTTTAATCTCCTCTCCTTGTCGACCAACAATCTGCTCTTCAGAAAGAGAAGGCATGCTTTCAGAATTCAAAATTTGAGCATTAAAGGTTACAAAGGAGTTGACATTGCCAGTGCATTCAAAGTACATCTCCTCTTGTTTACAAGCCACAGTGAGCTCTACAGGTAGACTGCAAGCATAGCCATTACCCTGAAAATTGTTGTCTGCAGCATCATTTCCCCTCATCCTGGAATTTCCTGTGAACCTAAACACTTCCTTGCTCATCTCATCTGAGTCATTATTATATATAGGAACTTCAGATGGCTGTCCCAACTTCAAATGTCCTTCAGTTCTTCTGAAGGAACCATTTGCACATTCCCCATTGCTATCTGAAATATAGGTCCTAATCACAGCAGTTTGTATGGTTTCTTCCTCCATGAAACTTAACAATTCCTTGTTTACCTCCATTGCATCTTCCCTGTTATGTACAGGAATTCCAAACCGCTGTGGATATTTTTTAGTATGAAAGGGCTGTTTCACTGGAAAAGCAACTGCACCCATAGGCCAAACATCAGGTGCAACAACATTCTCTATCCTCAAACGTTTAGGAGAGGGTTGAGGATCTTCGATAATGTAGGAACCTATTCTATCAGAATCTATAGATCGGAGATCTCTTTTCAACTTTCCAGATCCTGAGTAAATTTTGTCAACAGGTACTAAATCACGAACAGGCTTGCATATGCTACAACCAGTATAAAGACAGGTATCAAAATGGGATATCAAAATTCAATAGTCACATACACATCTTTGGTCATTGCACACTGTCAAATGCATATAATCCACAAAGTCCTGCCTGCTCTCAGCATTCACTGGCATACTTTTGTACATAAAATATGAGAAAAGAATATTGTGCAAAGACAGTGTTGAATCAGTAGGTTTGGCAGGTTGAACATCCCAAAATTCTCTTTGAAATGCACGTGATTGATCTACAAGCAGCTGGGGTAATTTCAGTGACGTTTTTCCTGCTGTTTGATTATAACACTCTTTAATTTCCACAGTGCATTCATTTGTCTGGTCCTCAGACGACTCATCAAAATGTTGAAAATAAGGATAAGGTAGCTGATGACTCCGCTTTGGTTCCAGCATCTGAGCTTCAACTACACCAAGCCCTTGTTTGGGCTCCATTAATTTGATAATACATTTTTCTTTCTTCTTTTTAAACACACATTCTCAAATAAAATAATATTTCGTGTAAATTCAAAACTTTTCTTTCTTTTTAAATCACAGATTCTTCAAAAAGATCACTATTACAAAATACATTTTTTTTTGTCAAAAATCTAACTATAATGGAGCTCAAACAGGGGCTAATATTCCATTTGGTTTAGATTATTTTAACTGTTTACTAAAAATAAAAGGAAAAAAATAAATTGATCTGTCAGAAAGAAATTATATTCTAATTCTTTCATAATCGACACTGACATAATCATAATCAGTTCATTAAGCGGAACCAGACAAAGGGTTTACTGTCAACTTTTTGCATGGTATGATGGTAAAGTTGACTGCACAATATTCCATTAGTTTAATGATGCAATAGAAATAAAGAAATATCTGACACAACCAAGAGAACAAAATGATTTTCCAAGACAGTTAATCAGGAGTCATTCAGAGAGCAGACCAGGTTCAGGAAAACTAAGAGTGACAGGAAATTGGCAGATGTGGAAGAAATTTAGTCGTATCAGAAATTATAACTGTTTCCTGACTTATCCTACTACTATATACAATGACATGACAAAATAAGTTGAATTGGATAATTGGGCATAGAAACACTTCAAATTTAGAAAATTCAGCGTTAGTTTTAGGAGTTAAACCCAGACTAATATGGTGCTGCAAAATATTGTTTCCTGATGTTGACTTGAATCCCTGCAAACTACTGAGAGAAAAAGCTTGTCCGCCCTCCAAATGATCCTTATAAGAATGCAAGTCCCCATCAGAACAAGCCGTGATAGATGAGATCTTCTCGGGAGAAGGAGAAACCTCGTCAGGAAAATTATTTAGGTCCACTGAGGAAAACATGTTCTTGCCATCACAAGCAACTAATGTAGAGACGGCCGCATGGGTGTCATTTTGAGGTTCTGCATTTGAAACAACCGTTGAATAAGATTATTAATCTTTGAAGCCTGAAAACTATACCAACATGTTCAAGACAACTTATACTTGAACCTACCCTGAAAGTGGAGAGAACTTTCGATGTTACTGACTCTGACTTTGCTACTGGCAGCAGTGGATGCCATTGAGTAGTCAAACACAGGGTAAGATGAATTTAAGTTGTAAAATCCAGATCCCCCAAAAGCTGCCGTCGTCCTAGGAATGGGTTGACAGGAAGATGCTTCATAAAGAGCACGAGCATCAATTATTTCATGCTGGTTTAGGTTTTGCAATTGATTTGATAGCATCTTCCGATTCACACGCTCCTAAAGCAATTAAAGAATGTATGAGCTCAAGTATATGAGAGGTACGTCACAGTACCAATAAAAAGTTAGTTCATTATACCTGTCACAGTACTGATAAATCAGTTAGCTAATTATCCTCAATCTACTCATTCATTATATCATTAATGGAAGAAACATATCATCCATCTTCATTAAAGAGGACGCAGTGAGACATAATGATGATAACACGTTCGATATTTCAAGAAAACATGACGTAGAAATACTTTAAATGACAACCATAAAGGAAAAAAAATACAGTTTCGAATCATCAAAATGAGAGAAGGAAAAATCCTGACTGATTTTTTATCAAATACCTTGAAAGCAGAACCACCTAATAGGCTGCCTCCCATGTCAGAGCCGAAGTCATATAGCTGTTTTTGCCACTCCAGATTTGTTTTCTGCTGGAAGTTTTTCTCACTGCAAAAGAGTTACACTTAAGAAGGTTAATGAAAATTTCAAACTACAACGCATGGCCATAGCCTCATTTATCACACTTGGTGGAACCTAAGGAATTACTAATCCCACAAATTCAAAACTCACATCTCGTTTCTTCTCAACTCATTTCTACGATCAGGATAGGGACTGGATATCCAAGAATTTGCAGTTGTTCTTCAGAAAATTGATGGTTGGAACCATCACTGAACCGCTGTTGCAGAGTTGCAAACGATTGGACAGACCTCTTCATTCTACGATTATTCACCAGATCCAAGATGCATACATTTGTATTCATCTTGATGTTACAAATTCATTCTGCAAAAGATGGGGAAAATAAAGCTGCAGTTAGGATGCAGTAACTTGTGCATATGTTCAATTCACAATTTGAAGAGATTTCTATGCTTGGCAATTGATTAAACAGAACACTCTCCTCCAGAAACACAAGCTATTAAATTCGCATATAACTGTAATTGAAATGTTGATTTCCAGGTTTCTTGGACAATAAATTGATCTCCATAAATTATTTCTTCTTTCAAGGAATAGGATGAAACTGTTCCTTACATGGTTTTCACCAAAGCAAAATGCGATTAGAATTTTTTCAACATAACGAATTCATCAATTCCAATGGCAATCTGTCAGACTTGAGTCAATTCACCCGAATAAATTTAATGGTTAAAAAGTCCCCGAATTAATCTACTTGGCTACAACCAATAACCACGTCATCAATCCTCTGAAATCAAACACAATTCACATTTTTCCAATTCTTGTGAGTTGTAATACAAATCAAGAACGTTTATATTTTTTAACGTTTTAATTGAATAATCCCAATCATGTAATTCATTGATGTTGAATTATAACCAACTAAAAAGTGGTCCATATATATCTCATATCCCACACGTTCAGTAACCGCCCATGATCTGAAGAAGTGCATAACCGCTCTTTGATGGAGGGAGCAATTATAAAGACGTTAAGATTCATTCGGAAGGTCCCTAAGCCTATTTTTCACGTTCAGTTTTGCATACACCATCTAAGCAGTGAGGAAGAGGGCTTAGAAGAGCCTTAACCCGAAGATAAACACCATCTACAGACAGAGAAAGTGTGTGAAGAACGGCAATGGCGGGAGGTATGTTTTCGATCCAATATTATTCCGCATTGATCTAAATGCTGTTATGTTGATTAAAGCATGTTTAGATCGCTTAACATGAAGTTTACAGCCTAAACATCCTCAATGAGTGTCCAATAGATAATTGAATAAATCTGGCTGTTATACAGGGGCAAGAAAACGTACCAAAATAAGGGTTTAAAACAATAAAAATAAAAATTGTTGGGTTATGGAGCAGAGCCGTAAAAATTCTGGAGTCAAACCCAAAAATATTGAAGAATAGAAAACATAAGGAAAGTATAATGTGTTAGAATAGGCTGTCTTACTCTCGTATTTGTAGAGGAGAATTCTCGGATTCTCCAAACCTATTTCGGCTGAGATTTGTGGGGCCATTACCGTTGCTTCGTTTTCAAGTGGCCCGGGCTTTTTCTTCGTTAAGAAAACGTCGTCGTTTGTATATTCCTGCAGGAGACCCGACCGAAACTGCACTTGAGGCATATACTGATGTCCGGTTAGAATCGTAAGTTCATGCTTTTTTTTCATTTTTTCTTTTTTAATTCGTAACTATATATATTCTTTTAATAAAATAATTTTATATGAAAAATTAATTATTTTATTTTTACCTTATAATCACAAAAGGGGCTAAATTTTTCATTAAGATTATTGTTGTTGTTAAATAATTATTCTGAATTTCAAATTAATGAATTTATAAATTTATGAAAGAAAATATTTGGAGAAAAAAACAAAATTATTGATACATATTAAAATAAGAAAATTTTAATTGCATCTCCAACTCAACTTCAAAATAACCTAAAGTTCCAATTTGATATGAAATGATTTTCCAACCGTCTTTCAAATTTTCACACCAATATAGAGTAATTAACGGTATATATTGACAGCCCAAGAACAATTAATCAAGAGGGGGGTGAATTGGTTATTTGATACTTTTTCGAAAATACATTCAAATATAGACAAATAATAATGAATAAATAAGATAACACAAAAACAATAAAAGGAAGGGAAAAGAGAGTGCAAACGATGTAATAAGGAGATTCGATCCAATCACGTTCTACATCCCCCGTTACCAAACTCTCCGTCACGAGCAAGGCCCTTTTCACTATCTTTAATTGATTTGTGGTGCAATCCAACCCTTACAATGTTTCCGGTGACTTACAATTAAGGAGCACCGATCCTTTTACACGTTGAGCTTTCCGGGACTTCAACACAACCCACAATTCAATGAACAAGAGAATCAATGTTACACTTAAAAAACTTCTCTCTTAACAAATGATATGAATACAACAAAGTATTAAGAGAGAAGTAGGCACAACACCTCAATAAATCACAAAGAATATAGCTCAAGTATTGTGGGAAAGACTTTTATCAAGATATATGATTTTTTACAAAGTTACTTACTCAAAACCTTTTTCAACAAAAATATTTTGACCTCTTAAAGATTGAGAAATAAAGTAGATGAGATTAATAAGTAACTTTCTTTAATGCTCCAAAATTCTAACATTAAGAAGGTAAAAAGAAAGGCATTTATAACCATCAATCGGGAGATCCGGACACGTGATTCGAACGTCCTCTCGGTATCCGAACGTGTAACTAGCCGTTTGTCAAACGGTTAAAAAATTTAACCGTTGGACATTTCATCCGGACGTTCGGAAGACACCACCCGGACGTTCGTATGGCCTTTTTTAATTTTTTCATTTCTTGAAAAAAGTTTCTTTAAAATATTTTTAACGGTTTTGTTATATACTTTTTATAAATAAGTAATTTCATAAAGGTTTGATTGTGAAAATTAAATTACTTATCTTTTTGAAAAATAATTTTTATGTAAGTAAGGTTTGTTATGATAATTTCCGTGCATGAAGGTTGTTTGAGCTATGATCGATGCGAAATATTAAAGTGTTTTACCTTTACACTTGAATATACAAATGCATCTATAGCTAATGCCTTCAAATTCTTCATCCAATGCAATTTGGTGTGTGAGAGCTCGATTTTCATTTCCTTGTTCATAAATCTTGTGTGTATATCGTTTTCCACCAAGGTTGCATGATTCTCGAACTAAATCTTTTCGTGTCATAAATTTGCAATAATCACTGTCAATCACTTAAATTCAATTTGTTAGAATCAAACGCAATTTGCTTGTAATAATCAAAATAAGAAGTCAACCATTAGGTCAACATATATACAATTTTAATTATTTTTCATTTTGTCCTTCATTTTATAATACAACAAAATTTAATTCTTATTATATTTTTTTTATTACTTAATGGTTTAATTTAATTAAAATTTCTTTATTAACAATGCATTGTATTCGAGTAGTATATGATAATTATTGAGTATATTAAAATAAAATTACTCACTAAAATTACAAATTACAGATTAGATAATTACAAATAAAAAAGAAATTATCAATACTACAACATAAATATTAGTGATGTGAAATGTTATACTTTTTTAAATTGTGATATTGAGTGTAACGCTTTTTTAATTTATTATAAATCCTTTATTTAGTTAAATAAATGTAATTTTTAATTTTGTAATTTTAGTATTAACAAATTACATAATTAAATAATTTTTGAAATAAATTTAACGTTTAGAATTAAAAATAAGGTAAGTCTAAAATCTGGTGTAATGGAGTGAAAATTACTAAAATAAGATGTGAAATTTACATCATTTTTGGTTTGAAAGTTGCACATTTTTTTATAAAATAGGTGGAAGACGTGTAAGCCATTTGTGGTCCACATGGTCAATATAATGTTAAATAAATTTAAAGTTTAAATAGTGGATTAATTAATTGTCTAGATAACTTCCTATTTGATTATTGAAGGGAAGTTATTGCGGGAAAAAACCACTTACTTCTATGAGGTTTAAGCCCCTTGGACAACCAGGTGGTTGTCACACAAGAACAGTCCCTTCCATGATGGATGGAAGTTATGGTTATTTTCTTTACATATATGCCAAAGAGTCACTAGCCAAACTCGTACAAAAAAATTAATAATAAAAATAAAATATCCCTGTAGAATTTCTCTTTAAGAAGTGAAAGTCCTATATATATATTTCCATCAAGTGAAAGAGGTTATCAAGTAAATGTTGGCTAGAAAGCGTCGCGCTTTGAGGGCACATTTCTACTACAAATTTTTCAATCAAATAGGGATGGAGAATATTATGAACGGTGCACAGAAAGGGGACAAATACTGAGTCCGTTTGCTAAGTTTTTAGCAGAACAAGATATCATAGCACAATATACAATGTCAGACATACTGCAACAAATGTTGAAGTTGAAAGAAGAAGTGGGACCTTAATGCATATGGTTGAGTATGATAAGCAATATTTCTTTGCATTTATAGAGCGAAGCTTTAAAAACTGCAGTGTATATCCTAAACAAAGTTCCATCTAAAGTAGTTCTTAACACACCATTTGAAATTTAGAACAGATAGAAACTTAGTTTGAAACATATACGCATATAGAGTTGTCCAACTGAAGTGAAGGTTTGCAATCCTCACATAAAGAAATTGGACCCTAGGATAGTAAGTTAGATTTTTCATATGCTATCCAGCGAACTACAAGGTCTATAAATTCTATTGTCATTCGTACACTCCAAGAATTGTCGAAGCCAGAAATGTAAAATTTCAAAAGGATCATGAAGTGAGTGGGAGTGAGTTTCCTCGAAATATTGATTTTAGGAAATAAGTGAATATATTGGATCATCTTCTAATCTAGGCATATAAATTTCTTTCAAAAGAAAGGATTCAATTACAACTAGAAATGAACAAACCCAAGAACAACTGTTACTACATGAGGAAAACGCATAATGAGAATCCCCACACAATGCTAAACCTATTAATAAAAATATACAAAATCAAAATGACATAGTCGGTATCAGAGGATCCTCAAAAATAAGGAAACTAGCAATTTTAACGATTATATTGTATATATTCAAGAGTCCGATACACATGTTGGACTTGAGAATGATCCTAACTCGTTTTCACAAGCTGTTGAAGGGGAAAACTCAAGTTTTTGGTATGATGTCATAAAGGAAGAGATTAAATCTATGGCTAAAAATCAAGTTTAGGATCTCATTAAATTGCCAGGTAGACATACAACCGTTGGTTGTAAATGGGTCTATAAGATCAAAAGAGATGCATCTGGTACTATAGAATGATATATGGCCAGACTTGTAGTTAAGGATTTCACTTAAAAGGAAGGTACCGATTACCATGAAATATTTTCTCCGATTTCATAAGATTCGTTTAGAATTATAATGGCTTTAGTAGCTCATTTTGATTTGGAGCTATATCAGATGAATGTGAAAACAACATTCTTGAATAGGGATATTGAAGAAGTATACATAAAACAGTATGAAGGATTTACCAGTGATAAAGGTAATCACATGATTAAATTAAGGAAATCAACATATGGGCTAAAATAAGCTTCCCGTCCGTGGTATTTAAAGTTTCATAATATTGTTACTGCACATGATTTTACAGAAAATATCATTGACCAGTGCATATATCTTAAAGTCAGTAGGAGCAAATACATTTTTTCCAGTCCTACATGTATATGACATTTTACTTGCAAGTAGTGATTTGTGATTGCTATATGACATAAAACAATTTCTTAGCTAAAACTTTGAAATGTAGGATATAGGTGAAGCTTCCTTTGTCATTAGCATAGAGATTCATGGAGATACTTAAATGTTATTATGATTGTTTCAGAAGGCCTATGTTGAAATTTTTTTGGAACGATTCAGGATGAAGGACTATGCATCAAGTGTAGCACCTATCGTTAAAGGTGATCAACTAAGTCAAAATCCGTGTGCATTAAATGAACTGGAAAGATGGCACATCGTTTCTACTCATTATGCTTCCATTGTAGGCAATTTAATGTATGCATAAGTCTATACTAGACCTGATATTGCATTTGTAACTGGTGTGCTAAGGAGATATCAAAGTAATCCGAGTATAGAACATTGGCAATCTGTTAAAAAAGTGATGATGTATCTACAAGGAGCCAAAGACTAGAAACTTACATATAAGCATTTCGACAATCTAAAAGTTGTTGGATATACAGATTCAGATTTTACTAGATATATAGACGCTAGAAAGTATGCTTTAGGATACATTTTCTTCTAGCTGGAGCTATGAAGCTACAACATATGCATTATGATTGAGAAGTTTTGTCGTCAAGGGCTTAAGAGATGTCGATAATATAGAGAAGCCTTTGAAGATTTATTGTCATAATTCAGCTACAATTTTCTTTTGAAAAAATAACAAAAGTTGAAATTGAAGCAAATATATAAACATAAAGCATCTGATTGTTGGAGATCATATAACAAAAAATGAAATGACCATTGAGCATATCAAAATGGATCTCATGATTGCAGATTTCGTGACTAAGGGTTTGCAGTCTAAAGTTTATAAAGCCCATGTTGAGAATATGATACTTGTGTGCTCAGTATAATTCTCTGATGTTTGGTTTTAACATTGTTGTTTCGTATATGAAATAATGTTATTAGTGCACTTAAAATATGTAATTTGGATATTTATTGTGGTCATTAAAATTTGGACCCTGAATGACTTATAGAAGGATCATCAAAGTAGAGGTGATCATACTTGTAATACATAGGAGGAAATATTAAATCATTAAAATAGGACCGCTATGATTCAAGTATTATAAATTTCTGCTTGAGTAGGTTATTGGCAGTTTTAGCATATGGCCATGTTAATTACCCACTTTAAAGTTAACCACTTAACATGTGGAGAAGTGGGAGAATGTAAGCTGTTTGTGGCTTACATGGTCAATAAAGAGTTAAATAAATTTATAGTTTAAATAGTGGGTTAATTAACTGCCTAGATAACTTTTCATTTGGTTATTGGAAATAAGTTAATGCAGGAAAAAACCACCTACTTCCATGATGGATGAAAGTTGTACTAGTTGTCTTTATATATATGCCAAAGAATCCAAGCCAAACCCCGTATAAAAAAATCCTTGGAGAAATTGTCTTTAAAATGTGAAAATCCTGTGGTTATTTCCATCAAATGAAATAGATTATTAGGTGGGTATTAGCTAGAAGATCTTTGGAGCTTCGAGGACTCATTTCTATTGCAGATTTTTCAATTAGATCTTAGATAGCGTGGCTAGAAGTACAATTTTTAATTTCTTACAAAATGGTCTTAGCATGTGTTCTCTATGCCTATGGTCATTTTTCACCCCATATATGGAGTCTTAACCACCATATCCATTGGAATAATTTGAGGTCAAGCTCCAGGATCAACCCTATGAGACCCATAATCTTTGCATTTACTGAACCTTCTTTGTTGATGATAATGCGTCCTACTAGGGTTTTCAAATAAGTGGTTATATTTATGGTATGAAGCTTGCTAAATACATTGTAACTTGACGAGCTAACTGCCTGAAGTATTTCGTATGTATTTTCTTAGATTGGAGATATTATTCTTGGTACAACAACACTTTGCACAAGAATTCATCCCTCTTGTGTATCTTCCTTAGTAACCTTATCAACAAAAAATTGTAATCACTGGTGGTTAGTCGCATCATCTGGATTTGAAACATGGGTTACAATAATAGGTATGCTAATTACTTCTAGTCTTGTATTTATTCGAGCACTACTAATAGCAACACATGTCGCCTTGTGTGCTTGTACAGTGTATTTTGTTGTGATAAAATAATATTTTATGAAAATTTGTAGTTTTATTTATTTATTTATAATTGAACATGCGAATTAAAGTGTTTATGATCACCTATTTGCATTGAAAATTACAGTGTAGCACAACTTATATCATAAATATTTGTTTACAATCAATGTACAAGAGATGGATGAAAGCCCAAGAACAACTAACCAAGAGGGGGTGAATTAGTTATTTGAAATTTTTTCGAAAATAAACGCAAATTTAAGCAAATAACTATGAATAGACAAGACAACACAAAAGTAATAGGAGGAAGGAAAAAGAAAGTGCAAACGATGTAATAAGGAGGTTCGATCCAATTACGATCTACGTCCCCCGTTACCAAGCTCTCCGTCACGAGTAAGGTCTTTTTCACTATCTTTGATTGACTTATGGTGCAATCCAACCCTTACAATGCTTTCGGTGACTTACAACTAAGGAGCACCAATCCTCTTACACGTTGAGCTTTCCGGGACCTCAACACGACCCACAATTTGATGAACAAGAAAATCAAAGTTACAATTGAAAAGTTTCTCTCTTAACAAATCATATAAACACAACTAATTATTAAGAGAAAATTAGGCACAACACTTCAATAAATCACAAAGAATATAGCTCAAGTGTTGTGTAGAAAACTTTTATTGAGATATATGATTTTTCAAAAAGTTACTCACTCAAAAAAATTTTCAACAAATAAATATTTTGATATCTTAAAGATTTAAAAACAAGGTAGTTAAGATCAATAAATAACTCTCTTTAATACTCTAGAATGCTTACTTTAAAAGAAGTATAAAGAGAGGTATTTATAGCCACCAATCAGGAGATCCGGACAAGTGATTCGGACGTTCGCTTGGTATCCGGACGATTAACTAGCCGTTTGCCAAACGGTAAAAAATTTGACCGTTGAACATCACATTCGGACGTTCGAAAATCCATCTACGTGTGACGGTATGAATCTATAGTTAGAAATTTCTAATTTGATAACGAATTGCACCGATGATATCTATTGAGTTTCAAACTCATGAGTTAATTTCCTTCCTACAAGTTGAATGAATTTTTCTTGGGGTGTAGATGATGGTAAAGGATGATGCAACATGTCATGGAGAAGCCGGTGATTTACATCTTTAGTTGATTTTGAGATGTTTACACTTTCTTTAAATTTGATTCCTATAAATATTGTGTGGATCTGTTTTATGAACACTCGTTATGAATAAACTATGTTTGAAAGTAGATATGGGTCATAGGAATAAATTTACAAATCATCGTATACAAAAAAAAAAAGTTAGCGACTTAAAGTATTGGTGTCTCTTAAGAAATTTCAGTTTCTGCCTCATCTTTAAAAAAATCATAACTCTTTCGTTACTTGATATTTTTATACGAAACCAATTGGATTGGATAGCATAATTAGTTAGATACTGAATAAAATTAGAATCATGTCAATCCAATATTGGTAAAAGGTTATATGTCACATAAAGTAAACTGTGCTGGGTGCTGTCTCTGACATCCGGACGTCTGGAAGGCCCCATCTGAAATTCCGGATGGGCCAATTATTTTGCCAATCGAATTTTTCTTTTTCGTGAAAAATGTTCTTTAAGGTACTTGTAAGGTTTTCTAATATACTTCGTATAGATAAGTAATTTCATAAAGATTTAATTGTGAAAAATCAAATTACTTATATTTAAAAACAATTTTTATCCAAGTAAAGTTTGTCGTGATAATTTTTGTGCATAAAAATTGTTTGAGCTATAATCGATGTAAAATATTAAAGTGTTTTACCTTTACATTTGAATATAAAAATGCATCTATAGCTAATGTCTTCAATTTTTTCATCCAATGTGATTTTGTGCGTGAAGGCTCGATTTTCATTTCCTCGTTCGTTAATCTTCAATCTTGCTCATTTGTCGTTTTGTGCCAATGTTGCATGATTCTCGATCTAGATTTTTCGTGTCATAAATAATCACTATCAATTACTTAAATTCAATTTGTTAGAATTAAACGCAATTTGTTTGTGATAATCAAAACAAGAAGTCAACCATTAGGTCAACAATGGACACTCTGAACTTGAAATATTGTAGTGTTGATCAAATCACTATTCGGGTTTGCGATTTATTCTTTCCGCATAATTAGTTAAGGATGACATTAATACACTTGGAATGTATGAACCATATGTTGAGTTTATTTCTATATCATGATCATGCAAAAATTAAATTTCACTTAATCATCGAGTATTTCATCGAAATTCCTTAATAGATTATAAATAAATATATTTTGTGATTTTAATGACTATTTGATTCATCAATGAGTGAGATTAATTTGATTAGTCAAATATCTCGGAGAGTTTGAAGTTTGAAAATGAGTTAAGTAGAGAATATGAATTCATGTTAAGAACGTCGTCTTGAAAAATGTGTAGAGTAGTTATTTAAGTATTTTTTGTTGAACGGTTAAACTATAGCTTACTGGTTAGCGATGACTAAATTTTGAAGTCCGTTATTAGTTCACAAAATAGTTGAAGAAAATGGTACTTAAATTAGTAAAAATAATTAGAGAGACAAAACGATCACATTTACTTGTACCTAAATATTGAATATTTGGCAAAGATAAAAGGGAAAATTGCAATCGAGGTACCAAATCTTTCGTTTATTAGCAGACTTTGCCAAAACCTTTCATTTGTGTCACTGGAGGTACCAAACTTTTCAAAAATTCACACCCAAAGTCAAAATAAATGGAAATCGTCCATTTAACCGTTAGTTGACCAAGAAAAGTAAATTCTGACCAAATTGGAATGGGTAAAATAGTAATTTGATAATTATAATATTAAATAAATTGAACAAAAAAAATCAAAAAATCAAGAAAAAATAAAAAAATTAAGAAAAGAAATTAAAAAAGGGTTGTCTTCTACCACCCCACCCTATCCCACCCCACCCCACCCTACCCCACCCCACCATATTTTCGAATTCGTAAGCAGCAAATCAAGGGTTTTGCCTGGTTTGTCAAAACCTAGCATTTCTTGAAGATCAAAGAACTTACATGCAGTACTAATGGAAAGCCTCATTCTTCGATCCCTTGGACCTTGAGCTGTAATTATTTTGCTATGTCTATCCTTTTTATCTGTTTGTTTTCTTGGATTTCCATTAAACCTATCAAATTCTTGATATGTAGTTAATTTGGTCTTGTTTGAAACAGGAAAGTCGATAGTTGCAAGTACCATGGGAGCATTGCCCACGAACTGGTGCCTAAAAACCAGATTCTGGGGGTAGTGTAGAAAAAAATCAACGCTATTTAGACCAATAAAAGAAGAGGAAGAGGAAGAGGAAGCCTGAAAAGATGGTGAAATTTGTGGAAAAAGGTTTGTAATTTTGCTAGAAGAAGTTGTAGACCCACGCAATTGGGGACAAAGATGGTGGGGTGGGGTGGGGTGCGATGGGGTGAGGAGGTTGAAGAAGACAACCATTTTTTAATTTCTTTTATTAATTTTTTGATTTTTTCTTGATTTTTTTGTTCAATTTATTAACACTGTAATTATCAAGTTACCATTTTACCCATTCAAATTTGGTCTAAATAGGTCAACATTTACTTTTCTTGGTCATAACGGTCAAATGGACGGTTTTCATCCATTTGGACTTTGAGTGCAGATTTTTGAAAGGTTTGGTACCTCCAGTGGTACAAATGAAAGGTTTGGATAAAGTCTACTAATAAATGAAAGATTTGGTACCTCGACTGCAATTTTCCCAAAATAAAATACTCATATAACAAATCAAAATTATAAGTTTACCGAATTATGTGATATTATATATTTCAACAATGCAGTCTTTTACCTTTAGTGAAAAAAAAGACTAATGATTAGATTGAGTAGTCTATGTTTGTCTCGACAAATCTAATTATTATAGTTTGGATAAAATATATCCGGTCAGAATCATGTGATAGCTGTATAAAGTACTAGGATTTGATTGTGATTTTTCTTTTTTTTAAAAGGATTAATTGTATTTGTTAGAAAAACTGTAAACTTAATTGTGATTGTGATTGAAGTTACAGGACTCTGCATGTGATTAAATAAGATATTGACAAAGTGGATTTGTACATTAAGCACCCGTCTACTCCAGTTTTTTCACTAAAATAATAATAATAATAATAATAATAATAACAATAAAATTTTGAACCTTTTTTCCTTTGGCGGGACACGCATGTGAGAGAATTGGTCAAAAAATCGACTGCTAACGATAATAAAAATTATTTTTTTGCCAAAATATTAGTACTAGACATACTCTAAGACTCCTATTTTGAATTTAATTAAGACTCCGATTTGGACTTTATTTGAAATCTTTAGTTTGTGACTACTTTCTCTACAACAAGACTAGATGTAATATAGAATCCGATAACAATACAATTCAATAATTATTCTATAGCGTTCAAATTGGAAGAGAAAATTATTTTCTTGCTTTGATCATTTGTAAATAGGGGTGGGCGCGGGTCGGTTCAGTTCGGTTCTAAAGAGAACCGAACCGAACCGAACTTTTCGGGTATCTAGTAAATGGAACCGTCGGGTCCAAATATAATTATGGAACCGTTCGAGTTCGGTTCGGTTCTGTACTATAATTAAATTTTTTAACATTTATAAAAACATTATATAAATACAACTAATGATACATTCAATGGTTTTGGAATGTTAGAGACCAGTAAACTACCCTGTTCAAATGATCGCTACAATCAAAGTTTCGGTTGGCGAATGTCACAGTTTCGATCGGAGGTCATAGTGTCGACCGATAATTGTATATGTTTTGGAATATTAACGAGGCTGCGAGAGTGAGTGCGAGAGTCAAGACAACGTTATGCACTTTGGTGTTGGTGTTTAGGGTTATTTAGTGGATTTGATCTTGTTTGGCTAAGAAATGAAACAATAAAATGGGTAATTGGGCCAAAAATTAAAAAATTAGAAATGAAACAAATTATTGGGCCAAAATTTTGGATTTAGAAATTGTTAATTTATTAATTTGTTTAGAAAAAATTAAAATAATTTAATTTACTCAATATAAAAAAAATAAAATTAGAAAGATTCGGTTCTTCGGTTCTAGGTCTAGAATCGAGAACCGAACCATACCCGTCGGTTCTCAATTCAGATACCCGTTCGGGTATTTAATTTGACAAGAACCGTCGGGTTCGGTTCGATCGATTCGATTCGGTTCGGTTCAGGAGATTTGCCCAGCCCTATTTGTAAAGTCAAAGAATTCGTTTCTTGATTTAATTAAAAGAAAGTGTATAGTCTCGACTTTAAAGGATATGATACAACACTCTGAAGTTTGGTGCATAAATTTCTTCAAATTAAAGGCAGGATGCTTGTCATCCAAAAAATTGAAAGTTCGTAATTCAAATTAAATTCAAGAATTAACCATTTAATTTAGGTAAAAATTTGAATTTTTTATTATTGATTATTGAATAAATATACATACACATGAAAATCTTGTTTCCCGAATTAAAGAAATTTTAATTTAATTATTATTATTATTTTTTTTGAAAAATTTGGATAACTTTTATTTCGCAGTCCAACAACGTTGTCATGGAGTTTTAGGATATTCTTTGTGTACAGCTGCACGAACCACGCTCCAATCCTCTGCATAAAATAAACACGTAGTTTCCGATTCGATACGCACGCAATACTGCGATTTCTTGAATCAAATTTTCGATCCTCATCGGTATCTTGGCTTTCTGGCTTCACCAGTTCAGTGCTTTGGTTTCTCAATTGTCGGCATAGTCGAGTTCCTAACTTCAAGGTGAATCGAAAACCCTAACTTCGCTTTTCTGCTTTTTATCTATTCCTCTCCATCTTATTTGAATCGGAAGTTGAATCGTATTTTCCTTACTCATTTCAATTAAGTAAAACCCAATGTTAATTTGGCAGAATTCGTTTTTCGGTCGGTACGTTTTCGATTGAACTTTTGGCCAAAATATGATGCCTAAACCCGAAAGCTGTGACTTCCGTTTTCTGGTTTTGGTATTTTAATTGAAATTGATTGATTATATTTTTTTCTCGTTGATATAGCTTAATGTGTTTATATGGTCGAGCTGTTATGGACTAATTGGATTCGACCCATGGTGAAAGTTTGTCATTTTGGAGCTAAAATCGAGTTTTTTTTCACATGAAACTGCAATGCTATACTTGAATTTGGAAAAAAGTTTAAGATATAAATTTAAATCCATCTGTCCTAGATTTTGATCTGGACTTTTGATTTCAATGCAAAAAAGGGGCCAGCATAGTTTTTGTATTTCCCGTTCAAGCTTTTTTGTTATTAAAACATTCTTTTTACAGTTATTGCTTGTTGCTATTTTGATAGAGTGGATTCATTTGTATGCATCACTATATGATATTAGAAAACCAGAGAAATTTCCCTTTCATGACTTCTGTCACGAAGAAGAGCTGGAGCAAAGATTTATTAAATCAATTAAGGTGACATAAAATAGATGGTAGTTATTTCTTAAGAATTGAGGATAGGAATAGAGAGCGATTCTGAATTACTTCTATTGAGTACTAACTATCGACTTCATTTAGATACCTGTTGAGTACTAACTATTGACTTCATTTAGATGCCTATTGAGTAGTAACTAGTAACTTCATTCAGATACCTATTCAGTAGATTCTTGATATTTTTACTGATATATTACATGCAACCAGTGCACTTTGTACCATGGGGCGTATGCTCCAGCCTATAAAAACCGAGGATTTCATCAACCTTCCTGCTTCCAGTATTTCTCGAAGTGGAACTGAGAATAATGGATTACAGCAATCTGGTTGTGAGTCCAGTGAAATTGATTCTTTACCTGTAAACTCCAAGGTCAAAGATGGGATCAATGAAGAGACCTCTGATGGTGTACATGAAAAGAAGGGAACTTCAATGGAAATTGATGGTGAAAAAGATCGATTTGGTAGCACGTCTACTCTGCCAGTGAGTTTTGAATTGACTGAAGCTTTTGCAGCACCGGAGAAGATTACTTGTATCAGCTCTGTGGCGCGTGCTGAGAATGGGTATTTAGCTGATGAAGACGAAACTAGTTTTAATAATCATAAAAGAGATGTAACCCTTGTCAGTGATCGGGGAGTGGATGCTAGTTGTATCCTGCTCTCTCTCTCTCTCACACACACACATATATTTTAATTTTCATATTTCATTTGCTACATAATTCCCAGTATTCCAGTTTTGTATGTTTCATAACTTGACCTCCTAGCAATATCTGGGGTTAAGAGACCCCGATTAAGTGATGATGACAAACAAGCTTCGGTACGTGTTATTTATAATTCTCTGACCAGGTATGAACTACTAAGTATGAACAATTATAGTGCATTTTTTTCAAAAATATTTCTCCTATAGGCATCTGACAACTGTCGAGTTTGTTATCTTTCTCAGAGAAAGTAAAAGAAAGCTGGAGGAGCTATTACAGCAGTGGTCATGGTCGCACGCACAAATCTGCTCGTCATCAAATGTAAGCCTGATGTATTTGTATGAGAAATGCTGTTTGCTTGAATTCTTACAGTATAGTCTCTTATTTTCTTACCTTGATTTATTGTCGAGAAACTCCCTACTTGTCATGGGCAGAATTGATTGTATCTTTATACATTCTTATTCTGTTGTGTGACACCCTTAATATAGTTTTACCTTTTATGCTGTTCATTTTAATTTCATTTACACAATCTTAATGTTACTGAAGTGCTAACCTGGATGTCTGTTCAACTTAGGATTCAAAGGAAGTTTTAGAATCTGGCGAAGAGACTTACTTCCCGGCTCTTTGTGTTGGTGTGGATAAGCCTTCTGCAGTGGTATGATTTTATCTTGCTGTAGTACTCGTTTCCAGTGGTGGATCTAAAGCATTACCTTGACATGCATTTCGTGAAATAAAACTGAGGACTTTAATATTTAAAAACTATGATTATCTGACTTGAGAAAAAAAATGCAATGACTTCTATTTATTTTCTTGTCAGGATTTTGAGTTCATGAGCAATTTGCTGGATATAACTCTCATGCGTGTTTAATTCCCTTCAGATACCCCAAAGTAAAAATGACTTAGAGAGATTTGCATTTTCCAATTGGGCATATGGCCTATTTTGTGGCCATATAACTTTTATATCCATTTGGTCAGGCTTCAACCTGGCTTATAAGTTTAAATTTTATGGCCATATAACTACCAATTCAATTGTTTATTAGTGTCTGAGTAAATAAAATATTCCTATTGAGGATAGTGCTGTTGGCATACACTAGTGTCTGACTATTTTAAGGATGAGAGGAATTATTGATAATGTAAAATTGACTTGATTATCATCATCATTGGCTTGTCATCACTTTTGCTGGAGCTATTATCAGTGTTCAGGCCTGTAGGGTATGACTTTTGCTTTTACTTCTTGTAGAAGAGCTTTTGGGTCTCCAAAACTCCTTAATTTTTGTTTGAAAACTAAATTTTAAAAGCAGCTTTTGGGTCTCAAGCTTTCCTTTTGGCTTTTCAAAAGCCATGCCAAACGGGCCCTTCAACTATGCCTGAAAAAATAGTTCCTTTGATGGTTTCAGATGCTTTGAAATTCATCTTTGTACAGGATATAGATGTAGAGTTCCAATTTAAGAATGCATTCCTGATTTTGATATGCCATCTGCCTGGATTTGTATTCCTGTCATAACCCTTCCAATGGAATACTTACTTCCAAATAAAATGACTCTTATATGCTCACATGATGTTACCTTTTTGTTAATAGAATGTCTGGCAATAGATGTTGTTGCTTTTTACCTCGATAGTTTGTGAATATGTGGTTTGTTCTCATGCACTCTACTCTATGTAGACCTTTTGGGTGGACAACCAAATAAGCAATCAACAAAGCGATGTGTTTATACCATTGGATGGCAATTCTGTCCCTCTTTATGACCGTGGATATTCTTCGGCTCTGACTTCAACTGATGGTTCCATTAATTTGGATGGGTATGTTTTTCTCTGTTATTTATGTTTTGGTTCTGCACATATGTGTTGAGAAAAGGATCTTAAGATTCACGGAGATAGGCCTTTTTCATTTCTGTTTAATTTAACTTGCGAATCCCATTGCTATAACTGGGGATAAATTACCTTTCTCTAAGGAAAAAAGAAAAAAAAAACTGGGGATAAATTGATAATATGAATTAGAATGGAGAAATCATACACCGATAAGCACTTTATGTCTATTTATGTATTACTAATAAATCATGCCATGACAAAAACTTGGAAGAAAATATATTCTGGTTAATTTATGACCATTTGGCTAATCTTAAAATCAGACGTATGGTAACACCTAAGCAGTAAATTAAGGAAGAAAAGGAAATTAGATTTTTAATCATTACTGCATGGTAAACATGCACTTGTAGAAATATTGCAATTACAGTGTAGTTTATTCACAATGTTTATTTATTATCAGAAGTTTAATGTTAAAGAAATATTTTTAAAAGATAAGAAAATTAAAGAGAATTATATCAATGTCGATGTTAGATTTAAAATCACAAATGGTCTCTAAGTTCAAGCAAAATTCCAATTGATCCTTGGAAGTATATTTTTTACCCAATTAGTCACTAAGAGCCTGTTTGAGCCCCATTATAATCTAAGAATGCATTTTGGAATGGTAGATTGATGGAAAATGTGAGGTTGAGTTTGCATGTAATATTATTTTATTGAAGAATGTATAGTTGAAAAGAAGAGAGAGGGAAATGTATTTTGGAAATGTATGGATCAAACAAGGGCTAAATTTAAATAGCATTATATAATGCTTACAATAATTTGGATGGGTGTGTTTTTCTTTTATTTATGTGTTGGTTCATGTTTATTTGGTTATTTTCATTTGTTGGTTTTAATTTATTGTCGAATTGTTGATATTCTTAAAAAAAACCATGGCAACTTGAAGATAACACATCAATTAGTTAAAATCTTGGTATATCCAGCACCCTTTGAATTTATTTTAGTTGTCTTAAGAGTAAATTATTCAACTTTATCTGGCTGAACTGCAAACCCATGTTTAATTTGCGCAGAGGCTTGGAAATGTTAGATAATTCCCGTTGCTTCAACTGTAGTTCTTACAGCCATGCACTTAAAGAATGTCCTAAGCCCCGTGACAATGTTACCATCAATAATGCCCGAAAACAGCACAAGACCAGACGTAATCAAAATACCAGTTCTCGTAATCCCACTCGGTATTTTCACAGCTCTCCTGGAGGAAAATATGACGGTTTAAGGCCAGGCGTACTTGATTATGAGACGCGGAAACTTTTAGGACTTGGGGTGAGATAATCTTGCTCTGAGATGATTTAGGTTATGTGTCTTTGTTCATGGACAGTTTTATGTGAGCATGAATATTTGTCGAGTAGGTTGTTAAGTTTAGATTACATTTAATTTTAACTTACCATTAGAACTGTCATAATTAGTCTACACTCATTATCATTCTTTTTTTATTGTATAGGATCTTGATCCACCTCCATGGTTTAACAGAATGCGGGAAATAGGATATCCACCGGGTTATTTAGGTAGAGAAAACAATTAAACATTTTTTCATCTTGGTGATTTGTTAAAATAGTTCTCTGTGCACTGGATGGCAGGGGATTTAGCAGCTTTTAGATTTTCTTCTTTAATGTCCTTTTGTTTTGTGTTGTGTGTGTGAAGTGCACGTCTTCAAATTTTCTTTCATCTTGTTTTTTCTGAATTTTCAGATCCAGATGTTGATGACCAGCCTTCAGGGATTACAATTTTTGCTGATGAATCAACTAAGGAAGAAACTGAAGAGGGGGAAATTCTTCATCCAACTGCTGCTGAGCGCACGAACGTGATCTTCCGATACCTGAAACAAAGGCAACGAGGTGTGTTCTCGTCGCCCCTCCGATGCTTAAGTCAGAAAGGGAAATATATGCGTGAGGCTATGTGCTGAAGAACAATGAGAAAACGTACCTGAATAATGGCCCAAGGTTCTGCTTTTATAGGAGTAGGTAGTGTACTTCTAGTAGGATTGTGTTGGTTGGATGTTTTTATCCAAGGGAATTTCTATTATAAAGAATGTCCTACTTGTAATGGAATTGTTTGACAAGTGGTGTTAGGGTTGATGTAGAATCCTTGGGTATTTAGGTTTGTTAGTTAGGTACCCAGGTCTTAGGAGGTATGTTGGTGGTGTATGTCTCGAGGACTATTCTCGAGGACATTGAGGGAATGTAAATGTGTCCTCGAGGTATTTCGAGGACTACAATATCTCGAGGACTTAGATGACCTCGAGGACCGAAGAAGAGAAATGAGGTGGGGTATAGATTGAGTCCTCGGGATACACTCCTCGGGGTATATCAATATTGGCATAGTCATATTCATAATCCTTACACATTCACATTATTATATTTGTCTAAAAAAGATTTTCATTGCACTTTCATTTTGAAATTAATATTAATTGATCTAATGATGGTTTGTTTTCAAAATTTTCTTTAAGATGGAGTTACAAGACTTATTTGCCTATGTATTTTTAGATAAGTATGAAAAATGATAATGCGAAAATACAACTAAAAATTTGATCCTCATTTTAAAGAACGTCGACAATTTTTTTTGGATAACTGTGATTGAGGACTATTTTCTGATCGATGAAATGTTAAAAATAAGTATATGATGAAAAAAATTAAGGATAAAAACATGATAATAAATAATGGTTAATGACCTTTATAGTAATTAAAAAATAACGTATCTATATAAAAAAATATATATGTGGGGTGAATATAACCATCCATTGTATATAATTATGGCTTATGATTTTCCTCATGTATATTATTTTTAATAGAGTTTATATAGTTCTTATTAATAAAATATAATTTTCACTAAATGATTGACAGCTTGAAGCCAATTACTCAAAATATATTTTCTTTTATATTTATGAGACAACGAGATCATCTCACTCAAACAAATTTCTCTTCATTTTTTTGCATACTTCTCTTCGTATTTCTTTTCTATTAAGTCAATAAGAGCATCTTCAATACATTCATTCTCAGACATCGCCTCCAGTTACTACCCCAATTGCAAGATCTGGTCTCCAATTCTAAAAGTGCAAGATGGTTCCTCAAAGATAAATCTTCTTGGACAGCCCTGTCCAAACAGAGCGAGCAATGAGGAGGCGCGAACGGATAGTGGTCCTGTCTGTCCAGCACAGTCCGATTCCTCAAACAATTGTCAGTATAGTACCGGCTGCACATTCATCATTTCCAGATAGTTTGATATAGGACTACTGTTCTTTTGAATTGAAGGGGTTGATAGACGTGTGAATAATTGTTAATATTTGTAATCCATTTTTGTCTAATTCCCGCGAACTACAGCCGAAATAATAATGGAACTGCAATCAATCCAATATTTGACACCTACCTCAACACGATTAAAAAAAGTTTGTTCTCTCATGTCATCAAAGTAGCTTTTCTTAACAAATTTAACAGGTATAAGAAGAGGTAGTCGAGTTGCTGACGTGCACATATAAAACCATTAGCTCGATAAAACCACTTTACAGCATGACAAAAATTGTCGTGACTGCAAAAATAGTGTGGAACGTCATTTCTATGTATCGTCTGCTTTTAAAAGACAACCTAGAACAGAATGTTGCAGTAGCTAGTTAGTTGAGGACATGCTTCTCTTCCTGATGTTCCCACCGCGGTTGTTTTTTCTGAATTTTCAGATCCAGATGTTGATGACCAGCCTTCAGGGATTACAATTTTTGCTGATGAATCAACTAAGGAAGAAACTGAAGAGGGGGAAATTCTTCATCCAACTGCTGCTGAGCCATCCAAGAAAATGAGTGTTAAATTTCCTGGAATAAATGCTCCAATACCAGAAAATGCAGACGAAAGACTTTGGGCAACTGGGTCTTCAAGATACAATGTTTCTAGAGATGGTTCATACCGTGGACATAACCACTCGTCTGAAAACTTCAGCAGACGGCACTATCATCAACAAAAGTGGTCCAGTGATTTTGAAGATGATAGTCCTCCTGGAGTTGATCCTGGACGTCGACCCTCAAATCATTCTCATAGATATGGTGGTTATGACTCCAGTTTCTCTTCCCCTAGTGCTAGATCTAGTCGTCATGGCCGATCCTCGTCGGACAGAGGTAGAAGAAGCTCTCTAGTGCAAGATGGTTCCTCAAACTATGGCCAGTATGGTACTGCACATTCTTCACCCCACAGATAGGCTGACATAGGGATTATTTCAAATCCAATGTGGACAATTGGGCGATGGCTGATGCAAAATTTTTGCTAACCAGGAAAGACGTTCATGTAGGAGGGAAATCACAGGACAAACATTCTTTTGAATTGAAGGGGGTCAGTGTACATAATTAGATGTATATTCAATTATTGTAAACTAATAATTCGTGCTCCATTGAGGGTGGTTGAATTGTTGTATTATCACACTGTTTTCATCCTCTAATTTTATGTAACGTTTATCAATGACATTGTTGTCCTCCCTTTGCCATGCATGTCAAGAAAAATTGAAATTCAGGACGCAGGAGGCAAATTCAGCCTTTCTCATCTTTAACAAATTTTAGGTCAATTGCTGAAGTTTTAAGTTATGAACGGAAGTGGTCGGTTTTCTTCTTGAATTGTCTGTGTATTCGTGTCCATGGAGAGAGGGATCTTGATATTTAATACCCTAGTTGGCACTTCTGTTATCTCTTTGTATTCATAATCCTTACACATTCACATTATTATTTTTGTCTAAAAAAGATTTTCATTGCACTTTTATTTTGAAATTAATATAAATTGATCTAATGATGGTTTGTTTTCAAAATTTTCTTTAAGATGGAGTTACAAGACTTATTTGCCTATGTATTTTTAGATAAGTATGAAAAATGATAATGCGAAAATACAACTAAAAATTTGATCCTCATTTTAAAGAACGTCGACAATTTTTTTTGGATAACTGTGATTGAGGGCTATTTTTTGATTGATGAAATGTTAAAAATAAGTATGTGAGGAAAAAAATTAAGGATAAAAACATGATAATAAATAATGGTTAATGACCTTTATTTTAATTAAAAAATAACGTATCTATATATAAAAATATAGATATGGGGTGAATATAACCATCCATTGTATATAATTATAACTTATGATTTTCCTCATGTATATTATTTTAATAGAGTTCATATAGTTCTTATTAATTAAATATAAATTTCACTAAATGTTTGACAGCTTGAAGCCAATTACTCAAAATATATTTTCTTTTATATTTATGAGACAACGAGGTCATCTTACTCAAACAAATTTCACTTCATTTTTTTGCATACTTCTCTTCGTATTTCTTTTCTATTAAGTCAATAAGAGCATCTTCAATACATTCATTCTCAGACATCGCCTCCAGTTACTACCCCAATTGCAAGATGTGGTCTCCATTTCTAAAAGTGCAAGATGGTTCCTCAAAGATAAATCTTCTTGGACAGCCCTGTCCAAACAGAGCGAGCAATGAGGGGGCGCGTACGGATAGTGGTCCTGTCTGTCCAGCACAGTCCGATTCCTCAAACAATTGTCAGTATAGTACCGGCTGCACATTCATCATTTCCAGATAGTTTGATATAGGACTACTGTTCTTTTGAATTGAAGGGGTTGATAGACGTGTAATCAATAATTGTTAATATTTGTAATCCATTTTTATCTAATTCCCGCGAACTACAGCCGAAATAATAATGGAACTGCAATCAATCCAATATTTGACACCTATCTGAACACGATTAAAAAAAGTTTGTTTTCTCTCATGTCATCAAAGTAGCTTTTCTTAACAAATTTAACAGGTATAAGAAGAGGTAGTCGAGTTGCTGACGTGCACATATAAAACCATTAGCTCGATAAAACCACTTTACAGCATGACAAAAATTGTCGTGACTGCAAAAATAGTGTGGAACGTCATTTCTATGTATCGTCTGCTTTTAAAAGACAACCTAGAACAGAATGTTGCAGTAGCTAGTTAGTTGAACAGAATGTTGCAGTAGCTAGTTAGTTGAACAGAATGTTGCAGTAGCTAGTTAGTTGAACAGAATGTTGCAGTAGCTAGTTAGTTGAACAGAATGTTGCAGTAGCTAGTTAGTTGAACAGAATGTTGCAGTAGCTAGTTAGTTGAACAGAATGTTGCAGTAGCTAGTTAGTTGAACAGAATGTTGCAGTAGCTAGTTAGTTGAGGACATGCTTCTCTTCCTGATGTTCCCACCGCGACTATGAACAATTCCTTTTACCTTTTCGTCACTCTTCATTTTCACTTCCTCTATTTCACTGAATGAATGATCTCGAATCAATGGATTGACAGTACCTTTTAGGCTTGATTCCGCCCTATACTCTTTCGTGTGAATCTCATCATCACTAGAAGTATCGTCTTCTACTGGACCCTTCCCCTTAGCCTCGACTGCCAGTTCTTTATGTTCGGTAGGATTCTTATCACGCTCTTCTTTGCTGCTGCTGTCTGCAGACGAAGAGTCGCTGAACGTGTGAAATACGGTAAAGCTCTCCTTCATAGAGCCTTGAAAAGAGTAACTTTTAGTTTTTCCATTGTATACCGGAAGTAGGGATTTCGACTTTGGTTCTGCCCGGTCCCTGCCTAAACTGTAGGTTGTTGAGAGCTTTCTCTTTATGCCTTCCCTTTCTTTAACCAAATCACTGAGTTTCTCCAGTACTTCGTGGGCTACTGCTTCCTCTGCAGCTTTTTGTTCAAGCTCTGTAATCGTCCTATCAAATGCTTGCTTCTGGAGTCGTAGAGAACGCTACATAATGTGAATGGTTCAATGAACAGCGGTAAACTAGTAGCCAATCTACATCAAGAAGCTGTTCGTTCATGAAATTAATACTGTTGAGAGAGAATAATGAACTAAAGCTTACTCTTTTCTCTAGAAACTCCCCAAGGTCGAGTTTTTGAAGCTTCTTTTTCTTCCAAAACGTGAGGCAATATCGTACGACTATTGCTAGTACCATCAGTAGTATTGATTCAAACAAAAGAAATAACAGAATCGTCCTCTTGTTACCTGCATAGAGGAAAATACCAGATCTCAGTTGTTGAAGGTAACAAAATCACTTTATAGTGCCAAGTTACCTGTGTAGATGTTGATACTCTTGGGCCTCCCTCCTGAGCAGCTAGACGCAAGCTTCTGACCTGGAGGAAGTACAGGATACTTAGAGCAGAAAAATACAGAATAAGCCACTTACAGAAGTATTTATTTCTGGTGCATAAGCATAAGTTGCTGGGACGGGTAAAAGAAAGTTACGCATGGTACGGCAAGGCAATGGATTTCCATTCCCTGCATGACGAAAAAAATAGACATTTAAGGCTTAAATGCAACTAGAGATTCAAGTGATCGATACATGACTGAAGAATTTTTGAAAAGGAAATCAACTATGTTAATTCAGCTCAGAAACAAAATGATAATGCGAAAATACAACTAAAAATTTGATCCTCATTTTAAAGAACGTCGACAATTTTTTTTGGATAACTGTGATTGAGGGCTATTTTTTGATTGATGAAATGTTAAAAATAAGTATGTGAGGAAAAAAATTAAGGATAAAAACATGATAATAAATAATGGTTAATGACCTTTATTTTAATTAAAAAATAACGTATCTATATATAAAAATATAGATATGGGGTGAATATAACCATCCATTGTATATAATTATAACTTATGATTTTCCTCATGTATATTATTTTAATAGAGTTCATATAGTTCTTATTAATTAAATATAAATTTCACTAAATGTTTGACAGCTTGAAGCCAATTACTCAAAATATATTTTCTTTTATATTTATGAGACAACGAGGTCATCTTACTCAAACAAATTTCACTTCATTTTTTTGCATACTTCTCTTCGTATTTCTTTTCTATTAAGTCAATAAGAGCATCTTCAATACATTCATTCTCAGACATCGCCTCCAGTTACTACCCCAATTGCAAGATGTGGTCTCCATTTCTAAAAGTGCAAGATGGTTCCTCAAAGATAAATCTTCTTGGACAGCCCTGTCCAAACAGAGCGAGCAATGAGGGGGCGCGTACGGATAGTGGTCCTGTCTGTCCAGCACAGTCCGATTCCTCAAACAATTGTCAGTATAGTACCGGCTGCACATTCATCATTTCCAGATAGTTTGATATAGGACTACTGTTCTTTTGAATTGAAGGGGTTGATAGACGTGTAATCAATAATTGTTAATATTTGTAATCCATTTTTATCTAATTCCCGCGAACTACAGCCGAAATAATAATGGAACTGCAATCAATCCAATATTTGACACCTATCTGAACACGATTAAAAAAAGTTTGTTTTCTCTCATGTCATCAAAGTAGCTTTTCTTAACAAATTTAACAGGTATAAGAAGAGGTAGTCGAGTTGCTGACGTGCACATATAAAACCATTAGCTCGATAAAACCACTTTACAGCATGACAAAAATTGTCGTGACTGAAAAAAATAGTGTGGAACTTCATTTCTATGTATCATCTGTTTTTAAAAGACAACCTAGAACAGAATGTTGCAGTAGCTAGTTAGTTGAACAGAATGTTGCAGTAGCTAGTTAGTTGAGGACATGCTTCTCTTCCTGATGTTCCCACCGCGACTATGAACAATTCCTTTTACCTTTTCGTCACTCTTCATTTTCACTTCCTCTATTTCACTGAATGAATGATCTCGAATCAATGGATTGACAGTACCTTTTAGGCTTGATTCCGCCCTATACTCTTTCGTGTGAATCTCATCATCACTAGAAGTATCGTCTTCTACTGGACCCTTCCCCTTAGCCTCGACTGCCAGTTCTTTATGTTCGGTAGGATTCTTATCACGCTCTTCTTTGCTGCTGCTGTCTGCAGACGAAGAGTCGCTGAACGTGTGAAATACGGTAAAGCTCTCCTTCATAGAGCCTTGAAAAGAGTAACTTTTAGTTTTTCCATTGTATACCGGAAGTAGGGATTTCGACTTTGGTTCTGCCCGGTCCCTGCCTAAACTGTAGGTTGTTGAGAGCTTTCTCTTTATGCCTTCCCTTTCTTTAACCAAATCACTGAGTTTCTCCAGTACTTCGTGGGCTACTGCTTCCTCTGCAGCTTTTTGTTCAAGCTCTGTAATCGTCCTATCAAATGCTTGCTTCTGGAGTCGTAGAGAACGCTACATAATGTGAATGGTTCAATGAACAGCGGTAAACTAGTAGCCAATCTACATCAAGAAGCTGTTCGTTCATGAAATTAATACTGTTGAGAGAGAATAATGAACTAAAGCTTACTCTTTTCTCTAGAAACTCCCCAAGGTCGAGTTTTTGAAGCTTCTTTTTCTTCCAAAACGTGAGGCAATATCGTACGACTATTGCTAGTACCATCAGTAGTATTGATTCAAACAAAAGAAATAACAGAATCGTCCTCTTGTTACCTGCATAGAGGAAAATACCAGATCTCAGTTGTTGAAGGTAACAAAATCACTTTATAGTGCCAAGTTACCTGTGTAGATGTTGATACTCTTGGGCCTCCCTCCTGAGCAGCTAGACGCAAGCTTCTGACCTGGAGGAAGTACAGGATACTTAGAGCAGAAAAATACAGAATAAGCCACTTACAGAAGTATTTATTTCTGGTGCATAAGCATAAGTTGCTGGGACGGGTAAAAGAAAGTTACGCATGGTACGGCAAGGCAATGGATTTCCATTCCCTGCATGACGAAAAAAATAGACATTTAAGGCTTAAATGCAACTAGAGATTCAAGTGATCGATACATGACTGAAGAATTTTTGAAAAGGAAATCAACTATGTTAATTCAGCTCAGAAACAAGGCTTTTATATGCCCTACAGATGAGTGACCCTTCAATCTGGTTACTAACTATATCAATTCGATCTCATATGAATAATGTTTTTCACCATACACATAAAAATCCAGGCTGTAGACTTTCTTGAGGTCTACTGAAAATTAACCATGCGAAGGCAAGTTCAAAATTTATACAATCCTGCTCAAAGAAACCCACAGACTCACTATGCTACATTTGGACACACACAGTAAGGCTTTTATATGCCCTACAGATGAGTGACCCTTCAATCTGGTTACTAACTATATCAATTCGATCTCATATGAATAATGTTTTTGACCATACACATAAAAATCCAGGCTGTAGACTTTCTTGAGGTCTACTGAAAATTAACCATGCGAAGGCAAGTTCAAAATTTATACAATCCTGCTCAAAGAAACCCACAGACTCACTATGCTACATTTGGACACACACAGAAGCACAAACTAACTTGAAGCAGCAAAAATAGCTAGAAGCATTCTTTCATCCAGTATAAAATGCTTCAGATCACCCTGGGACAACTTGGCTGACAATCGACCTGTACAAACAACCAATTACGTCAATTTCTTTCATCCAGTACAAAATACTTTAATATTCTATTGCGAAACAGATAAAAAAATTAATCAAGTTACAAAGGGCAGATGAAAAAAACATTAGCTCATACAGAACACCGGGTGGGGAGAGAGGATTGCAGATTAAAATTACCGGGATCACTTTCAGTCCAGTATATAGAACCAGAAGCTGGAATAAGCAATGTGAAAACAATATTTCTTGGTTTCATTGCCGATACATAAGTATATCCTCCAATTGTCTGGGACATTTTTCCATCCATTTCGGTCTGTATTATGTTAACTGCATACCCCGAGCAGTCAAGTACAGGACTAACTTGGATTACAGAATTCACGCTAGCAAGATTTGAGAATTTTCTGAGAGCTCCTGTTGGAGAATATGAATACAGGAATCCATCCAACGAGCCAATAGATATCCAACCTGGTATTCAATCAACTGTAACTGAATGAGCATCTTTGCATTATCCAGAGAACTGTCAGAAATTCAGAATTTGAATTAGGAGCCCTTCAGTGTTGAATACATACTGTATTCTTAACTTGAGTTTTTATCAATCATATCTAACAACAATTTGTTGCAGGATAAACTGATAGACAGATTTCATCTTACCATTAGAATCAACAACTGGCTCATAATCTGACGAACTTAATGGTCCGATTTTTCCTTCCCACAAAATATTTCCCGTGGAAACATCCAATGCAAGAATGACAGCTCTAAGGGGTATAGTGACATACAATCGACCATTATTTCCAGGAGTAAGTGTATATTTATCGTCAAATGAGCTCAAATCTTGGATCCATTTAAAATGAGGTCCACGGACTGATAATGAGTAGAGTTCCCCTACAGTGTTTGAGATCTGCAAGTGAAAAGGACATGAAAAGCACAAATACACGACGGCTAACTGATGTTCAAATTATTTAATGTCATGAACACAGAGGTAAGCAGGACAAGATTAAGATCGCACACATCATTAAAATCCTCAGGAATCCTCGAAGATCATAGGAAACGTTCATTTACTTTAGTGGCGAAATGACTGAAGGCAATAATATTTTAGAACCTCCAAATTCACGAATCCACCTCAGTGACATACAACTAAGAAAAATACAGTCAACGGATAAGAAAAATAATCAAAGATTTGGAGCTTACATATATACTAGCTTCACAGTGATCAATCACAGGTATTGAAGTAAAATAGCAATCAGTAACATTTTTCCTACAACCTTTGCGATATCCATGCTGATAAAGTACTGGACCAGCACTCCATAGAAGTTGCCCATATAACCTATATGCAAAAAGCCCCCTGTTCTCAACATTAATGAGTACACATGAGCTGAATATGCTTACAGCAACTCCAGTAATTTCTCCTGATACTTCTGCATCAAAAAATATTTCTACAGCAGCCTCAGAAGTGTGAATTTTTAAAGGATTGACTTTTAGTACTCTATTTTCTGCAACCAAATATATCTGCGAACAAACGACTTTACGAAATTAATGAAAGTGTGGATATAAAGATTTTGTTCCAGATGGATAAATTCATAGTGGACTAATAGTGCCCGTGGAAACAGAATTTATGTATTTTTAAAGGCTGCGTATAATGGGAAAAGAAACTTTATACTGTATGTAGTTTATGTTTCTGAAAGAAAGAAATCAAGTCAGAACCTTGCCTTTCTTGACCCTCCATGTACTGGAGCTAAATTGACGTTGCATGTATAATTTAATGGTACAGTCCAGGCAATGGTACCATTGCTCTCAAAGGAAAAGAGATTTCTCCCTGAACAAGCGTAAACCCGCCCATCATCTCCAATGAAGTTCCTGGAAAGTCTAGAAGCAGGTTTCTTCAAGGGCTCCTCGGCTGAAACAGGACGCTGCCAAGTTAGTTCAGTCGCATGATACAGGAAATTTTGCCTGATAGTTGTAGAGACCATACCTCTATAATATAAGGAATAAGATTGTCTTAAATGGCACCGCAACATTATTACCATATGGACACTTGAAATTTGCTCTTTAAGTAAAACCATCAAGCATAATAAATACTGAACAACACCCAGTGTTCATATATCATTTAGGCCTCAGCCAACACTCATCACATGGTATTAAGATTAAAGATACAATGATGTAATTTTGAAGAACAAAACCTCATATGTTGGCATCTTTAGCGCAATTCATTTTGCTTAAAACAAATTCCCACTGTATGCGACACATTCTATGCATATGTTCTGCATAAGGATTTTACTCTTTCCAACCCATAAATCAGATTAAAATGGGCAGTTAATTTTATGGAAAGCATGGAAAACTGATCAGATACTGGATCTGTTCCTTCAATAGGTATGGATCGGATGAACATATTAATACTCATGTCGGCTTCAGAAATCTTAAAAGGAAATTCGAGGTCACAGCCAAACCTGACTGTCCTGGCCTGGCGATGTCTAGATGCAATCTCAAAACCCTATTTTGGATCTTTTTTTAAGCTGAACGAGCGATTATTCTCCATGATGGGTTCTGCTGCAGGATCAGCCCATCGACAAGATTACTCCCTCCTATTTTGTCTCAAAAGTTAATAACAACTACCCATGTCATCATCATGTTAAATTTAAACGTCCTCTACTTAACCCTCGTACATTGCATCGACGTTTATTATTTTCACCGAGCAAAAAATCAGAACAACAGGATGAAACATGAAAAATGATAAAAGACCCATTTTTGTCCTTTTATTTCATAATAATTCTTTAGTAAGAGAGTACCTGAAATTGAGTGTGGAAACGAAGAGAATTTCCGGAGATATTTGGCGTAGGATACTGCGGTAGTTGAAGAGAGTAGCAGGAGTGAAATTATTACAGTAGAGTAGAATTTAATAAGAAGAGACATTGTGGATGATGATGCATCACAGAATGAACAAAAATAGAAAATATGTATGCGTTTTGTATCCACAGATTGGTATACACTTAAAAAAACGGTTATTTAACCGCTTGGTTTATGGCGGGAAAAGAGTTTTGATTGTGGGTTACTTGTACGGTTTGTGTTTTTACATTTTATGCTGATTGCAAAGGAAACTGGGGGAAGGAAAGCGTGTGGGAGGGTGGCGGGGGGGGGGGGGGTATGCGAAACAAGAAAGAGCGTTTTTTAACAAATGAATTAGTTTACTTGTACTAGGGTTGGGAGAACCGAATCAAACCGAAAATTTCGGGTATTTAGTAAGTAGACTCGTTGGATCCAAATTTAATTATGGAACTGTTTGGGTTCTGTTCTGTTCAATTCAGTTCCGTACCATAATTACATTTTTTAACATTTACAACAACACTACATAAATACAACTAATAACAGATTCACCCATAACTTTTACAAATTAACGAAGTCCGATTCAAAAACATATAAATAACAAGTTCTCCAATAAGATTATTTACCAACATATACAAATACCAAAAAGTAGATACCAATACTAAAATATTGGCGATCCATATCAATAATTCATTTGCTTCAGCCTTCAAGTCTACATAAAAAAATTTCTTGAATTAGAAGTCATGGAGATAATTATTTTTAAATATTACTAATACTTACCAACTATTTGATTTAATCATCAACTGCTTGACTTGCCATACGAAGAATTTCTACAGAAAAAATTGAAAAAGCACAATTAACAAACATAAATAAACTAAAAATTGTTCAACTTATAAGATTTAATAAGAAATGAAAGAATAAAAATGGTTTGATGTTGGGCTAAGAAATGGAATGATAAAAAGGGGTCGATGTTGAGCACATGGGCTAAAAATTAAAAATAAGGGAAATTTCATAAGTAAGAGTTTAAGTATCACACATTCAAAATTAGGAAAATAAGTTTCAAACTTCAAAAATCAGATTTTTATTAAAATTATTTATGATTTAACTAATTAATTTATTAATTAAATATATTAGGGTCGCAGATCTGTACAATCTGATCACAAATTAACGATTTAATTAGTTACTTATTAATTTTTGGTCACAAATTAAAAATTTTATGTTACAAATTATTATACGATCACAATTCGAAAATTTTGCAGGTCACAGTTTGTTCATCGATCATAAATAAAAAAATTAATAGTTACGGATTAGTTTTTAATCACAACTTATCAATTTATTGGTTAAAACTTATTTTTCGATCAAAAATGAAAAATTTTATAGGTCACATGTTATTTTTCAGTCACGATAAAAAATTTTGTAGGTCTCATGTTATTTTTCAATCACGATAAAAAAAATTGTGTATTATTATACGATCACAATTCGAAAATTTTGCAGGTCACAGTTTGTTCATCGATCATAAATAAAAAAATTAATAGTTACGGATTAATTTTTAATCACAACTTATCAATTTATTGGTCAAAACTTATTTTTCGATCACAAATGAAAAATTTTATAGGTCACATGTTATTTTTCAGTCACGATAAAAAATTTTGTAGGTCTCATGTTATTTTTCAATCACGATAAAAAAAATTGTTTTGGTCACAGAATCAAAATTTTTATTGGTCACAATTCATTACAAATTAATAGATTAATTAGTTACGATTAATTGTTCAATCACAACTAAATCAATTGTGAATTACAGTCACAATTTTTAGGTCATATATTACAAATACATCAATTGTTAGTCACGATCAATCAAATAATTGGTCACAAACATTCAACCCCATTTCCTCCCACCCCCGCGACCGCCACATCTACCATCACTATCACCATCGTCGCCACCATAACAACGGAGCACCGCCGCCAACAAAGCCACCGCCACCTCATAACAACCATCAATCAAATAATTGGTCACAAACATTCAACCCCATTTCCTCCCACCCCCGCGACCGCCACATCTACCATCACTATCACCATCGTCGCCACCATAACAACAGAGCACCGCCGCCAACAAAGCCACCGCCACCTCATAACAACTACCGTACTTACAGCACCACCACCTAACCATTGCACCGTACACAACACACCGTACCATAGCACCACCACCACCTAACCACTACACCGCACACAACACCACCACCACCACCACCTAACCACCGCACTGCACACAACACCACCACTACAATAGCACCCGCTTGCACCACTTGGTTGATTCAATAGAGCCTCAAATCCACAACCTACACAGCTATCCACCACCACGTCGACATCACCATCTCACACAACACACCGCACCCACAGCACCGCCACCACCAAGCTGCCGCACCGCACGCAACACACCATACTTACAGCACCACCACCTAACCATTGCACCGTACACAACACACCGTACCATAGCACCACCACCACCTAACCACTACACCGCACACAACACCACCTAACCACCGCACCGCACACAACACCACCACTACAATAGCACCCGCTTGCACCACTTGGTTGATTCAATAGAGCCTCAAATCCACAACCTACACAGCCATTAACACCGTCGCCAACACAACCAATACCACATCGACATCAAATCTAAAATCAAAACCACCACCACCACATTTGCCTTAGATTCACATCAAATCGTCATCTGCAGCCGTCGAACCATCTTCCCCATAGTCGTGCACTGATTTCTTTGAATCGCTGTCGCCGCCACGATCACCACCTATTAAGGTTCGCGGTGATGCAGTGCCTGCTAAAATCAAGGTACCTCACACGTTGTGACATAGCACCGAACAGTAGGATGACTGTCGCTGTAAATTTTGTTCGACCAAGATCTTTCGGCAGCCATCTTCCGTCGACGATGACATTTGAGAGAAGGTATAGAGGTATGAGAGAAGGGGGAAGAGGGGAGAGGAATAGAGAGATAATGAGAGGATCGAAACCCACCGAATGTTAGATATAGAGAGAGGAAATGAAATGGATGAATGAAGATAAATTTAGGGTTTGGTAGGATGAATATGTATATTTAATTTTATAATAATATTCAAAATATATTAATTATAATTAATAAAATATCTGATTTTTGAAATAGTAAAGTTAACCTATGATTTATGAAATAGGATCTCTAAATCTATTAGTTTGTGTAATTTTCACTTAAAAAAAAATTAGAAATGAAACAAATAATTGGGTTAAAAAATTGGATTTAGAAATTGGTTGGATTGGGTCAAGCTAGCTAGGCTAGAGCTTGGGAAATGGAGTATCAATCAATCGCATAATTAGTTAATTTATTTAGAAAAAATTAAAATAATTTGATTTATTCAATAAAAAAAATTAGGAAGATTCGATTTTCATTCGATTCTTGGTCTAGAACTAAGAATCGAACCGTAACCGTCAGTTCTCGATTCAGATATCCGTTCGAATATTTAACTTGAGAAAAATCGTCGGGTTCGATTCGAGAATTTTGCCCAAACCTAACTTGTACACTTTTTGTGTATATAATAAATTGCACCTCCTTACATGTACCCGCATACAAGAAAATATATATGAGCCACTTCTATGTGACAGGGTATAATGCATTATGTACACAAGAAATGTACATGTAACATCAATTTTTATAGATTTGATGAAATTTCAAAAAGAAAGTGGAATTGACATAAAAACACAAATAGTATAAATATGGAACATATAATTTTTTGAAAAAATGAATCAGTTTTGCTACAAGTACAAAAAAATTGAGAGAATTTTTACAGAAAAACACTTGACAGATTTTCATTGGTTTTTGACAAAACAAACATAGAAATTGCATCATATAGATGCTGTGTTGGCAACATCTGTATCATTTCTATCAATAATTCCCTGTATCTATGGAATTATTCAAAGTGAATAGACCAAGCGGCTGTACGTAAAAAAAAAATAATAATAATAACTTTCAAAACATTAGAAAGAATAAGTGAAAAATCAATAAGCACAAAATTCACTTTTAGATTTACCAGGGTACTCTATATTTGTTTAGTAAACTCGGCATTTCCATGAAGATTCGAGATTTACCAAGCATTTACAAGATTTAACCCAACAACCTATATTTTTAGATGAAATCTAGACATTTTCAAACCTCCCGAACTCAACATGTTAACACCAACTATTTTTGACATTTCTTCATCGTAGATTCGAATGTACATTAACAGAAAAATATTGGAATACAAAATTAAACACGGACAACAAACTACAATCAACAAAACGTATTAAACCAATTCATATTCCTTCGCAAACACAGTATTGTACATTTCACACATTCCATTGAATATAATGCCCAATGTCAATGTTATATACAAATGCAACATTGCACATAAAATTCGAATATGCATTTAGTACAACATAAATTAACCAAGGGATTTTCCAACGAAGTAACTGAAAATGCAACGAAGACTCTTTCTTTTTTTTTTTGGCGGCCCGGGGGGGGGGGGGGGGGGGGAATGAATTTGAAGAGACATCAACAAGTTTCTTAGGTGAAATCAAACTAGCTTTCGCAAATTAATAGACGTTCATATGACATTTGGGGAGTCAGAAACTTTCCGAACACATGCTAATGGAAATTGAATTTTTTGGGGATTCAGGATGTAAATTTCGTACAAGGAATATGGGTGTTTTCGCCATTTCATTTAAAATGCCTACTCGAATATATGTCAACCTTTAGGGGCATTTTAAAAATTTGGCCATGAATGCAAACCTTCCAATTTTTGGCCATTTTTCAGAATGGGGTGTCCTAACTAAACATTTCCCACAAATATATCAAACAGTAATCTCCATTTTCTTTGAGAATTAAATCACATCAATTATATAGAAACTCAACGTCTGTAATAAAATGACCATTCGTATAATCATAGAGGGAGCTAAACCTCAAGTACTCTGAGCAAAGAATTGAAACTATTACTTATGATATCCCTCCAGAAATGCGAAGCCTTTTGAACTACACTGTGCACTTGGTAGCGTGAGCTAGAACTTGCTTGTCAGCAGCCATTACTAGGAAATGTCTGGCCTAAAAAGGGCTGACCCGACGAGCCAATCTCAACAATATCTCTGGAACATATCGTCTTCTAGGAGGACCCATCGCATCCCTAGCAAGAGCTTCTATGTCATCAGCATGTATGAAGGCTACCACGTAGTCAAAAAGCTCGTCTTTACCACCTCGAAGAGGATCCTGCATTTTGCGACAGAAATTAAGTTCCAAGGTCGAAGAACTAATCAGGCTGATTACATTCACATAAAACTCAACCCTTGCCTGTCCTACGTCAATCTTGAATAAGAACGAGTTGTATCTCATTGTAAGTAGTTATATCTCTACTTCTCTAGCGTATCAGTTGAGTTACTTATAAACTGATCAGGGCCGGCCCCGAGAATTTTGACGCCCTAGTCGACTCATCGTTATGAGGCCTTTGAACGTAAATTTTTTACAAACGCAAAAATACTTTAAATGTTTAAATAAATAATATATTTATATTTTAGAAGATTGCGTAAAATCTATAAGATAGAATTGCAAAAAATAAAATAAAAATTCCAACAACTCTAGAGACAAGATTAACATAATATTTAGCGAAATTATCCCGTTTGTGGAAAAAAAATTTGTTATGAAAGTAGTCATCTTCAAAATTATTAATTAAAAAATCTTGAATGAAGTGTAATTTATAAATCATGAAATAGTTTTTAAGAACCATAATTTGAAATCCTTTGAATATTGTAAGAATGACTCATAAAGAGAAAAGATTTTCAATTATAAAAAGTACAAAATTTAGTGACTAGATTGCAAAATAGTCAGAAATATATAATTTTTTGATGATAATGTGATGAGTAATGATTATTTAGTGATTAAAAACGTAACTAGATTCATATGATTTTGATTCAAAAACCTTTTAATAAATTTGAGATTTTGAGGGATTAAAGTGAAAATAAATTTTGAGGTCAATATTGCATTTGTACCAAATGTGTATTTATTAGAGTATCAGAATTATCCTATCAACATTGGACTCATTCCGAAACTCGTGATAAATAACACATTATGGACTCCAAAAAATGTTAATTTGGATAAAGCAAATTCAAGTTGTAACTTATTAAAATAACTATTTGATATATAATATTAGTTTTTAAATTAAATCAGATTACTCTAACGACATTGAGCTCGTTTGGTAGCTCAAAATTAATCATGTTTATTAAACTTGAGAAATATTAATTTGAATAAGATTTATATTAGTTAGAATCAACAAAAAAACATTGTAGTTAAATTAATTTTTATATCTATCTTTTAAATTTAATTGGACTTCTCAAGTGAATTGTTTTTCATTTTTGAGGCCCCCATATGATTTGAGGCCCTAGGCCGTTGCCTTGTTAACCTTACCTCAGGGCCGGCCTTGAAACTGATGCTAGCTTTAGATAGGGTGAGAAATGGATAATTCTATACTGATAATTACAATCCGCAGTATTGATTGTAAAATCTATTGCAACTACATATGCCATTAGATGAAAAAACGAAACACAAATCATGCTTACTTGAAGGAATAGATCTGTATGAGTTTTCCCATCATATAAAATAAGATCTGCTTGAGCACCCCTTCTGTGGAGCGTATTCACAAATGTTTTACTGAAAATAGCAAACAAGTTAAAACAAAGGTTTAACATTTTAGTTAGCCTTGCTTAAAAAAGATAGCATGCATTTTCTTTTGTCAGATACAAGAAATCATATAATACAAAATGAAGAATTATTAAAAGTTTTATATACTTGGTGGATGCTTTTCTTTATTTTGTTAGGCTTCCAATGCATATAGCCTCTCAAACTGTGCCAGCCTTAAAACCTTAAATTGGGGGAAACACGAGTTTAGGTTGAAACACTTTTTTCCTGGAACCCCATCAAGGTCAGGCATACTCGGTTCCAAACCAGCAACAGGACAATCGCATGTTAGGCAGCTAAAGAGAGACACGACTAAATATTTTATGCCATTAAACAGCTCTTTTAAAGACAATAAATCAAAAGAAGAATAGAAATACCAATTTACTACACTCAAATGTCATGCCAGGTCTATATTTGTCCTATTTGTAAGGAACCCGACATTGCCTAACAGAAAACACAAACACTCTTAAGGGGTAGCCGGGCATACAGGAGCTTATAAAATTCCACCTACTTTATTAGGTACTTCCATTTTTAAGACTAATTGTTTACAGGAAAAACACACGAGCACCAAAAAAAGAAAAAATGAATAACTAGACACTCTAGGAAAACACGCAAGGTGAAAAGAAAGACATTTATACAGCTCCACCACATTAAAAGCTTGTATAGCACAGCTTTTTCCAAGCAAAAAATGAATTTTTTTTGGAGAATGAGGTTAAAAAGTGGAAAATTTATCATATGATGTGTGGTTGAAAATGTATTTTAAAAAAATCTATGACAAACAAGCCTGCAAGTAGTTCTAAAAGAAAACAGAATTTTCTTTAAGCTTGAGACATAAAACATATAATTTACCATAGAGATAACTCAACTATCCACGTGACAAATCAAGGCTATCAAATTACAGAAAAATGCAATGTTAAAGAAAGTTTTGGACATTTACTCAATTGCTCAAATCATTTATATATGCAACCATGCATGCAGTTTAAGATGCATTTATATCAGCAAACAATGAATCTATGGCATATAACTAATGTAACCATGTGGTCATACTACAAATGATCAAATTTAATGTTAATGTAATGCTACCAGAAGTTTTCAAAATTTTCATCTAAACACTTCATGATTCATATGCACTTTGGGAAGCATTTAAAGTGAAGACTGAATTTTCATCTAAACTACTTTAGCGATGCCTCCAATCCCTAGTGTGGATTTTGGAACAACAACAATCAATTTCAGCACGGTAATAGTAAACATCTAACTGCCTATGCTTTCACTACTCATCAATACAGGCACTCAACAGCAAAAGACGTGATCCCAAATACATTCCATATGTGCTCAGGAAAAATTTCAGATATAAAAACATTTTGTACACTTCTGCTACAATACACAAGTGGTAATTGACAATATTTTTTTTGATAGGTGGTAATTGACAATATCAAGCCCCCATTTGGTTTTGATTTTTCAGGAATTTTTTGACCGTTATTTAACATGATCAGCCATCGTTTTTTACTTCTTCACTCACACGTGAGAACTATTTTTCTTTTTAACGGTCAAAAAATTGATTCTAAGAATCAGTACCAAACAGGCCCCAGATTACAGAAAGGTTATTTGATAGGCCACCGGTTAAATATACTTATTCTAGAAGAAACAAGAAGAGTGGAGAGTGACGGCAGTAACCAATTCTGTTAGCATAGCAGGGAGGGGTGAGTAAATTCTGTTACAGAAACTATAAATAGAGGCTGAATAAAAGTGTTAGGCATGAGATAATTAAGTGAGGAAATCAAAGTGTGGAGAGTTACAGCCCTCTCGAATGACTGCTTATGTTCATCTTTTCCATTTCTTGTAATTCCATTAACTTCAAATTAATACAGAGTTTCCTTTTCACTGCTACTTACCTTCTTAATACAACTGAACCCTATCAATCTAGTGTTAGAGCCCTACAACACCAATCACCACCACGACACTAGCCGAAAGAGTTGGAGAATTGGAGCAGAAGGTGGATAACAATCACCAAGAGCTTCAGATGGGTATTGAATCACTCCATTCGGAGTTCAAAATGATGCATGTCGGGATGACAGAGAGGTTTAAAATGCTAATGCGTAATTGGGATATCCACGAGAAGGAGCGAAGGATAAGGGACTAGCAACGGAGAAATCTCCGATGATGACTGTTGACTCCGGGTTAACACAGTTACGACCCGGCAGCAGCCAAAGCAATGAGGGAGGATCGAGCAGTGACTGGCGCGGGGAGTCCCGAGTTTGACGACTGGAGATGCCCGTTTTCGAAGGGGGCGATCCGGATGGTTGGGTGTTCCGAGTAGAAAGGTATTTTGGGGTTAACAGGCTCACAGAAGAGGAGAAGGTGGAGGCCTCCGCCCTTTGTTTTGACGGCGAGCCGTTAGCGTGGTACCAATGGGAGGAGAAGCGTAAACCGATGAGAAGTTGGGGAGAGGTGAAGACCCAGTTGCTAAGACGGTTTCGACCCTCTCAAGAGGGATCTCTGTGTGCTCAATTCTTGTCACTCAAGCAGAATTCAACAATCCGAGAATACCGTCGACGGTTTGAGACGTTAGCATCTCCATTGACGTCAGTGTCTAAAGAAGTCATGGAGTGTAACTTTCTTAAAGGACTCAAATTGGAAATCAGGGCAGAAGTCCAATTGCATAAGCCAATGGGCCTGGAACAAATTATGGAGGTGGCCCAAATGGTTGAAGACAGGAACTCCATTATCCATTCAGCTACTGGGAATATTGGCCCAAACAAACCTTTGGGTTCCCATTATAACAGCCCAAATCCTCCTCAACCCACAGTCTACCAAACCAAAAACACGATTCCAGTAAGCCTCAATCCTCAACGCCCTAATTTCTTACCCAAAAATTCCACAAACTTTAAACGCCTCACTGATGCTGAGATTCAAGCCAAGAAAGAGAAGGGATTATGCTATAGATGTGATGAAAAATTTACAATTGGTCACAAATGTAAGAATAAGGAGTTGCAAGTATTGGTAATTCGAAAAATGGAAGAAAGCGAGGGACGGGCCGAGGCAGTGCATGCCGGCGAACTAAGCTTCGACGACGGTTAGTTTGCCGATGGCGAGGGAGAAGGAAAACCGATGTTGGCCGAGGAAGAAATCATAGGTCCGGGTCAGCTGGTTGAACTCCCCATAAACTCTGTGGTCGGTCTTACAGCCCCAGGCACTATGAAGCTGTTAGGAAGACTTGGCTCGAAGGATGTGGTGGTTTTAGTGGATAGTAGAGCATCACACAATTTCATTTTGGCGGATTTACTCCAACAGTTGGGTTTCCCCCCTATCTAGTACAACAAGATACGGAGTGGTGATGGGCACCGGCTTAACAGTAAAAGGGGAATGGATTTGTCGACGGGTGCCTTTAAAGCTGCCGGGGCTGTTAGTGGAGGAAGACTTCTTACCTTCAGAATTGGGCAGCTCCAATGTTATATTGGGAATACAATGGCTCAGGTCATTAGGAAAAATGCAAGTGGATTGGAAGGCCCTAACTATGTCTTTTGATGCCGGAGGAGCTAAAGTGACCCTGCAGGGGGACCCAAGCTTCAGCAAGACCCCCGTATCATTGAGGTCAATGTTGAAAGCTTTTAAGGAGCAAAGGAAAGGCCTATTATTGAAATTGGGGAGTATCACCATTAATCCCAGTTCTGTCTCAGACCTTCTGTCGGGAATCATTACAGAAGTTCTGGAGGAGTTCAAATCAATCTTCGAATCTCCTACACAGTTGCCACCAAAAAGAAATCAGGATCATGCAATCACTTTGAAGGCAGGGGCAGAACCGGTCAGTGTGAGACCATATCGTTACCCCCACTTCCGAAAGAACGAGATTGAGCAGTTGATGAAGGAAATGTTGGCTGCCGAAATTATCCAACATAGCACCAGCTCCTTTTGCAAGCCCTATACTGCTAGTAAGGAAGAAGGATGGAAGTTGGCGATTTTGCGTGGACTACAGGCTTTCAACAAGGTCACTATGCCCGACAAGTTTCCAATTCCAGTAATTGATGAGTTACTGGATGAGCTGAACGGAGCCACGGTATTCTCGAAAATCGACCTTAAGTCGGGGTATCAACAGATTCGGGTTAGGGTTGAAGATGTGCCGAAGACCTCCTTCCGAACTTACGAGGGACATTATGAGTTCCTAGCCATGCCCTTCGCCTTGACTAACGCACCCGCCACTTTCAATCAGTAATGAACTCCATGTTCAAAGAGCAACTCCAGAAGTATGTGTTAGTCTTTTTTGACGACATATTGGTTTATAGTAGCACGGAGATAGAGCATCGGGATCATTTGCGAACGGTCTTGCAGATCTTACTTGAAAACCAGTTTGTTGCAAATAGGAAGAAATGCTTATTTGGACAAACAGAGATAGAGTACTTGGGTCACATAATCTCAGAAAAGGGAGTAGCGGCAAATGAATCAAAGTTGACAGCTATGCGAGACTCGCAACGGCCCCAGACAATCAAAGAGTTGCGGGGATTCTTGGGGTTGACAGGATATTACCGGCGATTTGTGGAGGGTTATGGGAAAGCGTGGCCTCTAACCCAGCAATTGAAGAAAGATAGCTTCCGATGGAATGATGCAGCAGAATTGACCTTTAAGCAATTAAAAGAGGCAATGATAAAAGTTCCAGTGTTGGCCCTCCCTCATTTCTCACAGCCCTTCGTAATGGAGACTAATACTTCTGGTCACGGATTAGGGGCTGTCCTAATGCAAAACCAGAGGCCAATTGCCTATTTCAGCCAGATACTTCCACCAAGAAGT
>NC_036246.1:5597110-5603934 GCF_002742605.1 Olea europaea var. sylvestris
TGACGCGAACGCCCCATTGGGTCATCACCTCGGACGCTGCGTTTCCTCCCATGCTTTACAAAGTTTCAGCCATCTCCCCACGCGTCGACCTTTTTCCACCAACGAATCGGTGCGAGATGAGTTCCTCCTCCAACTTTACAAAGTTTGGACGCACCTAACGCGAACGCCCCATTGGGTCATCGCCTCGGACGCTGCGTTTCCTCCCATGCTTTACAAAGTTTCAGCTATCCCCACGCGTCGACCTGTTCTGTCAGCGCATCGACGACAGATGATCTCTTTCTCCAACTTCACAAAGCTAGGACGCGCCTAACGCGAATGCCCCGCATCTGCCTATTATCCTAACCTCGGCTGCTGCGACGAATCGACCCCCAAAAGGTCCCATGACTCGCAGCCCGGTCAGGAAAACAAATCCACGCATAATATAAATATTCATTCCCGGATTTGGGGGACCACTGTTACGCCTCGATTATTCGCGCCTCGATATACCGAAGTGCCATCTCACCACCGAGGCCGAGATCGATTATTCGCGCCTCAATACCGAAGTGTCATCTCACCACCGAGGCCGAGATCAAGTGGACCCCGGTTAGAAGATCCGCCGTCAATTTAAGATTTGTCCTGCACCTAAGGCTTAAATTGATTTGACGTCTCCATGAGGATATTTGATGTGACTTATCAACTTTATGTCAATTCAACTCGGGGGAAACAAACTGTCCGCCCACTCTACAAGCGCAGCTGATTGACGCCTATGAGCAGACGCTTCATACCGTCAGATATACACACGCGTCCCACATCCAGCGGTTCCACCACCTATAAATACCCAAGGTTTGACAAGAGGTAAAGGGGATGAAATTCTTAATACATAGCATTCCATAACAAGTTTATATATTCTCCTCCCCCTTTATTGATTGATTTGTGTAGCCCCTGGGCACTGTTCCGACCATTCAAACCTGACTTGACTGTCGGAGTATACGGCCGCCATCACCCCCGTCGGTTCCGGCCGTGTGCGCCTGACCGTTTGTTCATTTCGCAGGGAGAAATACGTGGAGTAGCTATAAGTTAGCCACGTGGAGGAACCATTTTTGAAGGTCAACACAATTAACTGATCATCTTGATCTCAGTTTAATCCCTAATTTTCAGAGTGAAAAAGGAAGCCCTTTACAGGAAGCTAATCGGCGACTTGGGAGCCCATCAATGAATTCTGAAGAATCAGTAATAACTACTTTTAGAGATCAGCAATCCCACGAACCAAAGCTTCTCAACTTGTTCAATTAGTTCTGCTATCAAACATCCTCTATGAAAAGCTGTAACAATCTTGTTATGGGCTTTAGCTTTTGTTTATTTTGTTCTCAGGCGAGTTCTATAAGTTATTGGCACAAGATTTCCCTTATTTTCTCCTTGATTATGCGTGGAGAAACAGGAGGGGAAAATGAAAGTTTGCCAATGATTATCTCTCTTTCTTGAATAAATCATTTATCTTTTCTTTAACTTTTTGGTACTGCTAATGTCCATCTATGTTCAGGGCTAGTAATACATCGAAATAGTTTCTTTTCTCATCAATCTTATAGTTTTACAAATCATCTAAGACCCTATTCCTCGATCTATAGCTCCAACGCCCAAATTTTGTAGGTATTCTACCTAGTGGAGGATCAAACTTTAGGTGCCGTGCTGCAGGGCCAGATAGGCCCTGTTTTCCCCCGGGGTGGGGGGCATTCGAGAAGAATTCTTCTTCTTCTGGCCTTCATCTCCAACTAAATTATGAACACGTGATTGAGCTAGTAACGGTATGAGCAAGAGAGAGGGGCTAAGTGTTGCCTTTTCAATTAACTCCCGTACCTTGGTGTGCCGCCATCGATGTAGATTGTAGCATGCTTCTCTCCACCAAACACGAAAATTTCTTTTAGAAAGAAAAATAAAGGGGGGAAAATTCAATTTACCTTAAAAATTTAGCCCCGTTTGATAGAAACTAAAATCCAAATTTTATTTTAAGTTAAAGTTAAAAATTAATTTCAATCGCAAATTTTATGCGATCCACAATTTTTCAATCGCACATTTCATCAATTTTATTAAATTTTGACTTTAATCTTAGTAGCTTAGATTTGTCCAGGAATTACGTGGATACAAGAAAATACAATGTTATGTCGTATAGATATGTATTTGAAACATTACTTGGAAATTCATACTTATCCAAATGCCAAGAAAATTGCTTAAACAGTGTTCTCTATATTATTAAAAATTTGGTCGTGGATTTGTTAACACTTGGTAGATAAGGGAAGAAGACAGATAAAGATGAAAGAGAGAGAGGCGGCTTTTGGAGGGTGTGAAGAGGCAGATAGAATGTGCAAGTGTATAATTATTAATTAATATCCAATTTATGGTGAAAATGACTACAGCTTAGAATTAAACGTATATTAGAAAGTTTTACAAGCCTTACGTTGAAATTTCTATCTTAGTTGTATAAATATTATTTCTTTTATCCTTTTTTAATCATAAATTCCTTTCTAGGTTAGGTTTTTTAAAAATGTGACTATCTGATTTTTCATTAAAAAATTGGACGCATTATAAATATATAGAAAATAAAAATTGAATTAAAGGTGCATTCGATTGAAAACATGAAATTTGTAAAGAAGGAAAATAAATTTCGGACAATTCAATCGTGTGAATTTATTTGTATGAAAATTATTAATTAAATGCATTTGATTGATTTAATTTTCAATCTAGAAAATATTATATTTTTCTATTTTTTATTGGTGGATAGATGAAAGAAAAAAAAAAAAAAGAAGAGAGAGTGAATTTCCTTAAAAATAAAACTCTACCTCACCTAAATAAAATATTTTTCTGAATTTCGAGGAAAATGTGATCACATGACTAAAAGTAAGAAAACATTAATCAAACACCATAAAAGTAAAAATTTAAATGAAAAATATTTATTTTTTTATAAAAGATATTAATAATCAAACCTACCCTAAAAATTACTATAGCGTTTATGCACGCTAGGTAGCAAAATGGCCATATATTAAAGGTTGAACTCGAACCTTGAGAGTTCCTATCGCCTTGCCCCTAGAGTATCGTGAGGGAGGTAAATCGCGAGATGTGTCCCAACAAATCAGGGAACAAGAGTTTGCATATACACTGATGTCCACAAAAGGTCCAATTCCATATATGAGGAATCGAACCCTTACACTGCGACTATCAACAAGGCTGAAACTACCTTATTCTTGTCCTTTGCACTATTAAACTATGTCCCGAAACGCAAAATGGCCATATATTATTACGAAGGTTTATGGTCAAAATAAAGTTCCCAATTGGTACGGTCCACCGTCCACGCTATCCTGCATAAATTATTGAAATAGGGAATTGATTTTTTAATGATATACCAGAATTCCCTGACTCTTATCTTTGAGGGGTGTGGGTGAGTTCGCCACATCAGATTTTGGCCTCTTTCGTAGATATATAGGATGCGTATTTCAAATATTGGATTTTGTAAATGGCCTGGCTTCAATTACAAACTAGCGCCCCCGCTGCATCTGTGATGGCCCCATCGAGCCTTCTATTTTGTTATTTTAAACGTATTTTTATTTTACTTTTTTCAAAAAATATTTATCATTTTCCTTATTTTTAATCAATATATATTTTTAGATATCAATGACAAATAAAATCGTTTATGGATCGAGTAATTTAAGAAGTGGGGCATTTAAATTCATAACTTATTAAATTTAATCATTAAAGATGTCTAGACTGGTATTACTTACACTTTGTTTGACCCACATTTTCTTAAAAAAATACATTCTTAAACAATACTTTGACATCATTTCAATCACACATTTTTCAATAAAATATTATCACACGCAAATATAAAAATTTTCCATTTTTTTGAACCATATATTTTTCATTAATACACTATTCAAAAATACATTCTTATAATGTGACTCAAACAAGAGCTTAATATTATTCAAATTAAAAAAAAAAACTCTATTTTAACTTAAAATATTAAAATAGAAAGCCTATTGAAACTTAATTACAAGTATTCACTATTTTAAATAGATAGTTTCTATTTTAAATAGATAGTATCTTACATTTTAAAAATATATTGAAATACTTTAAGTAATATATTTCAGTTCAAAACCCTAATCCTCTTATTCTTATCAAAACTTTACAAAGGTTGGTCTCATAGGATTCAGGTTGAAAGAGATAAATTAAAATAGTATGATCGTTCGTGTTGATTTTTTCAAATTTTTTTCTTGAATTTATTCACTTGAATTGTTAGACAAACTTATTAAAAAATCATTACCATATTATATTATTGATTTTGATGCTACCAAAGTACATACTTAAGATGAGAAGAGGTCAAGCAAGAGACCGGGCTTAGAATCCGAACACTCGCTTCTTCTCCAAAAGCTCCATTTTGAATCGTTACCATATTACGTCATTGATTTTGATGCTACCAAAATACATACCTTAAATGAGGAAAGGTCAATCAAGAGACTGGACTTCGAATCCAGACACTCGCTTCTTCTCCAGAGCTCTACCTTTGAAGATTTTTTAGTTTGTTCCTTGCAGACTCAAGAAGGTGATGCCGTTTGGGGTTGGAGGTGTTTATAAAGAAGAAAAATTCAAATTCAAAAGTAGAGTTTAAAATTTCAAGGTAAAGAAGAAAAATTCAAATTCAAAAGTAGAGTTTAAGATTTTGTACCTAAAATCCTAAGCTTACGCCAGAAAATGGGTTTTTTCTTTACAGGAGTAGGTATCTTCGTCTTTGCCTACATGGCAAGCCACGTGCCTGGCAAGTAAGCAAAATGACACGGAAGCATTTTTCAAGATTATAATCACATTTCATTGCCTTGTCGATCATTATCTTCCGAGGTTTTGAGCATTGACCAAAGCCTCCTCGACAACAAACTTCAAGGCGACGTCACCTCATAGGTCACAAACTTATCACTTCCTTGTCTAAGGAGATTAGCAGGGACCCAATCCCATGGTTAGAGTTAGAAAGCCCAAAGTCTTATGATAGCTATAATTTGACACTTTGAGCCTCATGTGATTGATGTGACATTTCTATAGGGCAATTGAGAGTTATATTCCGTCATTACCGTCTAGGACAGTAGATGGGAGGTCAATGGTCTATGAAGGATATGACATTTTAACACTTTACATTTGAGTCGCTGAATGAGATCACATGTCTAGTATCTAAGGCAATTAAAATGCAATCATTTGCCTATAAATACTCATACTTGTGACATACGTAATGAAAATTTTGGTATTTTCAACTCTATACATATAAATCTCATTTCCCGTTGCTTCTCCGGTTGTGTCTCTTCGGAACCGCACGTGAAGGTGAATAGAGACGTTGTCTGATAGCGAGCTGGATTTAATCCAGATTCGGAGTTCAACAATCATATTGTTCAACTTTTAATTTCTGAATTTTTCTCTCAAAAGGTGAAAACTACAGAGAATCTATTTATACGATTTCAAAATAAATTAGACATGGGCCACAACTCGAAAACAACAAGAAATGGATGTAAAGTGGAATATATAATTGAATAGAATAGTGCAATATCAAGAATGTGACGCGGATTTCACCAGCATTCCTTTTCCATTGAACATGGCCGACCACTACAAATTCCAAGCTTCTTGGTGCAGATGCAAGTCCCTCTCACAATAACACATTTTTTAATGTATATATACATAGTTTGGTGTCTATTTCCTTCACATGGAGGAGGGCCTACTTTGAATAAGTTATATTTTATTCGAAGTGGATCCCCTTCATGTGAGGAAGGTGGACACTAAAATGGACGCTCTGACGTACTTGCAGCATGACCCTTTATGCTTTGTGGCTCATTTCTCTTCAAAAATTTAGTGTAAGAATGGAGAAAAGGTCGGGGACCCATGGCTTTAACATATTTTATTAGTTAAATTTTATTTGGCAAGTTGGCAAGTATGACGTTATTATCCTCTTATTTCGCAAACCATGATGACTTTCAAGATTCTTAATGATGGGTATTAAACAAAAGCGTAACATATACATATATATAGAAGACACGCAATTATAATTCAAATAGTTACAATATGGCCCTATGAGCCCAACACAACTGGCGACATACTTGGAGAATTGCACGGGACAGATCAAAAGTTATACATAGTTTTCGAGTTTGGTGAGCCTAACCCATCTCCTAAAATCGATTAGTCCATGGCACAATTCATTTCAAAGTATCATTTCAAAGTATAGGATTAGCTTTTTAGAATATGCATCAAAATACAGAAAAAGTGTTACACAATTCAAATGCTATATATTCAAATGGGCAAAGATGAGATAAAAACATAAAGAAATAAATGAAAAAGTAAAGAAACAGGGACCAAAACCGAGTGGTCTTGTGCTCACATGGACTTCACGTGCCCTCCTTAGTGGTATGGTCCTATGGATCTCTGTCTCTAGGCTATGGAATAGTTGACCTGATTCAGACGCTAACCAATATTCCACAATATTTTAGTAAATACTTGTTTGACAAAATTTATAATTTTTTATAATTCTTTTCTTAAGAAATTCTCTTACGGATAAGTACATTACTTTTTGGACGTTGAAATTATACTTTTTAAGAAAAAATTCCATAACACTCGTCTTTGCAGTGTTTGAAGGAGCTCACATTTCAGCGAAGCGCACACAATCTTCTTCTTATCAAGGGAAGCACATAAAATAGTGTTACTACTATTCCCCTTTTTATCTTTCTTATTTTTTTTTTTCCACTTTAACTGTTTTTACGTCATTATCTCAAACTAAGAGCCTATATATATATATATATATATATATATATATATAATCACATGACCTA
>NC_036246.1:5608350-5613116 GCF_002742605.1 Olea europaea var. sylvestris
TTTTTCTCTTTCCTTACTATCTTCTCTTTCTTCTTTAAATAGTAAGGGTAAATTTGGATTTCTCTTGATTTTCAATATTTTAAACATTTTGCTTTTTTTTTTTTTTTTAATTGGTCAAAGGCCTCTTTGGAAAACTGGCCGGGTCAACCGCTGTTGGCCACTAATTCCTCAGGGTTATTAATAGTTACGTAAATTTCCGAGTCCGAATGGGTTGTCGCACCCAAATGGAAACGCCTTTAACTTTTGCAAATACACGACGTCGTAGGCTTAATGGATAAGATTCGGATTCTGGACTTGGCCCCATTATTGGAAAATATCATGGGCTTCACCAAGTTTGGGGAGTTCAAAAATATTACAATCAAGCATATAGATTTTTTTTAGCTTTGATGATTCTTATGCAATTGAAATTTTACAAGAAAATTAACTTTGTTTTTTTCTTAACGGGGGCTATATTGTCACCGTGAAATTTATTTTGTTCAATCACATTTTTTCGTCATGAATTTAGTACGACTTTGGACTTTGCATTGATGGCCTCAAGGAACCAAATTTTTTAAGATTTTTAGGTAACTTCTCGTAAAATTGTGTAGTTAATAAGAACTTTTATTGTGTTTTCCATTTATTTGAATTGCTTCGATAACAACTCTTACACTCCTCTTGTTTTACTAAATAAACTTCAAAAATTAAGGTATTTTCATTTGGCAAATTAGATGCTACGTTGATTTGACTGATTTTTATCTCCAGTTGCAAGGTGGACATTATGGTTGTTGGCAACTTACGAGGGCCATGGCAATTCATTGTATGCACGCATTTTCTAGTAATTCTGTTTGTTAGCTCACGAAGAGCTAAGGTTAGGTGAAATCTTTGATGCTCGGATACGAAAATAATTTGGCCACATCATCTGTTGGTAAACAAATAAGTTGTAATATACATATAGCATAACCTGTTCAAATATTTGTCAATCGCTCTGTGGAGTTTTTGCCAAGCGATTTGACTATTGAAAAACATGAAATATCAAAATACTTCTCAAATCCTGCTATAAGTATTTTATTGTTTCTGCCAATATCCTCGAGTACTCGTGTTTTAGTGTTGCTTTTCATTTGTCACTTGATGATAGTCATGTCGTAGCACTGGGATTTTTGGTGGTTGGCAACTTTCCATCATAGCTACACTGTGGGATATTAGGGTTCCTCACAAGACGAGGTCCTTTAGGCACCTTGTTGATTTTTGGACGAATATCCTGCAAATAAATGATTAATCCATCAACAAAATTGGGAAGCTTTTCTCATAATTGACACATGTAAATAAGTATTATGCAATCATATCCATTGCATGAGCCTTAGAAAAGGAGTTGTGGAATTTATAAATATGCTCTTTGTACAACAGATTCAATTATCAAAAAATAATAATAAATTCTTGCTCAGAGTTGAATGCAATTGTTAACTTCACTAGATAAGAATCTACAACTATTAATACCTGGTCGAAGATGGAAGTTGGAATTGCAAGAGTGGCAAGAGCATTGGGAGAATCAACTATTCCTGAAATCCTTCCTTCACAGGGGCAGCATGAGAGTAGAAGTAAGACCTGATATCCACCTTTATCACTCAGGTTTTCTGCAAAAAATTTAAGTCACAGAAGGGTGATTTTGATGGATAGATTTCATACCTGTTCTTTAGTGTATCCGAATCTGGACAAGTAGTCAATAGCATTTAGCACTGCACGCTTGTAAGCAACGGTAGCATCAAGAAAGTGTTGTCGCCCACTCTCATCAACGCTAATGCCCTCAAATACTAACCATTCTGAAAATCTTGGCTCGACGGGGCCGATCTCAAAAATGGGGTTGACATGTAGAGGAGTTGGTCCCATTGGAGTGAGGTATTCTTTCATACCATCCCTAATGATTTCACACCTGATGGGAGTTGAAAACACTGCTGGATGAGTTCTAAACGGATAAGAGGAAATCATGAAATGTGATTGACTTGAGGAGATTTAAATTTCGAAATGTTACTTGAGTTCTAGAAAACCACTCATCTCGATTGCGCCACAAAATGCAACTTCACCATCTCCTTGTGAAAAATGCATATCCCCAGTGCTCAGGTTTGCTCCATCGACAAATACTGGAAGGTATACTTTGGAACCTCTACTGAGATTTTTGATGTCACAATTTCCTCCGTTCTCCCTTCCAGGAATTGTCCTTGCAGCCTCTCGTGCAATTCTTTCCCATTCAGGAGTCCCTTCCTCAATCTACAAGCATAATGAGCTATTTGAATTATCCTTTCTTCTACCGGGAGTGTTAAATTGCATTTGCATTTATTTTGGTGTCTTTAGATGTTCCATGAACTTTTCTTTCTTACCGAATACTAACAGTTGCACCCCCTTTAGTGATGATAGGTGTGCCATTAAAACAATGCTTGTTGTTTGTAGGTGTCTTACCTTGCCAAGAAAGCATCCCTTTGTTGATGGTAAGTTTGCTAGTGGCCTTAAATGCAGGACCTCACACAATTTTAGAGATTGAAGTCCGGTTTCTTCGACTTCTCTTTCCCTCTCATTCCAGATGTTAAGAAGTTCCATTGAAGGTGCAGTTCCAACTACACCAGGGTGTGTTAAACCAGGAAACCGTACACCTGAGATACACGAGGGTAAAACTTCATGTTAGAGAATCGTGTAAAATAATTAGATAAAATTTTGGTCTATGCGCAAGTACGCAAAGTAATAAAACAGGAAAGGATTTACCAGGTATATGTGGAGAGTAAGCATATATTCCTTCAAAATACCATATGGCTTTGGTTGCACAAGGAAAGTGGTCAGTGAGGAATCCACCTCCATTCTCCCGATCAAATATTGCTGTAAATCCCCATTCATCCCCAGGTAGCGGCCCCAAATTGCAAATTTCAACAGCAAGAAGATCACCAGGCTTGGCTGGATTACCATCTACATCAAGAACTCTAATAGGTCCACTAAGATAATGCACCTGAGACAGTGTTTAGAGAGATCGTACTATTATTAATTGCTGATAACAGTAACTATGCTATGTTTAACATTAGTTTCACAGATGAAAATCATGTGGGGGTTTTTAGTTTGATACAGGGGAAGAATCAGTGGTATCTTGATCATCTTGACTGGCATGAAAAACCTTTCTTTTCTTTGCTTTTGGTGGATATAGTTCCTTCTCTTTTTAAATTTGTTCTATCTGCTTAGTTTTATGTTTTCATCTGGAGAACCATACAGTTTTGAAACTAGATGAGTTTTACTTACTGTTGATAGATCTAAATTTTTTACATCAACTGCAGCGTTGTCATCTTTAATGGCTCCTCCGGTCCAGTCCACCATTTCTATTCTAAATACCTCACCGGTCTTGACCTCTGCCACCGGCGGTATCATGGGGTGCCACCTATTATGAAGAGGTACTTCCTGCTCCCGTGGCTTCTTGTTTATGTCTATCGGGACTACTAATCTTGGAGTTAGAGGAGCCATGAATAGAGTACAAGTCTGTTTTTGCCTGAAACTAATGGAGGACAAACTTTTCTAAGGTTGACTTAGACAAGCTTAGTAGGCGTGGCAGACAAATGGAGGACAAACTTTTCCAATGGTCCTTGGATTCCTTTGTTGACTATTGACAAACAAGTAATGACACTAAAAGATAGTAAGGTTGATTGCAACTTTATCTTTGCTGCTGGGAATTGCACTGTTAAAGATAGGATTTTGTCTTCAACCCATGGCCAAAATTTAAACAAATCGAGGTAATTAACCTGATCCATATTAGGAGAAAATTTAAATAAATCTGAAACGCTACAAAGCAAGAAACTAAAGTCGCTTGGAAGTTAAAATTTCATTTAAAATATGAAAGCAAAAATATGAGGAACTCACAATAGAGAGATCTGCATACTTGATATCTTCAGCAGTGTACTCTTTTGTTATGCCACCTCCACTGCAATCCACCATCTCTACCCTGAATACCTCTCCAGTTCTAACCTCGGCAACCGGAGGTATGTCGGGATGCCATCGGTTGTGAAGAGGAAGTTTCTGTTCCCGTGGTTTCTTCTTCAAATCAATTGGCACCACCACGCTACAACCACGCGACGCCTCCATTGATGGCAAACTTCACTACACCTCCACTACAAGAATGAGTCAACTACTTACTGGAATTTAGGATTCCTTAAATTACGCACCCTTCATTTTCAGATGATAAGTTTGACGGCCATGATTTGCCAACCCAAGGCCAATTTTTTCTTCGGGTGGACCACCCATAGCACATACCAACAAAAATATCACTCAACTTTTTAGCTTGTCCTTGGTGATCATTGTTATTCCTGGAGTATATTCCTGGGGTAAAAGTTTTCCTTCAAACAATCCGAAAGAATTATCGTAACGAAAATTTAAATTCGAGCACATCGATTTCACGATATTTCTTTAAAACGAATTTGCTGCCTTCAATGGTGCTAAAGATGTCCAGCAATCGTTTCCCAAGATATAACGAATTTCGTCTCCTACGGAAGTAGCACAACAATCTGCACGAGTTCCAACGAACGCAACGAAGTGTTTTTACCTCGAAAACAGTATCAGAACGAGAGGGAGAATAAGATTCAAAGCAGAGAAAATTTGCAATGAAAATTGTGTAATTTTTCTGACAGCGAGGCGGGCTATTTATAGACTTATTCGTGGCCATTCGAACACCCTCTAGAACAGTCGTCACTGTTCAGACAGCCTCCACAATTCCAACAGATATGTTAGTTCAATATTGCGTCTGTTAAGTTGGTTAACGGTTGACG
>NC_036246.1:5614779-5626380 GCF_002742605.1 Olea europaea var. sylvestris
TAAAGACATATCCACTTGTTGACTTGGAGTCTTTAGTAACTGATATCCAATTTGCATCACAGTATTCTTCAAGTACTGCTGGATATCTTGAATAGTTCAATCCAAAGTTTTTGGTATGTTTTAAATACCCTAAAACCCTAATAATTGTCTTCCAGTGATCAGTGCTTGGATTGCTTGTATATCGACTTAGCCTACTAATTGAATAAGCAATATTGGGTCGAGTACAGTTCATTATATACATTAAACTACCAATAATTCGAAAGTATACCAATTGAGACTTACAGTCACAAGTATTGAAAACAAGATGCATACTGGCATCCATAGGTGTTTTCATTGGAATAATATCATATTTCTTGAATTTATCAAGAATTTTCTCAATGTAGTGTGATTGAGACAATATGATACCATTGGATGTTCTAGAGATTTTAATTCCTAATATGACATCGGCCACACCTAAATCCTTCATTTCAAATTTTTTTTGTTATCATTCTTTTAGTAGCTTAAATTATGGTATCATTGTTACCTATAATCAACATGTCGTCTACATATAAACATACCGTGACATATCCATTTTGAGTGCTCTTGACATAAATATATTTCTCACACTTGTTAATTTTGAAACCATTTGACATCATAACTATGTCAAATTTTTCATGCCATTTTTTAGGAGCTTGTTTTAATCCATAAAGTGATTTAACAAGTCGACACACTTTCTTTTCTTGTCCTGGGGCGACAAATCCTTAGGTTGTTCCATATAAATTTCTTCATCTAACTCTCCATTCAGGAAAGTTGTTTTAACATCCATTTGATGTATATCCAAACCTTTCAACGCTGCTATCGCAATAAGTATACGTATGGAAGTGATTCTTGTCACAGGAGAATAGGTATCGAAATAATCAAGACCTTCTTTTTGCTTGTAGCCTTTAGCAACAAGTATAGCCTTATATTTATCAATTGATCCATCTACTTTCATTTTCCTTTTGAAAATTCATTTACATCCCAATGGCTTATTACCGGGAGGAATGTCTACTAATTCCCATATATGATTTTGTAGTATGGATTCAATTTCACTATTAACAGCTTCTTTCCAATATGAAATTTCGGTTGATAACATAGCTTCTTTAAAGCTTTGATGTTCATTTTCTAACAAATATGTTAGAAAGTCAGACCCAAAGGAAGTTGACGTCCTAGCCCCCTGACTGTGTTTAGGTTGTTCATTTATAGGTTCTTGAACTATAACCTTCTCATTTTCACGAGATCTCTTTTGTGAATTTGATTCACTTTGCATGTTATAAGGAAAAACATTTTCAAAAAATGTAGCATCACTTGATTCAATAATTGTATTAACATACACATTGGGTATTTCAGACTTGTGTACCATAAATCTGTATGCATTACTATGGTAGGCATAACCAATGAATATACAATCAATGGTTTTAGGTCATATCTTCACCATTTTAGGTTTAGGAACTACTACCTTGGCCAAACATTTCCGTACCTTTAAGTATTTATAATTAGGTTTGTGACTTTTTCATACTTCATAAGGTATCTTATGCGTTTTTCGATGTAGTAATTTGTTAAGAAGATAATTGGTAGAAAGCAAAGCTTCCCCCCACAAGTTCTGCGATAATCCAGAACTTATCAACATAGCATTCATCGTCTCTTTCAATGTTCGGTTCTTGCGTTCAGAAATACCATTGGATTGAGGAGAATAAGACGCGGTACTTTGATGAATTATTCCGTTTTCCGTACAGAATTATTCAAATGGAGAATCATATTCACCACCTCTATGACTTCTTATAGCCTTAATCTTTTTACTAAGTTGATTTTCAGCTTCCAACTTGTAATGTTTAAACACTTCAATTGCTTCGTCTTTGTTTTTGAGTAAATATACATAGCAATATCGAATGCAATCATCGATAAAAGTAATAAAGTACTTATTACCTCTTCTCGTTTAAACAAACTTTAGATCACATATGTCAGTGTGAATTAAATCTAAAGGTTCGGTACTTCTTTCAACAGAACGAAAGGGTAAATGTGTCATTTTGGCTTCTACACATATATCGCATTTGTGATTAGGATTTAAATCGCACTTTGATAATAAATTCAATTTGATTAGTCTACGCAAAGTATTATAATATGTATGTCATAATCGTTCATGTCAAATATTAAACGACTCAAGCAAGTAAGAAGAACAAGTATTTTTATTTATAATAGGAGGTACAACAGTCATTACATTCAACTTAAAGAGCCCCTCATTCAGGTAGCCCTTTCCTACAAATATTTCATTCTTTGTAAGTATAAATTTATCTAAAACGAATACTAGCTTAAACCCGTTCTTGCTTAATAGAGAATCCGATACCAAATTATTTCGAATATCGGGCACATGAAGAACGTTATTCAAAGTGAGCTCTTTTCCACTTGTCATTTTTAGCACTATCTTTCCATATCCTTCAACCTTGGAAGATGGTGAGTTTTCCATGTAGAGTTGTTCATCATGATTCAATGCTTTGTAGGTAGAGAACATCCCGCAGTTTGAGCATATGTGACGAGTAGCTCCAGTATCCACCCATCATTCCTTAGTGTTTCCAACTAAGTTGCATTCAGAGATGACCGCAGAAAGATTTATTTTTTGTACTTTATCAGAAAGGTTGTCATATTCTGTTACATTTGCCTGGTGAGGTTTTCTCTTGACATTTTTTGGCTTTCGACAGTTCTTGGATCGGTGTTCTACCTTGCCATAATTGTAACAATTGCCCTTAAACTTTTTAGCAAGTTTTGAAGAACTAGTTTGCCCTTCGCAATTGTGCTTTCTCTTTTTGCTAGTCTTTAATCCTCCTTCCACAATGTTAGCTTTTGATTCCATCGAATGAGATGTACTATTCTTCTTTTCAAATTTGCGATTGTCTTCTTCTATTCTCAACCGAACAATGATATCTTCAAGTTTTATTTTCTTTCGCTTATGCTTTAGATAATTCTTGAAATCCTTCCAAGAAGGCGATAATTTCTCAATTAGTGCAGCGACTTGAAATGATTCACTTAGTTTCATTCCTTCAGCATGGATGCCGCTGAGTATGATTTGAAATTCTTGAACTTGGGATATGACAATCTTGCTGTCAACCATTTTATAATCCAAAAAACGACCGGCAATGAAAGTCTTCGTGCCGGCATCTTTGATTTTGTACTTTGTGTCCAAAGATTCACACAGTACTTTTGCGGACTTCGCATTACAGTACACATTATATAATGTGTTATCTAGTCCATTGAGTACATAATTTCTGCACAAGAAATCGGAATGCTTCCATGCATCAACCACAGCCAATTTCTCAACGTCACTTTCTTGTTCGGTGTATGAAGGCGCATCTTCTTTGAGAAATTTTGCCAAACTTAATGTTGTCAGATAAAAAACCATTTTCTGTTTCCAACGCTTAAAATCTGACCCATTAAATTTTTCTAGTTTTTATCCGATCGTATACGGGAGTGTAGTACTAGAAGTTGTCATTTCTGAAAAACAATCAGAAGATAATCAATAAGAAGGAGTAGAAACAGAATGATCCTAAAAAGCAAAATTCGTTTTAAGATTGTTATTCTTGGAGTATAAGTTTCCTATCAAACAATTCGAAAGAATTACCATAACAGAAATTTAAATTCGAGCCCACCGATTTCACGATATTTCCTTAAAACGAATTTGCTGTCTTCAATGGTGCTAAAGGTGTCCAGCAATTGTTTCTAAGGATAGAACGAATTTCGTCTCCTATGGAAGCAGCACAGCAATCTGTAGGAGTTCCAACGAACGCAACGAAATATTTTTATTTCGAAAACAGTATTAGAACGAGAGGAAGAATGAGATTCAAAGTAGAGAAAATTTGCAATGAAAATGGTGTAATTTTTTTGACAGCGGGGCAGGCTATTTATAGACTTGTTCGTGGCCATTCGAACACCTTCCAGAACAGTTGTCAAGTTTAACAGACCATCCAAAAAATTACCCGCAAAAAGCCAAGGTACCTAAGAATTTGGTTGTATACAATTTGGTCCAAAAATTCAAATAAATTTTGTCCAAAAAATTAATATGGTGCAAGGACGCACCTGCACCGACTTGAACTTGAACACGTGCTAGTGTCGTGCCGAGCCGGTGCGCGCGTGTGGGCTTATGACCGAACCCGATATAATATAGGTCCCCCCCTTCCAAAGATTATTGGTACCCCTTGGGGCCTAAACCCAATTCCCAAACTTGCACCATATAAACCACACCAATGTTTCATAACTTTCCTATGTGGGATAAGTGTTTGGGCAAATCAAAATTTTCACTAATTCACAGTTTCAAGTGAGTTACTTTGATATTAAATATTTCATTCAATTCTAAATGGTTTTTGATAAATAAATATATCACATTCATCACCTTACGGAGTAGAGTATGAATATGCTAGGTCCCATATTAATTAAAATATGAGTCCCACTGAAATTTGGGTCCAGAGTTGACCAATTTCATACCATTTTCTAACAATCATTCCAAGCAGTAATAAATTTTATCTAGAGGAGTCTGAAAGTCGGGGAAAATTCCCAAGGAACATGATTGATAAGAGCACTGTTGTTTTGCAGAGGTGAAATTTGAAAAAGAATAGAAAAGAACACTATTTCTTTATTTAGATGATTTATTATTTTTTATTATTTTTTTTCCTTCCATTTCGTTATCTAAGTCAGAAACTGACAAATCTTATATAAAATAGATAATTAATTTTTAGGAAATTTGCAGCGGAGGTCTCGAACCTTTCAAAACATTGCAGATTACACTCAAACCTTTAAATCGTAGCATATAGCTCCCAAACCTTTCAAAATTATACATACGGCGAAAGGATTTCTGGATACTGGTTGTGTCTTACAAGACTGTGGAGCATGGAATCTGTAAATAAAGTCAGTGTTTCATTATATTCATTCTGGTGATCAGACTATAACATTGGTCTTCCATTAGTTATGCTGTCCAACCTCAAGGCAGATTGAACTTCTCTACTTCGGTATCATTTCAAACACAAAGGTGATTTTGTTTGTGCATCAATGATGGGATATGGCCACTAGAAATCCGAGATTTTTTATTTTTTATTTTTAAGTTTTATCATACTTCTGTGTAGATAAGTATATATCATGTAAATATTGATGTAAATAATCTATTCATGCAAGCTATGTAATTTAATTATCAATAGTTGTGGTTTAATAGTCCTAAAAGTGGCCAAACTTCAGGGTGTTAAGAATGTTAAATTACATAATATATATTATAAAATTATTGTACAGGATATTTATGTTCACGCACACACATAGTATAGAATTTCATTGGTACATAGTACATGACATAAGGGTGGGGGATAGACAACGAGTTTCTTGTACAATTACTTTGCAACGTCTATGCTTATCAGAATTCAATGAACAATGGTAATGATTTCAAATGTGAAAACCATAAACTTATAAGATTCTGTTATTGATCAAGTATAATCTTTAATAATTTGTGTTCAATGATTTTTTTTCCTTCTTTGAATTGCTTCGATAGCTAACATCTACTTAATATCAGGCTCCTCTAGATTTTTTGTAAAATAAACTTCTTAGTTAATGTAAGATTACCATATTTCTTGCTTCTCATTTCAATACTAAAAGTTTTTCTTCTTCCTTTTTCATGCTACACGTAATTATTTTATGTGCCAAGATACATTTCTTATGGTGCTTTTCATGTGACAGCTGCTTGCTTGATGGTAATCATGCTGTAGCACTGGAATTTTTGGTGGTCAGCAACTTTCCATCTAAGTACACTATGGGAACTAGAGTTCCTCAAGAGTCGAGGTCCAGTCGGTAGCCTGTTGGTTTTTGGACAAATATCCTGCACAAACAATTCCTTTTACGAAATTTTGATGTTTTTCTTATAATTAGGCTTGGGCGCGAGTCGGTTCCGAACCGAACCGAATAAAAAATTTCGGGTATTTAGTAAATAGAAATGTCGGGTCCAAATATAATTATGGAACCGTTCGGGTTCGGTTTCGTTCGGTTCTATACTATAATTAAATTTTTTAACATTTATAACAACCTACATAAATACAACTAATAACACATTCAATCGTAATTTTATAAATTAACGTAATCCAATTTAACGTGTATATAACAAGTTGTCCAACAAGATTAATTTACCAATCACATATAGGGAAGTTTACACACTACCTTATTCAAATGATCAACGGTCGAAGGTCGCCATCGGAGCCCGGAGGTCATAGCTTCGGACTCGGAGTCGGATGTTCTATACATTCATTTGAGTTTTGGAATGTCAGATGTGTTATGTGTAGGTGATAATGTGTGTAATTTATTTAGGGTTAGTCATTAGTGGGTTGGATCACTTGGATGTTGGGCTAAAAAATGGAAGAATAAAAACTAAAAATGGCACTTGGGCTAAAAATTAAAAAATTAGAAATTAAAAAATTAGAAATAAAACAAATAATTGGGCCAAAAAATTGGATTTAGAAATTGGTTGGGTTAGGTCAAGCTAGCTAGGCTAGGGCTTAGGAGATAAAGTATCAATTAATTACCTAATTTGTTAATTTGTTTAAAAAAAATTAAAATAATTTGATTTATTCAATATAAAAAAAATAAAAATTAGGAATATTCGGTTCTTTAGTTCTTGGTCTAGAACCGAGAACCGAACCGTACCCGTCGATTTTTAATTCAGATACCCGTTCGAATATTTAACTTGAGAAAAATCGTCAGGTTCGATTCGATTCGATTCGGGAGATTTGTCCAGCTCTACTTATAATTGAACTTCAAGAAAACTATCTTGATACTTGTAACAAATGTAAAGGTTCATAAATCTCTGTCTTGAACTTTCTTTTATTCCACAGTTCTTTTTCTTTCTATTAGCTAGCTAGCCTTAGTAGCCTAGTTGCCTTCTTGCATTTTTTGTAAGCAGATTATAAATTCAATGTATAAATAAAAAATTATTAATCGATTATAAACAGATTATAAATATGCGCCAGCGAAAGATAATAAATTATCAGGAAACAAAAAAAAATGGTAAATAGAGAGGTACAAAGTCGGTCGATTCCATATAACCTGGTTTCACATTCTTTACAAGCCCAATCTATGCTGCACGGAAACGGAAACCGAAAACGAAACGGGACAAGACACAATAGACACGACACAGAAAATTGCTATTTTTGAAAAAAGTAGGACATGAAACGTTGAGAAACGCTATACTAAAATAATTAATTTAATTTCACAAAATCGATATTCAACTTCAAAACATTGTATAATATAAATTAAATAACAAAAAATTCACAATCTATCTAATTTAACTAAAATCTTGACATAAAATCATTGTTGTCTCAAAAGTCATGAAACAATTATTAATAATGAATCAATACTCAAAGTAAAAAAAAAATAAAAAAATAAAAAAATCACCAGTCCTCAAATCAATTTTGTTCAGCTACATCATCACCATCATTATCTATAACCCCATAATCATCATTAAATAACATAGCCTCCGTCTCTGGTTCATCTAAAGAAAGATTTGCAATATCAAGCATTTCAACATCTTCAAAAGACAAGACGTGTTCGGCAGGCATCTTGGTTTGCAGCTTACAACATTAGTGAATTGTGGATGTTAACTTGAATAATCAACCCAATAACGTGAAATTTAATTATTGGTAGTCATGGGAGAGATTTATTTTAATTATGACTTTCTTTGATTGTCCACGAGAAATTTTGCAGTTTCAAGCGTATACAAATATTTTGTATTGTGCGAAACCCGACTCGACATTGGCTACTACGCATTGTAAGAGCATTTATGTGACTAATGTGATTAATAGATGGAAACTCAAAATGAAATGATTTAAGAGCATTTCTAAGAAATTCTTTAAATACAAAATATTCTCTATTTTAAAGAGTCAATACTTAAAAATGAGTTGTAAAAGACTCTCTATTTTAACATTTTAAAATAGAGAGTGTGTTTGACTCTTCAAATTTAGAGAGCGAAACTTACTCTCTAATCTTAATGTATAATGATTGCAATTTAATACATTACAAATTTCAATACTCTACAATTTAAAATTTTCAAATTACATATGATTGAGTGGTCATTAATACATATACATATATATATATATATACACTTCAATAAAATATGTGAAGAAATTATTAAATGTTCATTGGGAAAAAATAAATAAATAATCAAAGTATAGAGCTTGTTAGAGTGTATAAAAAAATTACTCTCTAAATTTAAAGATGTTTTCTATTATGCATAAGATGCTTTATATAAATAAAGAGTTTTTTGGAGATATTCTAATAAAGTTATGCTTAATTTTGTTATATGCATTGTCATGAATTAAAATGATGGATTAATGAAATTCTAAAATAAGAACATGTTTGGTAGAGATTTTAATTCAATTAAGATCAATTTTTTTACAGTTATTTTACTATTCTGATCGTCATTTTTGAATTCTTCTCTCACGGGTAGGATCCATTTTATTTCTAACGGTCAAAAAATCAATTAACAAAATTCCTACCAAACAAGCACTAAGAAAGTTTAATGTAAGAGCTTTATTTATATTTAATTTAATGAATGAATGAATGCGATGAATATACACTCTGATTGCTATAAGAGGAATATGAGTCCTCTCTCGTATTAAAATGTACTAATTGCTGGAAATTGCAATGCACGACGAAGTTAGGGTAAGGAAGAGGGATAAAGCCCCTTCAGGGGGGCCCACAGGTATACCAGGGCACAAGTGGCCTTGGTAACAAGGAGGGTCCAAGGAAGAAAGTACATTTTCTTATACGATTGCTTGGCAATTGTCGACACTCGAAAATTCAATGGAAAACAAAGTTACATTTTATTTCTTTGTAGTTTGATACATGAATATTTTTGAAATTCTAACATCTTGAAATATATTTATGCGTCATTCATGCAAGTCAACTGAATGACTAACATGCTTGACATAATTTACACTATATATGGATAGTCGTTCTCTTAGTGCATAAAAACATTCAAGGCAATTGAAATTATTGTAATATAATAACAATTATCGGCCCTCCATGAAATATTCGGTTAGCCTAGGGCTCCAAATATATCGTAAGTTAAATCGGTATTGATGAATAAACAACCTGTAATGAACAGGGAAGATTTAGTGATGCTATGAATGATCCAATATTCAGTATTGAATAGTGACAATAATATTAGAAAAAGAACATTTTTATATATTTCCAAACATGTTCAGTTTCACATATTTGTACAGTCAAAGGGAACGATTATTCTCTTTACCTCAAGGTTGCATTTCCTCATCATGAGATAAATTCTTAAAAATACTCATAAATACAAGTTGCAGCAAAAGATATAATTATTATGTGGTGTTTTTTTACTTTCAAAGCAAAGATGTGGTCTATAAAGAGTCTCCATACCCAGAAAGCTATAAAGAATCCAACGGTTGACGAATACCCAATCGCGGAAACACGGAGCCGCTATCGCCCAATACTTTGGAATCCAAGCCCCTCCTCAGCCACTGTCTACTTAACTTAACTCTAGTTAAGTAGAAAAAACTTCAACCCTACTCTTCTTCCCCAAGTCTCCCCTTCTATCTTTATATATCCACCCTTCATTTTACTTTTCAACCCGTTTTCTCTCTCACTCTCTGCGTCGACTCGTTCCCTGTAAATTTTCTTCATGCCCTCCTCATAAGTGATAAGAATAATTGATAACTTGAAAAGTAAAGGAGATGAGCTGCAGTGGATGCCGAGTTCTACGAAAGGGATGCAGTGAGAGCTGTATTCTTAGGCCTTGTTTGGAGTGGATTGAAACTAGTATGCCCAAAGCAACGCCACCGTTTTTGTAGCCAAGTTCTTTGGCCGTGCCGGCCTCATGTCATCTATTTCTTCTGTCCCAGATAACCAAAGACCAGGTAACTTTTTCTGGAGTTTTGTCAGAATTTGAAGAATATATTTTGAAAACGAAACCAAAATTGCGTGTCTACAGATGTTTTTCAGTCGTTGTTATTAGAAGCTGCTGGACGAACAGTAAATCCGATGAATGGAGCTTTAGGGCTTTTATGGACGGGAAACTGGCACGTCTGTCAGGCAGCAGTGGAGACCGTCCTACAAAGAGGCGCACTACGGTCGATCCCAGAGTTTCTCAGCGACTCATCATTGGAGCATGATAATATCTCTGAGTGCACCGACATGTTCAAGCTCCAGCAATCCAAGCTAAATTCCCCGCCCAAGGTAAAAAAGCACCGCCTCGGCTCGCCGGGTGAACCTGCTAAGATTATGCAATTTGTTACGCCTCGATTATTCGCGCCTCGATATGCCGAAGTGCTATCTCACCACCGAGGCCGAGATCAAGTGAACCCCGGTTAGAAGATCCGTCGTCAATTTAAGATTTGTCCTGCACCTAAGGCTTAAATTGATTTGCCGTCTCCATGAGGCTATTTGATGTGACTTATCAACTTTATGTCAATTCAACTCGGGGGAAACAAACTGTCCGCCCACTCTACAAGCGCGGCTGATTGACGCCTATGAGCAGACGCTTCATACCGTCAGATGTACACACGCATCCCACATCCAGCGGTTCATACCACCTATAAATACCCAAGGTTTGGTAAGAGGTAAAGGGGATGAAACTCTCAATACATAGCATTCCATAACAAGTTTATATATTCTCCTCCCCCTTTATTGATTGATTTGTGTAGCCCTTGGGCACTGTTCCGATCACCGAAACCTGACTTGACCGTCGGAGTGTATACGGCCGCCGCCGCAACCCTTCGGTTCCGGCCGTGTGCGCCTGACCGTTTGTTCATTTCGCAGGGAGGAATACGTGGAGTAGCTATAAGTTGGCCACATGGAGGAGCCATTTTTGGAGGTCAACAGTTTGATGCCGTCTGTGGGAAACTCACTCCCCATTTGGAGTTTTGCGTTCCCCATCGGAGAAGACACCGGAAAACCGGCGACTGACCCTGAAAAGGGGGCATTCTTGAAAAAGAACAAAGTCGAATTACAATCCAAGTTCTTACTACCCTTAAAAAAAAGAGGTAGGATGAGCTACAGCCGTGAAGACAATCCCATGAGAGAGGCCTCTGAAGAAGAGGTACTCCATAACAATGTTACTCATCAGAGACCGCATCACCGGCGTCGACGAGGCGAAAGAACAACCATACTCATTGAAGGAATGGCCCAGATAGCTGCGGGTATGAGAGACATAGCAGCTCAGAATATGGCGATGCGGGAACTTCTCATGCAAGCCCAGGGACACCAGAGGCCCCAAGGATCTTATCTGGTACAGGAAATCCCTTTGTCTCACTCTCGAGGCCACATGAGCCGGCACACAGAACGTCCTCTCGAAAGAGAGGGGAACACCGAAGCGACATCTTATGTGCAAGAGAGTCATCCATCAGAACCACTCTTGGGGGACAACTTTCCTCAAGAACACCATGACCAGAGGTCAGTGAGCGTCTTCAACCGGATAGGGAATGATCCTAGCAATAGGGTCCGCCCGCCAAGAGGGTCGGTCCGGTCAGACCGCGAAGAAGAGCGTGTTTCCCCTCCTCCTAGAAATAGGAGGGAGAGGAGAAATTTAGTCGATTGGGG
>NC_036246.1:5629170-5631276 GCF_002742605.1 Olea europaea var. sylvestris
TTCGGAGTGCCAAGAAGCCTTCGAGTCTCTGAAGAAACACCTCGGGTAAGCACCCCTCCTGTCGAAACCCCAGTCGGATGAATCTCTGTTGCTGTATCTAGCAGTTTCAGACGTGGCAGTCAGCGCGGTCCTAACCAGGGAAGAAAATGAGCGTCAATTGCCGATGTATTACATCAGCAAAGCACTTCTCCCAGCTGAAACACGCTACCCCGACATGGAAAAACTGGTACTCGCACTTATCACAGCCTCAAGAAAGCTGAGGCCATATTTCCAAGCCCACTCAATACAAGTCCTCACCAATTTCCCTTTAAGGCAAGTGACGCAGAAAACGGACGCGTCGGGACGCCTGCTGAAATGGGCTATCGAGCTCAGCGAGTTCGATCTCACGTTCCGACCTAGAAACGCTATCAAGGGCCAGGCCCTTGCCGATTTTATGGTCGAGTTTACCAAAGCCCCAGAAATGGAGGCCATAATGGAACCGACCGAGCCCCCCACATGAAAATTATTTGTAGATGGGTCTTCAGGAGAGGCTGGCGCGGGGGCAGGAATCGTGTTGGAGAGCCCAGAAGGCCATTTGCTAAATTGTGCGGTAAGATTCGGCTTCAGAGCCTCGAACAATGCGACCGAATATAAGGCCCTTCTGGCAGGTCTAAGGCTCGCTAAGGAAATGCAGGTCAGGAAGCTCCTAGCAAGCAGTAATTCTTAGCTCGTAGTAAATCAGGTAAATGGGGATTTCGCAGCCAAAGATGGTAACATGCTTGCGTACTTGAAGCTGGTTCTGGACATAATTCCCCATTTCGAAAGGTTCGAACTGACTCAAGTCCCCCGTCTAGAAAATGCCCATGCAAATGCCCTCTCAAAGTTAGCCAGCAGCATGGACTCAGAGCTTCTAAACATCGTCCCCATTGAGCACTTATCGAAACCCTCCACCTTCGAAGACGAAGAGTTACTGCGGATAGAAGGCACCCCATTGTGGATGCAGCCCATAATCGCGTATCTGAAGGAACAAACACTGCCTGCTTCTAGAGGCGAAGCAAGAAAATTAAGAAGAAGGGCTGCACACTTCGTCCTTCAAGAAGACACCCTTTACAAGAGAGGCTTCGCTTCGCCCCTTCTTCGATGTGTGGGCGGCGAAGAGGCCATATACATACTCAGAGAGATACATGAAGGGATCTGCGGAAATCACTTCGGAGGGACGGCTCTGGCACACAAGGTTCTCCGTCAAGGCTACTTCTGGCCAACCCTGAAAATGGATGCTTGTCAATTTGTCCAGAAATGTGACAAGTGCCAGCGCTTCTCTAACGTGCAAAGACAGCCTGCTCAGAACCTCTCTGTAGTGACCAGCCCTTGGCCATTCGCCAAGTGGGGCATCGACTTCATTGGTCCACTCCCAAAAGGGAGGGGAAGCGCAATTTTCACCATTGTCGCCATCAACTACTTCACTAAGTGGGTCGAGGCAGAACCCCTTACCCGAATCACCGAGGCCAATACTACGAAGTTCGTTTGGAAAAACGTCATTTGTAGATTCGGCATCCCCCACTCCATTGTCTCTGATAATGGGCGGCAGTTCGACAATAGGAAGATGCGAGACTTATGCGACGAACTGGGCATAAAGAAGGACTTCTCGACTCCGCATCACCCCCAGGCAAACGGACAGGTTGAAGCAGTGAACAAGACTATCAAGCACACCCTGAAAAGGAAACTGGACGCCTCGAAAGGCGTCTGGGTTGACGAACTCCCCCACGTCCTCTGGGCCATCAGAACGACTTGCCGGACTGCAACCGGCGAATCCCCATTTTCCATGATCTACAGAGCCGAAGCAATGAGTCCGGTCGAAGTTGGGGTCCCATCACATCGACGGATACATTTCAATGAGATCAGCAACGACGAAGCACGAATAAATGAACTACACCTCCTTGAGGAAAAGAGAGAGACTTCCCAAATGACCTTGGCAAAATATCATTGCAAGATGACCTGCTTTTACAACTCCAAGGTCAGAAACAGAACTCTCCGCTTGGGCAACCTCGTCCTCAAAAGAGTTTTCCAATCTTCAAAACCAACCGGGTCAGGAGTTTTCGGCCCGAACTGGGAAGGCCCTTACCGCAT
>NC_036246.1:5637151-5640574 GCF_002742605.1 Olea europaea var. sylvestris
TAATCACACCACCTATAAGTAGTAATATAAGGGGGAAAGCCCCTTTAACAACCCCCTGGACGTCCAGGGGGTTCTGTGGCACCTTCTAAGTGGTTGTCACCCAAGAATAATTCGTAATATAAGTAATCACATGAGGTTATACATCACAAAAACTCTTACCTATTGTCCTTGTTATCGAAAATTCCCCTATCTTTTGAAGTAGAACTAAACATTCCTATTTCAAAACTTTCTTATGGAATACCTTCATGTCGTCACTTTTTATCTATCTCGTCATTAAATCCCAGTGGATAGGCGAAAAAGGGCAAAACCCTCTACCTATTAGAGATATTGCACAAAACCTCCCTCATTTGTTGAAATTACCCAAAAAGGTCCCTACTGTCTATTTTCTCAATAAAATATTAAAAATGATAAATATACCCTCCTATTTAAATAAAAAAAAAATTATTTTTAGTTATAAAAGGAAAGATTTAATACTAATAACAACAAGTATAATACTTTTCCATGAAAACTATCATAATAGTAAACTCGTACTCGATTTTGTTAAAAAACAGATGAATTTTTATAAAAATTGATTAAATATATGGTTACGAAATTGACAAAAATTGTAAATTCCATAAAATCTGTGATTGAATATGATTTTGAGAAAGTGTTTTAAGAATTGGGCCAAACATGATATAAAGAAATAATTTTACAAGAATCTAGAAAATATTACGAGATCACAAGAATATGTGAGTACTTCCACATCTTTAACAAATCCGCTCAATGGTGGATTGTCTTGAGTTCAATGTCAATTTGGGCCAGCCTAAAAGCCTAATGCATAAAATTCTGAATTTAGAAACGGTAATTTCAACAACCCTACTTTTCTTTTAAAAATACCGTATTTTTCATTTTTTTTGAAAAAAAATATATACTTCATTTCATTGAAAATTAATGTTTTACAGTTTACCTCCTTTTGTAAATTTTTGAAAAAGACATCTTTTCATCTATAATCAACGTTTCAATTTTTAATTTGGAAATATCATTTTCACATGTGTAATATATTACATGTCACTTAGCTCGTGTTCAGTTCTCATTTTTCGAAATTTATTTTTTTGTACTTATTATCATATATTTTGTGGGACCCACATTTTTTTTTATCAATTTTTCGACCATACATTTAATCAACTTTAAAAAAAAAAATACTAAAAATCTAATTTTTAACAAAAATAAACATGAACTTAAATATTAAAAAATCAATGTTGTGCACCGGTAACATGCTGCTACTATGGTAGCAGCGGGAATTTTTTCTGTAGCTCGCATTTTTCCTCTTCTTATAGTTATACCTTACATAATGAATATAATCTCATTCATAGGAATAATAACAGTATTATAAGGAGCAACTTTAGCTCTTGCTCAAAAAGACATTAAGAGGGGTTTAGCCTATTCGACCATGACTCAATTAGGTCATATGACGTTAGCCATAGGAATGGGGTCTTATCGAAGTGCTTTATTTCATTTGATTACTCCTGCTTATTCCAAAGCATTATTATTTTTAGGGTCTAAATCTATTATTTATTTAATGGAAATTATTGTTGGCTATTCTCCAGATAAAAGTCAGAATATGGCTCTTATGGGTGGTTTAACAAAACATGTACCGATTGCCCAAATTTCATTTTTATGAGGTACAATTTCTCTTTGTGGTATACTAATGCATAAAATTCTGAAATTAAAAACGGTAATTTCAACAACCTACTTTTCTTTGAAAAATACGGAATTTTCCATTTTTTTTTTGAAAAAAAGAAAATATATACTTCATTTCATTGAAAGTCAATGTTTTACAGTTTACCTCCTTTTGTAAATTTTTGAAAAAGACATATTTTCATTTATAATCAATGTTTCAATTTTTAATTTGGAAACAACATTTTTATGCGTGTAAAATATTACACGTCACTTAGCTCGTGCTCAGTTCTCATTTTTCAAAATTTATTTTTTTCATACTTATTTTTAATCATATATTTTGTGAGATCCAAAATTTTTATCAATTTTTCGACTATACATTTAATCAACTTTATAAAAAAAATAATAAAAATCTGATTTTTAACAAAAATAAACATGAACTTAAATATTAAAAAATAAATGTTGTGCATTGATAACATGTTATGTTACTATAGGCCTAATCTCTTGTCCACGGTGGTAGGATAAAAATTTTCCACTGTTAACAACCCTACTGACGGTAGGGGATCAGTTTCATAAATTACCATATGATACTTTTTAACATTATCGTAATTCTAACTTATATCAACTTGCATTAAATAAAAGGAAAAATAGATCACTTTTAAAAAATCAGGTACAAAGTTTAACTAATCAAAAATCAGCTTATATTTATATAATTAATCCATCCCTAATTAAATCCCCAAATCAATTTCAAACCCTAACATTTCAACCCATTAGAACATTTTCATCTTCCTCTTCGCTCCACATCTCTCGTGGACGCAGGCGAACCAAGCTCTTACAACGACGACTAATGAGCAATGTTCTAATTGGCGTAATGCGTTGAGACCAAGTTATGGGCTACGCGAGCTTAGGCAAGATTCAGGCGTAAAAAAGCGTAAAAAGACACTTTCTTATTTTAATATTATTTTAATTTTTAATAAATAAAAATTTTAATAATTAAAAATAATAATTACTAAACATTTAAAACATATTTATAGGAACTTTGTACATTTTTTCAAAGTTTCCAACAAAAAGATAAGTTTCAAATTTAAATATAAAATAGTGAATAAATAGTATAGAAACTTAAATCTTATCTAACTATTTATCGGATTCCAATTCAATATCCTCTTCTTCATCTAATTCGTCCTCCGTGTCTTCTGATACAAAATCCTCTTCGTCGGGCTCCTTTATTTTATTTTGAGCATTTCTAGTACCTCTCGAGGTTGTAAGATATAATTTTCCACCCCCATATACTCCTCCTCATCATCACAACCCTCTACAATCCCACCATTAATAATTTTTTAACAGCACAAAAATAAAAATAAATCAAATAAGGATGATAATGCGCGCATAATTGCGCTTAGGCACGCCTTAGCAGTCAACGATTGTCGTTGATCGCCAAATAAGGTACTAAGCCACTTGGCTTCGTGTTTTGGCCAAGCATCACGTATTAGCGGCGCCAAGGTGCGCATTGGCGGCGCCATTTAGAACACTGCTAATGAGATGCGCCAATGACAACACGCTACTGCACCTTCTCCAACGACGTCATGCCTTCTGTCTTCCCTTTTCGACGCCTTCAAATTTCTCTCATTTTTTTCACGAATCGCATCCGTCACCAACGGCGCCGCGCCTTCCCCGACGGTGTCATGAATGTTGTCTTCTCTCTTCGGCCGTCAGTCACCACCATTTAGATCGGTGATTTCATAGTGGGATATCACCGTGAGAGATCCC
>NC_036246.1:5640674-5692722 GCF_002742605.1 Olea europaea var. sylvestris
GTCCAAATTAGTGCTCATGCTCGAGCTGTCACCTGGCCCCCGAGGCCTAGGGGTTAGTTCTGCAATGAAGTCGGCCAGAGCTTTGGCTTTGATAGATGGGCGTGGTTTGAATTCTATGTCAAATCCTCCAAGCTCGATTGCCCATTTCATCAGTCTTCCTGATACGTCCGGCTTCTGAAGTATATGCCTAAGTGGTTGATTAGTGAGCACCACAATAGGGTGAGACTGAAAATACTGCCGGAGTCTCCTTGCTGCTATAACCAAGGCAAGGGCAAGTTGTTCCGCCAAAGTATACCTGGTTTCCACGTCCAGTAGGACCTTGCTTACATAGTGGATAGGTTGCTGGACTTTGTTAACCTCTTTCACCAAGACCCTGCTAACAGCGTTTTGAGATACGGCCAAGTACAAAAATAAGGTGTCACCAGGCTCAGGCCTAGTGAGAATTGGAGGAGATGCTAATGTCTATTTGAGCTCTTGAAAAGCTTTCTCACAGTCTTCACTCCAATAAAAGCCTTGGTTTCCTCTGAGGACTTTGAAGAAGGGATAGCACCTGTCTGATGCTCGGGACATGAACCTGTTCAAGGTTGCTATCCTACCAGTCAACCTCTGTACCTCTTTCTTGTTCCTTGGCGATTCCATAGACGCTAATGCTTGTATTTTGTCAGGGTTGGCCTCTATCCCCCGGTGAGTGATCATGAAGCCCAAGAACTTGCCCGAGGCCACGCCAAATGCACATTTTGCGGGGTTCAACTTCATTCCGTACTTTCGCAAGGTGTTGAACACTTCTTCAAGATCTGAAATATGTTGGTCCACCTGTTTGCTCTTGACCACCATGTCATCAACGTACGCCTCTACATTCCTTCCAATCAAGTTAGCAAAGACTTTGTTGATGAGTCTTTGGTATGTTGCCCCTGCATTCTTCAAACCGAAAGGCATGACCTTATAACAGTAGATGGCGGAATCGGCCATGAATGATGTCTTTTCTTGATCCTCTTCGGCCATGAGGATTTGATGATAACCAGCAAATGCATCCAAGAAGCTGTACAACTTATGTCCGGATGTGCTATCCACCAAGTTGTCAATCCATGGTAAGGGATAACTATCCTTTGGACATGCTTTGTTAAGATCTGTGAAGTCAATGCAGACCCTCCACTTACCATTGGCCTTCTTCACTAAAACAACATTGGCAAGCCAGTCGGGATATTGAACCTCCCGAATAAACCGAGCACTGACAAGTTTGTTAATTTCTTCGCGGATGACCTCCCGACGTTCTGGGGCGAACTGTCTTTTCCTCTGTTTTACTGGCCTGGCCCCTGGGCTAATATTAAGCCTATGGACTGCAATTTTAGGGTCTATCCCTGACATATCCTCAACCTTCCAGGCAAAAATGTCAATGTTTCGAGATAAACAACTAACAAGTTTTGTCTTCCAATGTTTCGAGATAAACAACTAACAAGTTTTGTCTTCAGGGTGACGTCAAGATCTCGACCAATCGTCACCTTCTTATCATGCTCGAGCTCAATTTCCATCAATTCTTCGACAGGAGCGAGTCTGACTTGTTGCCCATCCTCGGGATCAATCCTCGAGATTTGCATGACGTCGTTATTTATTTCCCGAACACTGGCAACATAGCATTGTCTGGCAGCTGTCTGGTCTCCACGGACAACCCCAACGCCATTACTTGTTGGGAACTTCATGGCTAGGTGGAAGGTGGACACAATGGCTTTAATCTTGTTGAGGAGTGGTCTTCCCAGAATTGCGTTATAGGCCATTGAGACACGTACCACTTGAAAAGATGTCATCTCCGTAACCTGCTTCTGGCCAGAACCCAAAGTTAGTGGAAGCTCGACGACACCCTCTGGAGTGATGACTCCTCCCCCAAACCCCTGAAGAGGAGTTTTAACCGCTTTGAGTTGGTGAGATGAGATTCTCATTTTGGCAAAAGCTTCTTGGGCAAGTATATTGGCCGCACTCCCGTTATCAACCAAGATCCTCTTTACTTCAAAATTGGCCAAGCCCATGATCCCGATGGAACTCACAGTACTTGTTTATGTCCCTGGATTCGGGTGGTGACCTCATTCTGACAGGCCACTTCAATTCCTTCATATCCTTGATCTCCATCAATGTATTGGTTTTTGACGTATTTAAACGTGTGAACGGCGTCGGGGGAACCTCCTGCCTCTGTTTTTTTCGTTGTTGTTCTTCACGGGGGTTCGGGTCATGCTGTCTCTTATGCTCGACCCTATCATGGGATGGTCCAACCTTTCTCGAGTTCAGCGTTTTCTCCATATTTATGTACTTCTCAGCTCGGGTAAGAAGCTCGGTGACTGTCTTCGACGGAGTTTTGGATAAGGACATCTTGAAAGCTTCGCACTTTATGGCATATGTGAGGGCAGAAACTGCTGCAGTTATGTGTAGGTCGGGAATCTGAAGTCTTTCCTTGTTGAACCTGGTCATGAAGTCACGTAGGGTCTCATTTTGCCCTTGTCTAAGTTGCATGAGGGAAGCTGCTGTCTTCCTGATGCGTTTGCTGCTTGCGAAGAAAGCGGAGAACTTGTCCGCCAAATCCGAGAATGAGGCTATGGAGTTGGACTCTAAGGTTGAGAACCAATCCCTAGCAGCATTCGTCAAAGTTTGCGGGAAGGCCTTGCACATCACCTGATCTGGTGCAACCTGTAGATTCATGACGTCCGTGTATATGTTCAGATGATTGATTGGATCGGTGGTCCCATCATATTCTTTGATCCTAGGATACTTAAATCTGTCTGGTAAGGGAAATGTTAATATTTCGGAAGTAAATGGAGTGTTGGGACTGAATCTTGTCGTCCCTTTGTTGCCCTGAAGTAGGCCCGTCGTAATTCCTTCTTGAATAATCCTAGCGAGTTCCCCGGAATCCATGGTCACTGATCTCGAGGCCGAGGTCACATGTGGTATACCCGAGGCCCCTGCTCCGCCATTGTCAGGGGCATGAGCTCGAGCTCGAGCATCAGTCATAAAACCCCCCTGGGGTGCCGGTGTAGGTGACGGATGCGAATTTCTTTGACTTAGCAGCTGAGTCAGTGTGGCGACCTGTTGTCTGAGCTCTTCAAAGGCTCCAGCAGTGACGACTACCGGCTGGGGCTCTGGCACTTCTGATGATTCCTCTTGAAGAACAGGGATATCCTCAGGAGGGGGTTGGTTTGGAGCGGATGAGCTTGCTGGTGGAAGACCTGAACGTGTGTTCACCATGGCTTTTGGTAGCGTTTCCCACAGACGGCGCCAATGATGCTACCAAAAATCGTACCTGCTGATTTTCCGAGCTTGATGACTGGTGAGGAGCACGAACGTGATCTTCCGATACCTGAAACAAAGGCAACGAGGTGTGTTCTCGTCGCCCCTCCGATGCTTAAGTCAGAAAGGGAAATATATGCGTGAGGCTATGTGCTGAAGAACAATGAAAAAACGTACCTGAATAATGGCCCAAGGTTCTGCTTTTATAGGAGTAGGTAGTGTACTCCTAGTAGGATTGTGTTGGTTGGATGTTTTTATCCAAGGGAATTTCTATTATAAAGAGTGTCCTACTTGTAATGGAATTGTTTGACAAGTGGTGTTAGGGTTGATGTAGAATCCCTGGGTGTTTAGATTTGTTGGTTAGGTACCCAGGTCTTAGGAGGCATGTTGGTGGTGTATGTCTCGAGGACTATTCTCGAGGACATCGAGGGAATGTAAATGTGTCCTCGAGGTATCTCGAGGACTACAATATCTCGAGGACTTAGGTGACCCCGAGGACCAAAGAAGAGAAATGAGGTGGGGTATAGATTGAGTCCTCGGGATACACTCCTCGGGGTATATCAATACTGGCATAGTCATATATATATATATATATTCTCTTGTTCAATAGTGTTGGCATGCAGGATTTATAGTTCATGGACCATCCAATGTATAGACACTGCAACCTCCTTTCTCTTCTATTCTTTCATGCACTTATTCTCCTTCTTGTCTCGACAAGCGAGGCGGAGACTACGAAGAGGCCAACAGAACCGTAGCAATATGTTGAGTCAAGTAGTTCGACCACAGCTGTCCTAACATAAATTACGATATATCTAATTGTAAGAAAATAGATAACCAGAAATATTTAATGGAGAAGAATTGCGAGGTCAGATGGTTGTCTTTTTAATGTCTATGTGCTACACAAAGAATTCCTATTTCTATCTCCTTTTGCCTACTGAACTTGGCTGACAATAACACGTCTTTTTTGATTTTGAATTTCGTGAAACAGAACATTTTATAAACCGCAGACAGCAGACTCGGTCCTGAGGCCAGGCGGATGAGGCCTGTGCCTCAGGCCCAAAATCCAAGGGGCCTCAAATTGTTGGTCCCCCCCTCCCCCTTTTTTTTTTTTGAAATATGGCAGCCCAGGCCCAGCCATTCAGCCAAGAGCAGCCTAAAACTCTCATGCTCCAGCCCGTAATCCATTATTTATCCCAAATTGAAATCCATTTTCCCCAAATACTTGTCTCCGTCTGACCTTCTCTGTCACTCGACTTCTCCTTCCGCTTCCAGTTCCAGAATCCAGATGCCAGACTTCCAGTTGTAGTATTCCAGTTCGGCAGTTCCAGTCTTCCAGAATCCCAGATTTCCTCTTTACGGCTTGGCTAGTTGGCTTCGCAATTCGCTCAGTTCACTGGACCTGGAGCCTCGAGTCCCACTGGCCACTATCTCAGATTCCCAGTGAGTTCAAAGTTCAAACACCGAGTGGCCTCCTTCTGTCAAGTGGCTACTGGATGAGCATTTTTGTTGTTGAACGAGTGAGTTCGAGTTTCCTTCCCTAGGGCTAGTGACTAGTGAGTTCAACTCTTTTACCATTTACATTTAGGCATTTACTTATTATAATTTTTATGGCTTGATTTTAATTGATAAATGGTCTTTTTTATTCTATGTGGACTGTGGGGTATACTGTAATTGAACTTCAGAGAAGTTCTTGGAAAGAGTTGGGAAGGGAAAAGGAATGGAATGGCCTTGACGAGGGTTGAGTGTTACCGTGTTAAAGTTCTTTGAAGAGGGTATTTGGATTACAGTACAATACATAATTAAACTTCAATGCCTTTACTGAATTCTGTGGGTATGTGATGATGATGATGATGAAGTGCGAGATAGGATAAGGCACTCAACTCTTGATTGTTATTTGATGTTTCACATGACTTGGTTAGGTAGGTTGAACTATGGATGATTTTCTTTAAAAGGCCTAAGACGAAGCTCCAATTTGAGATTTCAATTTTAGGAGGAAAAAAATAAAAATCTGAGCAAATTTTGTTCTCGAGAGTGGCTTATTAGCAGATTTACTAATTTATTACGTACGTGACAAAATATAGGCATGTGCATGGAGTGGATCAGTATGAGTATTTTAATACTTGAAAACCATTCATTGTACTTTGAGCTAAATGGAACCATTTGGGGTTCACTTAATTATTAAAATCTAATCCAAACTAGAACTTTCGATTTCGATTCAGATTCATTTCTACTTGAGAGAAGTTGCTGAGGTTTGAGAGCTGGTGCCATCACTTATTCTTTGTTATTGGTCATAGATATAGGACAAGATAGAGTGGAGGACAGAAAAGAAATGGACTTGACCAAGGGACAAAGAATTGATTTTAACTAGACTCTTAAGAGTTTTGATTTGTTTTGATACTATGGAAAGAATAAACTAGGTAGTAGTTAATTTTATGTATACCATTTTTGTTTAGAAAAAAAATTTCGTTGGGGGGCCTAATTTATCGATTTCGCCTCAAGGCCCGGTAATTACAGGACCGGCCCTGGCAGACAGCATTCACATTCCTTCAATTTCAAGTCACTGTACATAATTATTTTGCTTTTTGTACCTAATTATAGCACCATTTCTCTCATTCTTGGGCTTGAATTTATGTGACACAGTTGGGACAAGTATTTGGATGTGATCGAACAAAATAATTAATTATGTCTAATTCAGGATACCTATTAGCCTCTCTATTACATCTCAAGGACCCAAGATAGCACCAACATTCTAGAATATAGACAATGACCAAGACAACAAGTTCTCATAGATTTGGGCTCAAATCAACCTTGCACCCGTCTATACAAAGGATTAGACTCACAAAGACACAACCCCAAACTCGACACAGAGGCAGTTGTTTCAATGAAATGAAAAACTTTCCAAAAAAATCAACAGAAATTCTTCACAAACCAAAACTGAAGAATCACCAAGACTCTATGCACAAAGAATCACCAGAAAACCGGAGGTTTAATGGCTAAATGAAGAGATTCACGAAGAAGGAGAAGAGACAGAGACACCAAGTCTCGAAGAGGAAAGACCCAGAAGGTTCCATAGAAAATCTCACGAAAAGGCGCAAGAATAATGACTCAAAAATTAGGGCCAAACGCCTCAGACCATCTATTTATATTAGTGGGTCATCATCGTAGATGTTAGGTTTAGGAGATCAAATGGACCAGAGCGACACATGTGGGTTAGACGGTTTGGGCTGGGTCATAAGAGTCCTTCACAGCGCGTTATTGGGCAAGGGCTTAAGTAGTATCTGTTGGATCAATTTATCATCATAACCCAGATGGGTTGGACCACCAAAGAAAATGACATCACAGCCCAATAAATCTCCCCCTTGATGCCAATGATCAGAAAACACACAAAGAAAAGAAATTATAACAATAGGCTTCACAAGCAATTGATATAACTCTTTCAGATCATCAGCACCAAGCCAAATACACATGCACCAACACAAAGTTTACCCAGTATCAATTCTTAAAAGTTGCAAACATGACTAAAACTTATTTAGAGGAAGTACCTTAGTATCCATATCAGCGAGGTTAAACTGAGTAGGGATTTTTTTCAAGCAAAATAGATTCTTTTTACACAATATCTCTTATAAAATGCATTCTTACATCTATATGTTTAGTTCTTTCATGAAAAATTGGATTTTGCCATAAATATATAGCACTTTGATTATCAAAATATACAACAGCAGGATCAACAGATTCATTTACCTCATTTAGGAGACCTTTCAACCATAAGGCCTCTTTAATGGCCTCGATAGCAACCACATATTCAGACTCCATAGTTGATAAGGTTACATTTGAGACTTCCAACTAATGCAAGTGTCACACAAAGTAAGCATATAGGTTGTAGTTGAATTCCTGTTATCTCTATCACCTGCATAATTAGAATCTACATATCCTTTGAAACTAACTCCCTCTTCACTAAATCTAAAACATAAGCCTAAGTCTGCTGAGCCTTTTAAGTACCTTAATAACTATTTCATTGCATTCCAATGTTCAGGGCCAGGATTGGACATAAATCTACTTAGGGTACTTATAGCATGTGTAGCATCAGGTAGGGTGCAAACCATGTTGTACATTACAGATCCCACAGTGTTAGAATATGACACTTTTTCCATATATTTAATGTCATATTTATCATGTGGTGATTGATCTTTACTTAACTTAAAATGACATGCAAGGAGTAATGTCACAGATTTAGAATCATGCATAGCAAACTTGGATAACACCTTTTAATTAGTTTGTGACAAAATTAACAACTGATGTGACCTATTCCTCTTAATATCCATCCCTAAAATCCTTTTAGCATGCCCTAGGTCCTCCATTTCAAATTCAGCACTTATCTTCTTTTTAATATAATTTATATTACTCATTTTTTGGCCAATTAATAACATATTATCTACATATAACAGCAAATAAACAATCACACAATTGTTGTTATCCTTTTTAAAATACAAGCAATGGTCAAAAGAACTTCTCACAAATCCAACTGAAGACACAAAGTTATCAAAGCATTTGTACCATTGCCTAGGAAATTGTTTTAGGCCATAAATGACTTTTTTAACAGGTATATATGATCTGATTTTTTCATCAATGAAACCTTGTCGCTGTCTTATATATATGTTTTCATCAAGGTCACCATGCATAAACGTAGTTTTAACATCCATTTGTTCTAATTCATAATCATATTGTGCAACTAATGTGAGCATGACTCCTAATGGTAGTATATTTCACAATAGGAGAAAAGATTTCATTGTTATCAATACCAGGTTTTTGAGTAAACTCCTTAGCCACTAATCTGTCCTTAAATCGAAGGGGCTGAATAGGGGGATTGCCTTCTTTATTTGTATAAACCCACTTACAGTCAACTAGAGATTTATTTTGAGGTTTAGACACTAAGGTCCAGGTCTTATTTTTTACTAAGGACCTCATTTCTTCCTCCATAGCAAGCTATCATTCCTTAGAAAACTGACAACTAATAGCCCCTTCATAGGATTTAGGCTCCTTGAAAGTCAAATTCTGATATGACAATATAGCAAGTGACATATAGTCTTACATCCTAATAGGCTCTCTTATTTCTCTTCTAACCCTATCACTAGCTAACTGATAATTACTCAAAGGGTTTACTAACTTACCAGTAGGCTCTGAAACAGTTTCATCACTCGATTCTTCCACAATCTCATTTTCATCTTGATTTTCAACAATAAGATCAGGTGAAGGTTCAAGTTCCACCCGCAGCCTAGTATTTTCATCTTCCTGACCCTTAGGCACCTCACTAGAGGCCTTTCTATCTAAACAAGGTATCTCATTTTCATTGAAGGTCACATTCCTATTGGTTATCATCTTAAAACCCCCGATTTCTCTCACCCAAAGCGTGTACCCCTTTACTACTTCAGGATATCCCATGAAAACACATTTCTTGGATCTAGGCTCAAGTTTTCAACACTTTAGGGTGAATATGCTACACAACCAAAGCTTTTTAAGTGTGTATAGTTAGCCAACCTACCTTTCCACACTTCCTCAGGTGTCCTTTCATCTAATGCACTAGTTGGGGTCTGATTTATGACATAAACTGCTGTCATAACAGCCTTTCCCCACCACACTTTAGGGACACCTAAACTAAACATCATACACCTAACCTTATCTAGGAATGTCTTATTCATCCTTTCAGCTATATCATTCTGTTGTGGAGTATATGGTACTGTTTTATGTCTCAAAATGCCATCAGGCTTACACAAACTTTCAAAATTAGCGTTATAAAATTCTAATCCATTATCTATTCTTAAAATTTTAATCTTTTATTCATTTGATTTTCAATCAAAGTTTTCTAAGTTTTAAATTTTTCAAAAGTATCTGATTTTTGTTTCAAAAGAAATACTCATTCAGCTATATCATTCTGTTGTGGAGTATATGGTACTGTTTTATGTCTCAAAATGCCATCATGCTTACACAAACTTTCAAAATTAGCGTTATAAAATTCTAATCCATTATCTATTCTTAAAATTTTAATCTTTTATTCATTTGATTTTCAATCAAAGTTTTCTAAGTTTTAAATTTTTCAAAAGTATCTGATTTTTGTTTCAAAAGAAATACTCATACTTTTCTCGAAAAATCATCAATTAAAGATAAAAAGTACATATTTCCACCTTGAGAGGTGGTGGATAATGGATCCCACAAATCAGAATATATATACTCTAGGGTAGATGTAGTCTTATGTTTCCCTTTATTAAAATGGAGTCTATGCTGTTTGACTAAGGTACAATATTCACAAAAGAAAATTTTAGAAATCATGTCACTACCAAAGGCACCCTTCTCACTTAAGATGTGTAAGCATTTCTCACTCACATAGGCTAACATCTTATACCATTTCAATGTGGCATCACTCCCAACCATAGAGGACTCTGCAGTGTGATTCATCATATTTGCCTTAGTGACATAGATCACATTTCTTTCAATACCCTTGAAAATAACTAAGGATCCCTTAAATATTTTCAAAAAACCATCTCCAAATTTTCCTTGGAGACCTATATCATCTAAGTTCCCAACTGAAATTAGATTTCTATTTAAATCTGGTATATAACTTACCCTTTCTAAGGTAAAGGTATACCCATTTTCAAATTTTAAAGTCACACTACCTATCCCCAACACTTTACAGGCTGCATCGTAACCCATAACCACCTCACCTCCATCTAAGTCCTTAAAATTAAGCAACCAATGATTTCTAGAGGTCATATGAAAGGTACAACCTGAATCTAAGATCCATTCTACATTCTAACTTGAATTATCTGTATAATTTGCAAACTTTAAATCAGATGTGGACTCAGTCACAACATAGACATCAACAGTACCCTCATCCAGAGGCTCAACAATTTTCCCTTCATCAATTTTAATCTCTCTTTGCTCTTTTTTTTTTTTAAAACAATCTTTAATGTAATGCCCTGTTTTGCCACAACCATAACATTTTCTAGCTCCATTTCTAGATTTTGACCTTTGTCTATCCTATCTTCTTCTTAGAGGCATCATTCCACTAACTATGTTGGTTACCAAGATTATTACTCTGTCTTGACAGTGATCTACCTCTTACAAACAGGTTCTCACTCTCCTTGCCATGTCTCTCAGTCTTAACTTCCAATTCTTTGCTTCTTAAAGCATTAATCACTATTTCAGGTGTTAAAGACTCCCTATCATACTTAATAGTAGTCTTAACATATTTATAAGCTTTAGGTATGGAACTTAGGAGAATTACAGCTTTGTATTCTTCAGATACTTTATCCCCAATATTAATAATATCTTGTACAAGTTTATTAAAAGTATCAAGGTTATCATCTAAGTCTAGGGACATGTGAATTTTAAAGCTAAAGAATCTTTCCAAAAGAAAAATTTTATTAGGCAATGACATAACCAAATAAAGTTCTTCCAATTTTTCCCATAAGGCCTTAGCTTTATCTAACTTCCCTACATTTTCTTAATACTTGATCAGACAAGTGAAGAATAATGGAAGTATAGGCAAGCTCATCAGATTCAATTTTTTGTTCATTAGTCTTAGTAGCAGGCTATTCACCAGTTATAGGTTTAGACACTTTCTGTTGAACAAGAATCCCTTTCATTTTTTGCTACAAATGGGAAAATCCCCTTTTCCATTAAAAAACCCCAAGTTCAAACGTTGCCGTTGTCATTTGAAGTTTTTAGTCAACACAAGAAAATTTTTGAAGGTTAAAGTTCAACCAGAAGTACCAAGAAGATATTTCACAGAATATATGACAACAGAAAGTATTACACACAGTAAAAAAATATCAGGGGAATACAACACAGTGAATAGTAACCAATTAGAGAAATAACAAATCACTTCAGAATGCAGTGATGTATCTTGAGTTCACCAAGATTCCGTGAGGCTCAAAGACCTTAGGTCAAGGCTCAACCCAAGTCCACAGTAATGCAGTACAAAATTTACATGATTAATAGAGAATCAATAGACAATCACCAAGACTAAACAATAGGTAGACAACAAGGTTCATAAATTAATCTCAGAGATTAATCAATAAACAGTATAAAGGAATCAGGAATTAATCACAAAGATTAGAGAATAGGCAAGCCACGAAGATCAAGAGTTAATCACAAAGATTAATAACATGCAAAACACTTTCTATAAAGAGAGCGTGTGCAATGTTCCCAAATTCCAGAACACCTCAACACAAAAAATATACACAATCCTAAAGCACTCAGTAAATAATCATGTATCACGAGTAAAAGTCACAAGAGGTTTAAAGAAATCGACCGGCAGATTATGTATCACACAAAATATCCAAGTTTTCAATACCAGTTCACCAAGAAAAAACTCAAAATCCAATTATTCCTGCAAAGTCACCAACAACAAATGTCAGTATACCAAGAAAAGGTAAAAGATCATAAAACGAATCAAGATCTAACACCAATCAGATCTAGGGTTTTCAGAGACTGTCGATCTCACAAGAATCAGGCCATGAAAATTAATTTTCCATGACCAAAAGCTAGAGACAGGAACTCGTACGGCCTAAAAAAAGGCTTTGATATCACTATTACATCTCAAGGACTCAAGATAGCACCAATATTCCAGAATATAGACAACGACCAAGGCAACAAATTCTCATAGATTTGGGCTTAGATCAACCTCGTACCCGTCTGTACAAAGGATTAGATCACAAAAAACACAGCCCCAAAACCCGACACAGAGGTAGTCGCTTCAATGGAACAAAAAACTTTCCAAAAAAACCAACAGAAACTCTTCACAAATCGAAACTGAAGAATCACTAAGACTCTACACATAAAGAATCACCAAAAAACTAGAAGTTTAATGGCTAAAGGAAGAGATTCACGAAGAAGGAAAAGAGGCAGAGATGAGAGACCCAGAAGGTTCCACAGAAAATCTCACGAAGAGGCGCAAGAATAATGACTTAAAAATTAGGGCCAAACATCTCAGACCATCTATTTATATTAATAGGTCATCACCGTAGACGTTAGATTTAGGAGATTAAACGGATCAGAGCGACACACATGGGTCAGACGGTTTGGGCCGATTTATAAGAGTTCATCACAGTGCGTTATTGGGCAAGGACTTAAGTAGTATATGTTGGATCAATTTACTGTCATAGCCCAGATAGGCTGGACCACCAAAGAAAATGGCATCACAACCCAATACTCTCAATGGCCTTAAGTTGCTGAAACGACTTAGGTATGAGTAGTGCCTTGCTCCCATGTCAATGCCATGGCTGAAATGCGCTTGGAAGGATGCATTTCATGGAATTCGGTGCAAGGTAGAAAAATGAGTACTGTGTGGAAATGAATTGGTTGCTAGTGCATGGACGAAGACATGATATTGGCAGAGCTCGAGATACACCATAGTTAGCGGTTATGACTTCCATTATAATACAACCTTGTGAAATCGTGGTTTGTAGACCTGAAGCAATCGAATTTACATGTGCAAATAGTTTCGGACCGACCAATTAGTTACATGTCAAGTTGGGATAGTTTTTATGCAGATCTTTCGAGGAAAACATTTTAAATTTTTATCTAATGACCCCACAAATTTTACTTATAAAATCAAGGGCTTTTAGACACAAGGCACTAGTGTCGTGATCTTTAGCCAAAGTTTGTGCGTGTTGTTTTTTGGGGCAATAAAAGTCGAAAAAAATTCTAAAGCATTGTGTTCATTTATTACATTTCATGTTGAAACCTTTCATGCAGTGGCGGAGCCACATAGGGGTCAGTGCAGGCACCTGCCCACACTGGACTTTGGGGTTAACACAGAAAATTTCATTGTGCCTACACTGATGAAAAGACCAAGAAGGAAGAATTTACAGCAGCAGGTAGTAGCCATTGATGAGAAACTTGACGGCAATTGAAAAGTGTTGGGTTTGGAAGATGAAGGAGAGAGGATTGGGCCTTTTCTTTTGGAGTCTTGAACTTCTTGTTTTAGAAAAATTAATTGGCTAAGTCTTGGTTTAATAGTACATATTGTATTCTTTTACAATTGGCATTTCAAATAACAAAGGAAGAAAGCTGGAAAAGTCGGCAAACCCCTCTTGCTGCGTCGCTCGTTGACTAGCTGTCGTGCTGGCTACCAACGACCAGGACCGTCATGTCGTCTCTTCGTGACTTGTGAGCCTCCGATGAGTCTAGTGGCTCCATTCTCTGCCTCTCGTCCTTTTTCTTGCTTTTTTTTTGGGTTTTTATTTTTTAGACTTTAGTTCATTGTTTTATCCTTTATGAGTTATTATTTATGTTTTACGAGTTTATGATTGTGATTGTTGAGGTTTATGATTTATGCAAATTGGGAATTTTGTGAATTTGAGAATATGTGATAATATGTGGTTGTGGATTGTGATTTATTTGTGATAAATGAAAATGATATAAATTGGAAAATTTGTGATTTGTGATAAATATTAAGAAATTGTCGAACCCTTTCATAAACTAATTTTGACAAATAAAAAAAAAAATCATTGTAGCTATGCCTGCGCTAAACAAAATCTCTGACTCCGCCCCGGCTTTCATGTGTTGTTTTCTTTCTCCATATACTTGGAGAAACCTAAGCGTTGGTTGGATGACTAAGTTGGGAAATTAGTGTCTAGCAAGAGAAAAATTACTGCAAAGAATTTTATCTAGTGACAATACAAAGCATGCTTATAATTTTTGTACTCGAGAAAATTTTACATTTTAATAGTTTTTTTGCAAAAATTCTACATTGCAGTTTATGAATTGTCTTTGTCGAGAGCTTCGATCGATTTCCCATGTTTTTCTTTGTTTGAAATCATTTGATAGGTCGAATAAAAAAATAAAAACTTGACTAAATTATTTTTTGTGAATTGTTTAATTAAGCCCCTATTTGGGTTCCATTAAAATTATTTTTTTGGGCAAATGTGACTTAGAATAGTGATTTTTTGAAAAATGTGAAGTTAAAAAATAAGGAAATTTTTTGAATTTACGTATAATATTATTTTATGAAAGAATGTGTGATTGAATTTAGCCCAAACATGAGCTTAATAAAAGAGTGCCTCCAATTCTTCATCTCCACGAAAATTTGAAACAGACGGGCTATTTCTTTGTTATCTCTCAAACTATTAACAATTGAGATGATTTGATTGAAAATGCTTGACAAAAGTCTTGACATCCTCTCACATATACGTGGGATCCGCGTGAATAAAAAATTCCAAAAAAGTGGCCCCCACCCCCTTTTGAGAGTGTTCGATCGACGCTTCTGTCAGGCTCGATCAATATAGCATCATTTAACTATTATTTGTCTAATGGGATCTTTAGGGTAATAACCCCCCTTTTTGGGTCTTGTTTCAGTTATACTGGAGATATTTTATAAGTTAAAAATTACATAATTAAATCTTTAAATTAACATAAATATTGTATTGTTTCATTTAGTTGAGATTAAGTTAAGTCCCTATTTGACCGTTAGTAAAAAGAGTTTTTTGGGAAAAAAAAAAATTTTGGAATAGTGAATTTTTGAAGAATGAGTAGTTAAAAAGTGGGAAAAAGTTTATTGTGAAAATATATGGCTAAAAATGAATTTGAAAAAAAAAAAAAGTATTGTAAGCCTTTGTTTGACAACCATTATTTGAAAACTTTTTTTTACATACTCATTTTCAACAACGCATTCCACATACAGTATTCTGCATGTAAATTCAAGATTTGTGTCTACCCGCATGAAAGGCATAACGATCTGAGCATTTTACACTCTCTCGATAATCACTATTAAAAATATCATTTTCCCAAATAATAATTCTCATATAGGGTCTAAAAATGATTGTCAAATAGAAGCTAAATAAGAGAGAATCCATAGGGCGTTATAAATGAGTGTGGCGGTCATGGGAGGAGGGGGAGCGATTGCATCATCTTCATTTATAGTAATGCTATTTGAAAATAATTGTGTACAAATGGACTTATAGATTTATGATGCTTGATAAGTTATTTTATACACTTATGTAGACCAAAAAATATAAACATTTACTAGTTTTTTAAAGCAATTATAGCATAATTTATTGTATATTTAATTTATTAGGTAAAACTCGATGGTTGGAAGTTAAATTGAGAGGAAGAAACAAAAAAGGGCGAAAAATGGTGAAATACAAAGTTGAGGCTCAAATTGGACCATAAAAAATATTTTAAAGATTGATGGGAGTCAATTGGATGCAATTAGAAGTAAAAAAAAAGAAATGGAATATCATCAGAATATTACCATAAATCAACTTCCAATCACATGATATATCTTCTAGATTTTCAGTCAAAGATTGCGACCAACTTTTGGCATAGTAACGTCCCAATTGAAAAATATCTATTTCTATGAAAATTGTAGCCCTTTTAGTTATCTTTCCAATGCATTTTGAATAAACTCAATCGGATATCGGAAGACAAAATACTTACTGCTATGCAGAGACAAAAAATTCGCGCTCGAGTATAAATTTCCTTATCCGATTGGAACTCTTTTAGAAACCAAGTTGGGTGTGATTTTTCACCAATTTTCAACCCCTACAATACCCAACAGGTGAATACATGAAGGGGTTATCATACATATCTCTTATACATAATATAGTCCAATATTCATCAATTATCATCATCAAAGGAGGACAATTCATTGTTTTTGTGAGAGAATTGAATGGGACTTGCAAGAATTCAATCAAGTGAAGATTCAAACTTACTATTAAACAAAGAAGAGAAAGCGCAAGTGGAGATTCATTAAGAAACCATTGAAGGATTTAAGATTTATCTTCATCTTCTCAATTTATCAAAAATTCAGGTTATGTCTTTCCATTTATATATGATTTCTTATAATTTCAATATGTTAGGCCAGTTTTATACATTATTAGGATGAGATGAACCCTTGTTATGATATTTTTAGCTTTTAATTAATTATTTTGACTTTAGTTTGATTTTATTTGTGGATGTTTATTATCATTTTTATCGTTCTTTTTAATTGTTTGATCACCAATTGAATTGTTAGTGAATTTTATTATTATCGAGAGAAACAATAGGATGTTAACACAATATAATAAATATTGTAAGGTACGATAGAAGGTAGAGATATACCTCTATACTTTATATGGTTTCAATAGTTGTTCTTGCACTTATTAATGCATTTATCATGTTTGCATATTTCATTATCATATGAGGGGAATAGATTTGATCGTTTTCGAGAAAGTCTTTCAATTAAATTAGAAACATTGACCAACATGAATGATTTCAAATTGTCAATTTAATTGTTACACTGAAAATGGAATAATAAGGGGATTCTACATCTTAGTAATATTTCTTGCAAATTTGATAATTTTTCTTACATTGCTTTTAGGTTAGTTGATAGATTTAATAGTTTTTAATTACAACTCAATTTTGCTATTCAATTAAGTGTAGTGTTAGCTTCAACTTGATCAAACATATAGTTCTTATGAGTTCGATACTATACACACCACTTTATTACTTATTCATGATTCCATTCACTTGCGGGTAATCAAACGATCAAGTTTTTGACGTCGTTGCTGGGGACTATAGTTTTTGATAAGTTTTAACTAATTTACCTTTAATCTGAATTTTATTTTAATTTTAATTTTTTTTGTTTAGTTCATTAATTTAGAAAAATATTACAGTGTTTTCTATTTTTCCTTTTCAGGACTTTGTATGAAAAGTTCAAGAACCGGAGATCTTGCTCAATTTGATCCGTAAATCAAGCGAACGTTCAAGTTGAGAAGAAGAGAACAATTAGAAGCATACCAAAAATAGCAAGCATAGCTCATGGTAGAACAAAATCCGAATCAAATAACCATAGGGACTAATATGAGTGTAGAGCAACAGAATGAAGTTGCAGCCAATGAAAACGTTAGGTTGACGGGAGAGTGTATGGTTCCACCGGTAGTGGAGAGTTAATCCAGTATAGTATATCCAGCATTTGGTCAACCAAATTTTCACTTGAGGACAGATATGATCAACATGTTCCAAAATGCATCGTAATGTTTTTGGGAAACTTACTGAAAATCCCAATGCTCATATCTCAAGATTCTTGGACATGTGTGCAAGCGAAGTAATTCGACTGAAGCTTTTTCCTTACACTTTGAGAGATTCAGCTAGGGAATGGTTGGATACTTCTCCTCTACACAACATCACCAATTGGAATAGTCTGAGTCAGAAGTTCCTGAACAAATATTTCCCACCTAAAAGGATTTCCAGGTTGAGGGACGAAATCACCACATTCTCTTAACTTGACTCGGAGTGCTATTATGAAGCTTGGGAAAGGTACAGGAGCTGCTTCGTCAGTGTCCACATTATGAATTGCAAGAATGGCTTTAGGTACAATATTTCTACATTAGGCTAAATCAAACAAGTAGGGTTAATGATGACTCCGCGTGCGATGGTTTCATCACAAAGAGAACAACGGATCAAGTATATCAAATCATGGATGATTTAGCCCCTGTTTGGTACTCATTTTTGGAGCCAAAAATGCATTTTTTCCGTCACATCAGCACACAATTTTTGACTTCTACACTCTAATGAGGGACCCACGATATGATGTTTAAAATGCATTTTCATCTAAAAAATGTGCACCAAACGGACTCTTAGCATTCACTAGTGCACCGTAGCCTACGAAAAGAACAAGTGTAAAGAAAGTAGCAGGGATACATGAAGTGGATCCATTAACAGCAATCTCAACAAGCTGGCAGCTTTAACGAAAAGGTAGATCATATGAATGCCATTCAAACAGTCAGACCAAAATGTAATCACTGTGGAGGAAATCATGAAAGTGTTGATTGCATCGTGGGTAGTCCTTTTGCTTAATCACTAGAGGATGTAAGTTATGCTCAAAATTCTCAAAGGCAGCAACACAATCAGAATCCTAACACCTACTACCCAGGCTGGAGAAATCACCCAAGTTTTCAATGGGGCAACAATCAGGGAGCTCAAATTGTGCCACAGTAGACTGCACTGCCCTGCTGAAAATAAGTCTTCATTTGAAGATCTAGTGACTAAGTTGGCGGAGATCTCTACTCAACACATACAAAGAATAGATAAGAATTTACAAGTTCAGGAAGCTGCTATCAAGAATTTGGAAAACCAGATGGAGCAAATAGCAAAAGCACTCTCAGAAAGACAGCAAGAAGCATTGCCAAGCGACACTGAGATAAATCCTAAGCAACAGGTAATGGTAGTAAAAGTTGTAGAGAATGAGGAGGTTCGGACAATCACTACACGCAGCGGGGTTCAACTTCCATAAATTACAGTTGAGAGACGGGTGACAGAAAATAAAAAGGCTCCTTTTAAATATGAAGAGTAGGTGGATAAATCTGAACAACTAGACAAAGTAGTTTCATCTCAAGAGCTAGAAAATCTACAGGTCAAGGCAACCGCTCCTATCAAACCTTATGTGCCTCCGATCCCATTTCCGTAGAGATTACAAAAGAGGAAGTTGGAAGAACAATTTGCAAAGTTCTTGGATATCTTTAGGAAGAATTTATTGTTAGTATTTTAATTGTTTGGGCTAAGTAACGCATCTTTTAGGTTATTTGATTTTTAATGTTTGATTTGAATTGTTGTATGCATGAACATGACGTCGCGGAACACTCAAACCAACATAAACCAAGGGAAAAGTATAATGGAAAAATTGCCTAGTCGTCACACATAGGGCCTCACACATTCAATAAAAAAATTTGGGGAGTACCTTCTTCATTTTCTTCCTTACCTCTTTATGTATTTATTTATATTTTATGATATTAAGGACAATGTCAGGTTTGAGTTTGAGGGTGGAAAAAACTATGAGTTTTTAGTTTTTGTTAAAAGAATTTTTTTTTTTTTTTTTTTGTGTTTCATTATTAAAAAAAATTTCTAGGTTGTGTGTTTGTGTGAGTTGGATAGCTTGCCCGACAACGATGATCTAAATTGAGATTTAGTGTTAATTTATAAACTGTGGATATGTTGCATGCTAGATTGATTAAAGTTTAACTTTGCAAAACTTGATATTATACGCGCAGTAGAAATGAGTTTGACAGTATGATGAAATTAGTTATTTCATACTCTTGATAGGTTGATTTAGTTAGACATAGATGTTTTACCCAAACCATACTAAACTAATTATCCTTAGACCAAATTTAGCACTGTTTGAGGTCATTTTATTATTGTAGAAGACACGGATGTGGCTAGGGATTCCTTGTGTGAAAAAAAAATTTGTGTGGATTGTCTGAGATGAATAGGATAAAACCGGTTGAAAGTTTTAAGTTGGAGGTCAGTTTTCTTGAATTGATATATGATAAGGGGCATTGCACTAATCAAGACATATATTTTAAAATTTAAAACTTCTCTTTGAAACTTTTATGACTCGAGCAATTAAGCCTACAAAGGTATCTTAAAACCTGATACCCTAAGTCATTTGACTTTTGGGAGTCATCGGTCTAAAACTCGCTACAGGGGTCATTTAGAAAGCAATCGGATATGAAGTTGCCCTTGAAAAATAATAATAATAATAATTATTCTCTTTGAAGCCTTTATGAGTCGGATTATTAAGCATGTAAGGGTGTTTAAAAATTTGGTGTCCTAAAGTCATCTGATTTGGGAGTTATCGGCCTAAAGCCTATTACATGGGTCATCTAGAAATGTTAAGGGGGTGCAAAAAAAATAAAAAAATAAAAATAACAATAATAATAAATTGCACCAAATGCCTTTTTAAGTCCTAACGCTTGTTCAAGGGAATTTGACTTCAATAAAGGATAATTAGCCTAGTAGAATCTTGGCAGTCGAAGCAATCAAATAATTAGAGAATTCTTATTCATTGATGTGCTGAGTTGTAACTAGTGACGTTCACCTGAATTGGAGAGGGTGAGGATAGTAATGAAAAACTCAACCTTAGATCACACGCTGGGAAAATAGTGAAAAAGAATAAGTTTTGAGTTGTGTGAATCTTACGAGAGATGAAAATGATATATTTGACCATAAAGGGTCGGGAAATGAAACAATCTGTGTATTCATTGATTGATTACTTAATTCTTCACACATACGTCAATTTTGCATTGGTAAAGTGGACATTAATTTTGATTTTGCAACCTAGAAGTTGTTCGTAGATTTAATGTTATAATTTCATATCCCAAGGTAAAAAGTTAGATTATCCAACCAAAATATTTTGCATGCTTGTGTGTTTGTTAGGTTAAGTTATGGTTTTGTTTGAGGACAGACAAATGTTTAAGTTTGGGGGTGTTTGATAAGTGTATTTTATACACTTATGTAGACAAAAAATATAGACATTTAATAGTTCTTTAAAGAAATTTTAGCCTAATTTATTATATATTTAATTTATTAGGTAAAACTCGATAGTTGGAAGTTAAATTGAAATAAAGAAGCGAAAAATGGCGGAGTACAAAGTTGAGGACCAAATTACAAATATCCAATGGTTAAATTGAACTATAAAAGATATTTTAAAGATTGATGAGAGTCAATTGGATGCAATTAGAAGTCAAAAAGGAACGGAATATTATCAGAATATTACCACAAATCGACTTCCAAACACATGATATATCTTCCAGATTTTTAGTCAAGGATTGCGACCAATTTTTGGTATAGTAAACGTCCGAATTGAAAAATATCTATCTCTATGAAAATTGTAGCCCTTTTAGTTATCTTTCCAACGCATTTTGAATCAACTCAATAAGATATTGGAGACAAAGTTAAATTCAAAATACTGACTGCTATGTAGAGACAAAAATTCTGCGCGCGAGTATAACTTTCCTTATTCGATTGAAACTCTTTTGGAAACCAATTTGAGCTTTTTCACCAATTTTCGACCCCTACAGATACCAAATAGGAGAATACATGAAGGAGGCTCTCATACATATCTCTTATATATAATATACTTCAATATTCATCAATTATCATCATCAAGGTAGGATAATTCGTTGTTTTTGTGAGAGAATTGAAGGGGACTTGTAAGAGTTCAGTCAAGTGAAGATTCAAACTTGGTATCAGACAAAGAAGAGAGAGCACGAGTGGAGATTCATTAAAAATCATTGAAGGATTCAAGATTTCAAGATTTATCTTCATCTTCTTAATTTATCAAAAATCCGGATTATGTCTTTCCACTTATATATGATTTCTTGTAATTTCAATATGTTAGGCTAGTTTTATATATTGTTATAATGAGATGAACCTTTGTTATGATATTTTTATCTTTTAATTAATTATTTTGACTTTAGTTTGATTTTATTTGTGGATATTTATTATCGTTTTTATCGTTCTTTTTAATTGTTTGATCACCAATTGAATTGTTAGTGGATTTTATTGTTATTGAGAGAGACAATAAGATTTTAACACATTATAATAAACATTGTAAGGTTCGATAGAGGATAGAGATATACCTCTATACTTTTTATGGTTTCAATAGGTGTTATTGCATTTATCATGTTTGCATATTTCATTATTATATGAGGGGAATAGATTTGATCGTTTTTGAGAGAGACTTTCAATTAAATTAGAAACATTGATCAACATGAATGATTTCAAATTGTCAATTTAATTGTTACACTGAAAATGGAATAACAAGGGGGATTCTACATCTTAATAACATCTCTTGCAAATTTCATAAATTTTTTTACATTACTTTTAGGTTAGTCGATAGATTTAATAGTTTTTAATTACAACTTGATTTTGCTATTCGATTAAGGGTCGTTTTAGCTTCAACTCGATCAAACATATAGTTCTCATGGGTTTAATACTCTACATACCACTTTATTACTTGTTCACGATCTCATTCCTTTGCGGGTAATCAAACGATCAATGCTGATAAGATTAAAACTTCATTTTACTTCCTTCTCTCTCTCTCTCTCTCTCTCTCTCTCTCTCTCTCTTCCACATTATCAATTTTTATATCAATTTGTACGTAATTATGTACACAATAAAGCTGGCCATGTACAACCAGTAAAGACCTTATGTATAAGTAATATCATTCCTTTAAAATCTTTAAAATAACATACATCTAATGGCCTATTTGAGCCCCATTTTCTTGTGAGAATGCATTTTGGAATAATAAATTGATATAGAATGTGTTGTTATGTAATAAGAAAAAGTTTTAGGTTTGCTTGTAATATTATTTTATTGAAAAATGTGCAGTTGAAAAGAAGAGTTAAAAAAAAATTGTATTTTGAAAATAATTAAGATCAAACGAGGCTTCATTGCTTTTGTAACGACCTTTGCTGAATTTAAAATATCAGTTATAAATGTGGGACAATTGAAATTTTAAAAATAAAATCTAGTAAAATTGATTTTTGAAATGGATTCCTCCTCTAGAAGGCCAGCCCAGTATAAACAGCGACCTTAGGTCAATTACAATCAGATGGCTTTGAATTTTAAAACTTTCCCTATCAATGCCACCCTTTTCGAACTGCACTTCTCCAATACCTCAAAAATTTTGGTGCAAGTGTTTTTCATCCTTTCCCACCAACTCTATGATGGATAGTGACAAACTTCTTTATTTTAAATTTTTATCCCTATCAAAATATTAATTATTGATTTGAATATTTTCTCGATGGATTGGTGGACAATTTTATATTTGATTTTTTTTCTTTGCTCTTTCCTTTCTTTCTCCAATTTTTTTTTATTGATTTTTTTCTAGTCACCAAATTTCCGTCTTCCTTTTCTCACACAAGTTATCTTCGATCAATCTTAGTTACTTACAAAAATATATGTTTATTTGTTGATGGAAAGATATGTTTGTTTATGGACACCTTTTAGGTAGAAATATGCCGTGCAACAACTCCACTAACATCAGTTTAACCAAAATCTAAAATTAGGTTACACCTCACTACTTAAAGGTTGAACCCCAATCTTGAGGGCCCCCACCGCTCTATTCTAGAGTTTTGTGAGGGAGGTAAATCGTGAGATGTGCCCCAACAAGTCAGGGAACAAGAGCTATCTGTACACTGCGCTTATAAGGAGTTCAATTTCATGTTTCAGGAATCGAATCCCCACACTGCGACTGTCAACAAGGCGTGAAATAACCTTACTCCTTTCCTTTGAACCATTAGACTCTGCCTCGGGGGCTATTACACCTCATTACTTACTATCCTACATGGTGACATACATAAATTTTATTTTCTTTTTGCTTCCTATTGATAAATTAATTCAACAATAAATTAAGCAAGAACAATATTACTCGTTCTTTTATGAAAGAGGGAGTAGTAAAATTTAAATCTTGTCGTTTCACTAAAATGTCAAATTAATGCATCAAATCCAATATTTTAAAGATCAACAGTTGATTTTTAGTTTATCTTTGGTTCAATTTTAGTTTAATTTTTTGATAATCGACTTCAATTAAACTACTTTGTCAGAATTTTTTTTAATATAATGGTTGACATTTTCTCACAGCGTGTGGGCCCCTCGTGAATAAAAATGTCCAAAAAAGAAGTGGGCCCCGCCAATGTGGGTGTCGGGTATCCATTATGTTAAAAAAATTGTGTCACCATAACATTGTTGAATCGGCTTTTTACTTTTGCGATTTTGACAAAATCCACTCTACCTAAATTTGGACAAGTCCGTGATTTCCTAGTATGTATGATATCAGAAAATGTTTTGAGACTAAAATAAGTATTTGTATTTGTAATAAATATATATTCATAATTTATTACTATTTTTTGTCTATGAGTTGACGGAGAATTGGTCACAAAATGCGGAACTTTAATTTGGATTTTTACGAGTTTTCCACGAGAGTATTGGTATGAAGACGTATTTGAACATATGTCCAATGGACCTAAAGAATTTTTTTTTTCCTTTTCATTAATTTAATGAAGTATATTTACGTAAAAATGGTCAAAGTAATCTCGTCGTAATCATCAGAGGTAACAACTTTATGAGTTTTTCTTTCATTCACAAAACTTTCTTTTATAAATCAATTCTAGCATCTAATTTCACTTTATCTTTTGAGTCATCTGCTTTTGACGTCTTTATCTGTAGACGTGCGTTTAACTCTTAAGTAAATAAATCGATTAAGTTTTTACATCGGCTTTTAAATGAAATAGCCCAAAGATTCTAACATCTTTTTATGTTACTTTGTTACCTTAGTTTATTATATAGACTTCAAACATATTTAGTTGTGTTGAAAAGTATCGTAAGATGCATTTCACTTTAATATCCTCACTAAAGTCACCTTGTAGTGAAGAGTAGATCGAGTGGACTCCTTTGAGCCGTTCCTCTTAAAGGACGAAAAACCAAATAACATGGAGCAAACTAAAAAACGATTGAGTTAATCTCTTAAGAGGCTTGAAGAAATTTATGACTAAGAAAATCCGTTTAGATATTGTTGTTTAAAAATCAATTAAAGTGCGTGATGCGATGAATGAATGAAAAGTAAAATCGAGAGCCAAAATGATGGCCTACGCGGATGGGGCTACGGTGGCATGGTAACATACACTAAATGCCCTATATGTCTTTTGTTCTATGCGGTCGAATAGAACATTCTTCTAACCGTTAATGATAGTTTTTATTTGAATTTTGGTGACTCTTTGGAGGATGTCTTGCATTTTTTCGTGAAGTTTTAGCACCAACTTGTGGAGTATTGATTGAGGCTTATAAATAATCAATCATCAAAGCAAAAGTGGTTAGAATAATTTGAGAAAACTATATGCCTACAAAAGATCATTCCACAAAAAATATAAAAATATCCATTTATATCATATTCAAAATTCTAATTTGTGTTCTTAAGTTTTGGAGAATTTCACTAAGTGTTCAAGTGCTAAATTCTTTACAAAGTTTAATAAATCCTGAAAACCATTTGTCAAAATCCCTTTAAGCATCAAATTCTATACGAGATGGAGCAAATATAACGATTACGTGTTTGAGCATTCTCCTTCAATTTCTTATTATTGTTATTTGTTTTTTCTCCATCCCCTTGTGTGTAAACCATATTTCAAACAAATATAAGAATAACCTCTATCCTATTACACGAGGGAAAATACTAACTACTAATATCCGCCAATATCCCAATATCAAAAAGTTCTCCATCAAAGCAAACGTCACAAGCACAAGCCTTCTATTATCTCATAAATAACAATACCACATTTTATAAAACTCATAACTTTTATCAAATTTTCAATCATACATTTCATCAATTTTTATTAAAAATTTATTAAATGTTTATTTTTATCCAAACTTAATAGAGCTAATGATCATAGTATATATGACATGAAATACAATTGTAAATCGACTTTGTTTATGAACTTTCAACTCAATTTTATATTCACGTTTCGAGGGATCCATAAATAATATTAACTTTTTTTTTTTACCGTGAATTTGGAGTTGCTATTTCTTGTCTTTTAAAAAAAATATAATCGACAAAAGTGATGCCCACAATTTCCTCAACATGTATTATGGATGATTAATGCTTGGCATATAGAAAAATATTTTACAGAAGAAATACAGATTTCTCACAATAGCGTGGGCCTCGTATGATTAAATAATGTCAAAAAATTACTCACCCACTCGGGCCACCCCTAAATGTGAGGTGTCGATAGGGGTTCTGTGAACCTCTACAGAACCTCTTCTTGTACACCAATCAGTCACAGAACTCCTTCTTGTACACCAATTATGGATGGACCATACAATGAACCGCTAATTGAGCTGATCCATTTCCCCACCTCGAAATGCCAAAAAGAAAAGAAAAAAGTATTATATCCATACTGACACATTATCGAGGCATGGAAATAAAAGTAACAATTCCCATGTTCTGACATTCACGTCGTCGGCCAAAATTCACTATTTGTAAAGATTATTACGAATATTCATAATATCTAGACATTTTAAAGGATATAGAAGACTTTGTCATTCGCAAATTGAATTTGTAATATCATGCTCGATATTTATATGATTGTCAAAAATTGATTGGATGAAAAAAATAGCTTTGTTTGTTAAATTATCAAATTACAGATTGTCATGTGGATGAATATAAACAAAGATATACACCAAACATGATTTGAATAAAAATCAAGTGTATGCAAGTAGAATTTCGAGTTTGTCCCCCTAAAAAACAAAGTACATGTTTGGAACATATTTATAGACATTCGATCACTTTTTATTCTTAAGGACACATAAAATTACTATTCATTTTTCAATCACTTATTTCTATAAATTATTTTATGCTGTTTATGAAATCGTATTCCGTGCCATAAAGATATATTTATTTTCATTTTCACACAAATTTAAAAAATATAATTAGAAATATAGTTTTTTCTTACATTTTTAATACATTCGGTACATTAAATAATTGACCATAAATAGCATTACATGCTTTGAACAATCCAAAACTGACATTTAATTTAATTGAAGGCTGCTGAAGAAAAATGTAGAAATTATTAAATGACAACAAACATGGAAACTAACGGAATATTCAAATAAATTGTAACAAATAATTGAAATGGTCTTAATTTCCAAATTCGGAAACCATTTTTCTGGTAAAATCAACAGTTTTCTCTGGTATTTGGTCGTGGCGTGTACCCTTGCAGCCTCATCACCTCCTTTTGACGGGTCAAATTACAACCCCTTTAATAAAAGCCCTAAGCTGAATGCGTACCTTAGATCCAAAACTCATCTTTCATCGGCCACCATTTTCTGTGTTTCATACGGAGGCGCGTGTGTATTAATCGTTTTCTGAATAGACATGGGCCAAGCACCCTCCACTGGCCAGGGTTATTCTCCCGGCAATTCAATGCATCTGCGTAATCCAAGCCTTTCCCTTCACCACCATCGCTACACCGTCAATGACTTGAATCTAATAAATTCTCAGCTTCCGGAGGATATTTTTGTAAATCAACAAGAAGATTATATTTCTGAGATACCTGATGAATGCTTAGCTTTAATCTTTCAATCTTTAAGCTCCCGCGACAGGAAGCAGTGTTCTTTGGTCTCTCGTCGATGGTTCGTCGTGGAGGGTCAGAGCCGCCACCGCCTGGCTCTTAACGCCACCACGGAGGTCAACGTGCACCTCCCTTCTATCTTCACGCGGTTCGATTCTATCACAAAGCTAGCGCTCCGCTGTGACCGCAAATCCGTTAGTATAAATGACGAAGGTTTGACGTTGATCTCTATGCGGTGCCAGAATCTCATCCGCCTCAAGCTCCGTGGCTGTCGCGAAATCTCAGATCAAGGGATGTATGCTTTGGGTCAGAATTGCAAATCTCTCCGCAAATTCTCCTGTGGATCATGTATGTTTGGTGTTAAAGGCATGAATGCTCTTTTAAACAATTGTTCATCCTTGGAGGAACTTTCCGTTAAGCGTTTACGGGGCATCAAGGATGGCTTTATAGATGAGCCGATTGGCCCTGGGGCCGCGGCATCCTCGCTCAAGTCAATTACCCTTAAGGAGCTTTTTAGCGGACAGTGTTTTGGGCCCTTGATTATTGGCTCAAAAAACTTGAAGACTTTGAAGATTCTCAAGTGTTTGGGGGACTGGGATAGTTTGTTGGAGACTATTGCAGGGAGAAAAAATTATTTAACAGAGATTCATTTGGAAAGGCTGCAGGTGAGTGATATTGGGCTAATGGCAATATCAAAGTGCCCGGACTTGGAGATCTTTCACTTGGTGAAAGCTCCAGATTGCTCAAATGAGGGGATTTGTGCAGTTGCTGAGAATTGCAAGCTTTTGAGGAAGCTCCATATTGATGGTTGGAGGACGAATAGGATAAGTGACGAGGGGTTGATTGCTATAGCGAAGAACAGTGTGAATCTCGTGGAATTGGTTCTTATTGGGGTAAACCCGAGTTCTGTGAGTTTGATGGCAATAGCCACAAATTGTCAGAAATTGGAGAGGTTGGCACTTTGTGGGAGTGAAACAATTGGGGATCCTGAGATCTCATGTATCGCGGCAAAATGTATGGCGTTAAAGAAGCTTTGTATAAAGGGATGTCGTGTGACGGATTCAGGAATTGAGGCATTCGCTTATGGATGTCCCAATTTGGTGAAGATAAAGGTAAAGAAGTGCAGGGGAGTAACTAGTGAAGTTGCGGATTTGTTGAGGGCAAGCAGGATGTCATTGGCTGTGAATTTGGACGCAGATGAGATTGAACAAGAGGCCATGGACGTGAGTGCCAGCGATGAAGGAGCACAGGATGATGGAGTGGAATTCCCACCAATTGTGAGTGGAACTACGATTGGTGGTGGTGGAAGTGTTTCTGCAGCTGATGCTGCTGCTGCTGCTCCATCAACTAGTAATGGAACTCGATCCTCAAATAAGTCAAGATTTAGCCTTTTTGCTGGAAGGACTTTTGTAGCATGTGCTTTTCGGAGGTTATCAAATGGTAACGGTAATTCAAAAGATAGCTTATAGATGAACTCAATGAGAGTTAGAAAGGATAAATCGTTGTCAAGTTTTCATTCTTGTTTGTATTGAACCATAGTATTGTTGCAATTTATGTTTCTGCTTCCATTGTTGTATCTTGGGCTTCTTTGCTGTGGTGTCATTTGTTACCTGCGACAGTGCCACTCAACTTTTGCTTGGAAGGTCTTTTTTCCATGACATATACACGAAGATTAGCGTCTTTTTCCTTTTTAATAGCTTGATTGTATTGCATGCCCTATGCAAGTTATGTGAGTTTTTCTGTACAGGAGGAATAGTTTAGATAGTGAACCCTAACATTTTAGGATTGCTTCATCGATTTTTTCCTTTGTTTCATACACATTTAACCTTGCTAGAAATCACACGCATCGATTGCTTTATAACATGGTAGTGTGTAAATTTTGGCACCATATTAGAAACTGTGTACCAACTTGATTGAGCAAAATGTGTGGTACTTCTCACATAAAAGGTAATACGAAATTCATGCTTGAACCTCTGAGGCGTTGCTTGTGATGTATCATAGGCCATCTGTATGAAAACCTATGAATTAGGTGACACGAATTTATACTTTCCATGTTTTAATTGGATACCAATTGCTTGGATGCTTTTGAAAGCCTCGAGATGACTTGCTCAAGCACTGTGTGGTCTTCCTTCCCCAACCCCCACAGGCTTCCACTAGATTGATACTGCCAACTTATTGTGGGATGACTGCCACCTTCGTATTTAAGTAAGGTTCAACATTGTCGAATGTTGCATATGATCAACTACATTTTATGGCAAATGACCTACTGAATTTCTGCTATTTCCTTGCTATAGTTTTTGTTGTATTTGTCACATAATCAGTGGTGGATCCAGAATTTTGAGTACGGATCCAGAATTTTGAGTAAGTACGGTCAGCCGTTAACCTTGACCGTCGGTCGTAATAATATATTAAAAATTAAATCTAATAATTATTTTGCTAAAACTAAACATATATAATTTTGGATAAATGTTAACAGGCGACCAAGTTTTATATAATTCAAAAGAAGAGCATACTTTCGAATCTTTGCAATTGCATTAAAACCACTTAAACGGAATATATATTATTTTATTACATTTAGTGGCAAAATTCAACAAGTGCCATGATGTCAAGCTTTCAATTATATGGAAACTACACCCATATCTTTAAAGATCCAATTTCAAAAATCAAATCCAAAGTTTATTTATACAAAAATTAGATATTAATTCAAATCATCATTATATATTTTAATGCTAATAATAATATTAAATATAATTAATCTACCACAACAATGCAAACCTAACAAACCATAATTCATTTTTACAAATCTTATTTTCTTCCCCTCATCCCCTTCTTGATAATGGTGCTGGTGTGGCCGTGGCAGTGGTTGTGATAATTTTGGATTTCATTTTTTGGTGGTGTTTGCATGGTGGTGCCCGATCTGCGCGGTTGTGGTGATGGATCTGGTAGTTGTGGTGCTTCGTGATACAGGTGGTTGATAGCGATGATGCATTGGTTTTAGTTGTTGGAGTGGTGAAGGCTATGATAATTTTGGGTGTGGTGGGATGGTTGGCATGGTGGTTATGATAGTGGTTATGGTAGTAATGGTGAGATGTTGGTGACGATGGGTTTGTCGAGGTGATGGTGGATCTAGCGCGACGTTGTGACAATATTTTTGCGACGTGTTGATTTGTTGAGGTAGTGGTGTTGCTATCGAGATGTGGTGGTGGTGGTAATGGCGACGACGAAGGTGATGGTGCTACTGGAGTTAGTGGTAAAACGGTGGTCGTAAGTGTTGATGGTGGTCACAAATTATTTAGTTGATTTTGATCATTAAATTACTTAATCTGTGACCAATAAACAATATATGACCAATGAACAAGAAAAATTGTGACTAAGAAATAATGTTTGACCTAAAAAATTGTTAATATGTAACTGATAATTTGAGTCTGTATAATAAGTTATGATTTACAATAATTGTGATTTGTAACTGATAAATAAATTGCGAATATTAAATTTTTGATTTGTGATTGATGAATAAATTGTAACCTATAAACTTTTTGAATTGTGACCGTAAAATAATTTGTAACATATAAAAATTTTGATTTGTGATTGAAAAATAATATGTAACTAACTAAATCATTAATTTGTGACAAAATTGTATAGATCTGTTACCTTAATATATTTAATTAATAAAATATATGATTAATGTTTGATTTTTGAATTTTAAAACATTTGTTCCTATTTTGAAATGGATGATACTATACCTTTTAGTTATAATTTTTCCCTTCAATTATCTTAAAGAGGGCTTACAAGTTTGAATCCCTTCCCTATTGAATATTGCACTAGTTTTAGTAAAAATTGTAGAACTAGAAAAATTGCACAATAAATTGATTGTTTGGAAGGAATTCAAACACTAAACACTAGACCTCCAATTTGTACATGGATGCTCTAACTAAATGAATTACAAGAAATGTTTGAAAATAACATGAATTATCATATATATAACATAAACTATTATCTACTGTCAACCAAAAGAAAAAAAAAAGAAATATGTTTCCGGCCGATCCAGCACGCAAGCCCGTCGGTGCTCGACCGGTACAGGATCCGCCACTTCACATAATAATGAAAGCATGATTTCGTGAAATTTCTCATATGATATCAAAGTGTACCAGCAGGATTTGCCCGGGAAGATCTGACCGTGCACGTTTGCGCGTTGTATAATGGTTTTAGTCTCCCTTCCATTTGAATTTCACATGATATCAAAGTGTACCAGCAGGATTTGCCCGGGAAGATCTGACCGTGCATGTTTGCGCGTATGTATAATGGTTTTAAACTTTTAGTCTCCCTTCCATTTGCTGTCCTGCAATTGAGAAAGTGGCACAATAATTTCCTAAGCTACAGCCTACCAGTGAGTTGTGGACTCTGATTTTGGTCCGCTAAGATTGACTTTGAACTGGTCTTAAGTAATATATTTCCAACCAAATAAGTTTGGTGAAAGGAATCTTCGGTTTGTTTACTGGTTCAATCTCATCTCAGTTAATATAGTAAATTGTCATTTGTTTCTGATGTTGCTGTCGATGTAGACATGCACTCAAAACTATTATAAGCAACAAGATTATCAACTAAAGTAATAGATCATGTAACTTTTGATCTACCGGTTCCTTCCAACTTGCTTTGCCTAAATTTTTTGAAACTTGATAAGCTTTAACCGATCAAATGAAGGGAGTTTCCAAGAATCCAAGTTCGTCAGTGCCGTAGAAGCTTGCTCCAAGGATCGTCAAAAATGTGTTTTTCAAGCTCAGTTCAATGTTATCTTTTTCTACCATACAACCAATCCAATCTGCTCCGATCCACAATCAATATATTCATCTCGGTTGTTTCTCAATCTCGCCCACGAAGGACAAGATAACGATGATGATTTGTAATCTCAAAGACAAGAAGAAAAACACCACAAAGGAGGCAAGGAAGAGACCAAAATCCCCAAAGCAATCCACCGGTTTTGGGGACCACAAAGGAGCCAGATTCTCTCTTCAAAGGGGCAGCCAATTTTCTTCATTTTACACACAAAAATCACACATTAAAATGACTAGGGTTTAAACCACATAAATAGGGTTGGGTTAGGCTTTTAATTGGACCAATAACAAAGCTAAACATGTCAAGATTCAAAATCATCCAAAAGGTCATATAATTGGACCGGATAGAGCTTTTGGACTTGGTTGTTGGTACTTATTTCATTCATGAGCCTGGGCCTATGAAATATATATTCACATGTTAACATCATAACCCGAAATTTATTGGGTATCAAAAACCCAACAGTTAGAATGGTTTCGAGGGATAGAGATCATGTAAAACAACATATAGTTCTTGAATTGATATTTTGATAACAATTAAGACTTTCTGGACAGAAATATCTAAGCTTTACGTAAACTTCTTGATTCCATCCTTCTGTACATCTTGTTGACCTCGAAAAATGCATCTCCAGCGTAGCCAGTAGATCCCAAAACCTCTTACGTCCAAATAAACCATATTCGTGCACACTAGAACAAACTGTTAGTCACATCACATGTGGCCTTCTCCGATGGGGGTGGAGCCGGCCGCACGCTCCGACGGTCAAGTCAGTTTTTGGAAAGAAATGTATGAGTGTGGGATGGTTTTTAACGTGAGCATTTTATATAAAAAAAGGGGGTCGATATTGGGAATAAAGTAGAAAATATAGAAAGCAAAGTTATAGTATTAAAATCTGAACTTGCATTCCCCTTGAATGACACTAAGTGTGAGCATTTATAGTGTGAGATAGCGAGTGTAGATCGTCAGATAAGAGGACACGTGGTTATATCCTCTTAAACTTAACTTCCCATCATAGACATCAATCAATAACAGTGTATTAATGCTAATGTCAACTTCCCTTCCATAAGTTGTAGCTTGTAGCAGTTGATTTGACCAAGTAAGTTAACTGTGGCAGCTGTGGCAGGGAGTTGTCACGTTAATCTTGCCTCCTTTCCCTGAGGGATTCGGTTATTCCTGGGTTCGGTTATGGGTTTGGTTATGTAGGGCTAGCGGGTTTGCACACATGGGCTTAATCCATCCACTTCGGTTCAGCTGTTAAGTGGTACCCAAGTAGGGCCTCTTTGCAAGGAACATATAACAACTGTCCTCGAAATCCATGTATAAATATTAATATAATGTGTGAACTCGAAAAGTGAGAGAGAGAAGAACGAAAATGGAACGCGGTATAACTCCTCCCAAAAATGTAACAATAAAATATAAATTACCAATCTTTTAGCAGTTTTGGATAACATTACTATTGCAAAATTTGGGAAAAGAAAGTATTTTTATTTTCACAAATCCAATCCCAAGATCTCGTAGTATTTTTATGTTCACAAATCCAATCCCAAGATCTCGTGCCATTCTGAAGGGAAAGGTGAGGTAAGAAAAAGAAAATATAATATTAGTGGCATATCACTTTGAACGATTCAGTTGTTGGAAAATAAATAATTTAAGTTTAAAATTTTTAAATTAATATCTTTAAATTTTTTTTCCTATTTTAATTTCAATTTTAATACAAAATTAAATTAATAATATTATAGTATAACATACATTTTAAATGATTTAATTATCATAAGTGTGGGGGGTTAAATTTGTCCTTATTAAAGGGAGTAATTTTCATTGAGATAGATACCATGAGGAAACATAACTTTAAAAAAAAATTATATCTATATTTTATAATATTTTTCTATATTTTGACAATTAGATAAAGGCTTGTTCTTTATCTTTATATGATCGTACACATATAAGGAAACCGTTTATGAGTCACAAGGATTTTATTTTTGAGCCATGTAATGTCGAAAGTATTCGTATGAGGGGATGACAACATGACTTTGGGACAACGTTCTTGACGGGACTCCGTAAAACTTGCATTCTAACTCTCTTCTTATTATTGAATTATAATATTTATATTATTATAATATTTTTATGTATATACAATTTTGAATTATGTTATTTATATTTATTAGTTGATATGTTTATCTACACTCAAATCACCTATTTTCCCAAAAATTTAAAGTCATGTTGAGAAGATTTGTGTAGATGAATCGCATATGTGATCTTTAGTCAGTGAAGGCTCCGTATTTCTGATTTGTTCTTGTTCGACTTCTAGAGGTAAGTTGGACAGAGCATTGAGCTAGAAGAGATACTAATAGGATATTGAAATATGAAGAGGAAAACAATTAATTTTCTGCAGTCCTAATTTCTTCTATGTACAGATTATGATGGTCACAATATTTTGATTGTGTGACCAAATCAAGCAACAAAATTCATTTGAATCTCTCTTGAATTCTATTTGTTGCTTACGATATTCTACACCATCCTTGACGTTTTTAATTTGTTTGTTTATATCTGTAATATATTTTTACTTTCTTGGAAGCATTCCAAACAATGGTAGAAATAAAAAACTCCACATAGTTGAAATCCTAGTCGACGAAGCACATCAGCAGAAATTAATATGTGCCGGAAATGCAATTCCTACAATCCAAGAACACCCATTAATAGAAATCTCTCAATGTCCTGGCCATTTCTTGCTTGTCGAGCTTTGGCAAAGAGAAGACTACCTATTTGGCTGGAGAATAGCCATGAAAGGAAAATCAGTAGCAGCTGAACTAATATTTTCCTCCCATCACTATTAAACTTCTATTAGTCTTGCCTGTTTTCTGATACCTACTTCATGACCTTAAATCTTAACAATAGACATATTACACTTCTGTTGAATATCGAGAGTAAGTTTACGTGATTTTCCAAAACTACTCCTAACTACACGAGGGAAAATACTAACTACTAATATCCGCCAATATCCCAATATCAAAAAGTTCTCCATCAAAGCAAACGTCACAAGCACAAGCCTTCTATTATCTCATAAATAACAATACCACATTTTATAAAACTCATAACTTTTATCAAATTTTCAATCATACATTTCATCAATTTTTATTAAAAATTTATTAAATGTTTATTTTTATCCAAACTTAATAGAGCTAATGATCATAGTATATATGACATGAAATACAATTGTAAATCGACTTTGTTTATGAACTTTCAACTCAATTTTATATTCACGTTTCGAGGGATCCATAAATAATATTAACTTTTTTTTTTTACCGTGAATTTGGAGTTGCTATTTCTTGTCTTTTAAAAAAAATATAATCGACAAAAGTGATGCCCACAATTTCCTCAACATGTATTATGGATGATTAATGCTTGGCATATAGAAAAATATTTTACAGAAGAAATACAGATTTCTCACAATAGCGTGGGCCTCGTATGATTAAATAATGTCAAAAAATTACTCACCCACTCGGGCCACCCCTAAATGTGAGGTGTCGATAGGGGTTCTAACAGGGCCTAAAGAACCTCTTCTTGTACACCAATCAGTCACAGAACTCCTTATTGTACACCAATTATGGATGGACCATACAATGAACCGCTAATTGAGCTGATCCATTTCCCCACCTCGAAATGCCAAAAAGAAAAGAAAAAAGTATTATATCCATACTGACACATTATCGAGGCATGGAAATAAAAGTAACAATTCCCATGTTCTGACATTCACGTCGTCGGCCAAAATTCACTATTTGTAAAGATTATTACGAATATTCATAATATCTAGACATTTTAAAGGATATAGAAGACTTTGTCATTCGCAAATTGAATTTGTAATATCATGCTCGATATTTATATGATTGTCAAAAATTGATTGGATGAAAAAAATAGCTTTGTTTGTTAAATTATCAAATTACAGATTGTCATGTGGATGAATATAAACAAAGATATACACCAAACATGATTTGAATAAAAATCAAGTGTATGCATGTAGAATTTCGAGTTTGTCCCCTAAAAAACAAAGTCATGTTTGGAACATATTTATAGATATTCGATCACTTTTTATTCTCAAGGACACATAAAATTACTATTCATTTTTCAATCACTTATTTCTATAAATTATTTTATGCTGTTTATGAAATCGTATTCCGTGCCATAAAGATATATTTATTTTCATTTTCACACAAATTTAAAAAATATAATTAGAAATATAGTTTTTTCTTACATTTTTAATACATTCGGTACGTTAAATAATTGACCATAAATAGCATTACATGTTTTGAACAATCCAAAACTGACATTTAATTTAATTGAAGGCTGCTGAAATTATTAAATGACAACAAACATGGAAACTAATGGAATATTCAAATAAATTGTAACAAATAATTGAAATGGTCTTAATTTCCAAATTCGGAAACCATTTTTCTGGTAAAATCAACAATTTTCTCTGGTATTTGGTCGTGGCGTGTACCCTTGCAGCCTCATCACCTCCTTTTGACGGGTCAAATTTCAACCCCTTTAATAAAAGCCCTAAACTGAATGCGTACCTTAGATCCAAAATTCATCTTTCATCCGCCACCATTTTCTGTGTTTCAGACGGAGGCGCGTGTGTATTAGTCGTCTTCTGAATAGACATGGGCCAAGCACCCTCCACTGGCCAGGGTTATTCTCCCGGCAATTCAATGCATCTGCGTAATCCAAGCCTTTCCCTTCACCACCATCGCTACACCGTCAATGACTTGAATCTAATAAATTCTCAGCTTCCGGAGGATATTTTTGTAAATCAACAAGAAGATTATATTTCTGAGATACCTGATGAATGCTTAGCTTTAATCTTTCAATCTTTAAGCTCCCGCGACAGGAAGCAGTGTTCTTTGGTCTCTCGTCGATGGTTCGTCGTGGAGGGTCAGAGCCGCCACCGCCTGGCTCTTAACGCCACCACGGAGGTCAACGTGCACCTCCCTTCTATCTTCACGCGGTTCGATTCTATCACAAAGCTAGCGCTCCGCTGTGACCGCAAATCCGTTAGTATAAATGACGAAGGCTTGACGTTGATCTCTATGCGGTGCCAGAATCTCATCCGCCTCAAGCTCCGTGGCTGTCGCGAAATCTCAGATCAAGGGATGTCTGCTTTGGGTCAGAATTGCAAATCTCTCCGCAAATTCTCCTGTGGATCATGTATGTTTGGTGTTAAAGGCATGAATGCTCTTTTAAACAATTGTTCATCCTTGGAGGAACTTTCCGTTAAGCGTTTACGGGGCATCAATGATGGCTTTGTAGATGAGCCGATTGGCCCTGGGGCCGCGGCATCCTCGCTCAAGTCAATTACCCTTAAGGAGCTTTTTAGCGGACAGTGTTTTGGGCCCTTGATTATTGGCTCAAAAAACTTGAAGACTTTGAAGATTCTCAAGTGTTTGGGGGACTGGGATAGTTTGTTGGAGACTATTGCAGGGAGAAAAAATTATTTAACAGAGATTCATTTGGAAAGGCTGCAGGTGAGTGATATTGGGCTAATGGCAATATCAAAGTGCCCGGACTTGGAGATCTTTCACTTGGTGAAAGCTCCAGATTGCTCAAATGAGGGGATTTGTGCAGTTGCTGAGAATTGCAAGCTTTTGAGGAAGCTCCATATTGATGGTTGGAGGACGAATAGGATAGGTGACGAGGGGTTGATTGCTATAGCGAAGAACAGTGTGAATCTCGTGGAATTGGTTCTTATTGGGGTAAACCCGAGTTCTGTGAGTTTGATGGCAATAGCCACAAATTGTCAGAAATTGGAGAGGTTGGCACTCTGTGGGAGTGAAACAATTGGGGACCCTGAGATCTCATGTATCGCGGCAAAATGTATGGCGTTGAAGAAGCTTTGTATAAAGGGATGTCGCGTGACGGATTCAGGAATTGAGGCATTCGCTTATGGGTGTCCCAATTTGGTGAAGATAAAGGTAAAGAAGTGCAGGGGAGTAACAAGTGAAGTTGCGGATTTGTTGAGGGCAAGCAGGATGTCATTGGCTGTGAATTTGGACGCAGATGAGATTGAACAAGAGGCCATGGACGTGAGTGCCAGCGATGAAGGAGCACAGGATGATGGAGTGGAATTCCCACCAATTGTGAGTGGAACTACGATTGGTGGTGGTGGAAGTGTTTCTGCAGCTGATGCTGCTGCTCCATCAACTAGTAATGGAACTCGATCCTCAAATAAGTCAAGATTTAGCCTTTTTGCTGGAAGGACTTTTGTAGCATGTGCTTTTCGGAGGTTATCAAATGGTAACGGTAATTCAAAAGATAGCTTATAGATGAACTCGATGAGAGTTAGAAAGGATAAATCGTTGTCAAGTTTTCATTCTTGTTTGTATTGAACCATAGTATTGTTGCAATTTATGTTTCTGCTTCCATTGTTGTATCTTGGGCTTCTTTGCTGTGGTGTCATTTGTTACCTGCCACAGTGCCACTCAACTTTTGCTTGAAAGGTCTTTTTTCCATGACATATACACGAAGATTAGCGTCTTTTTCCTTTTTAATAGCTTGATTGTCTGTACAGGAGGAATAGTTTAGATAGTGAACCCTCACATTTTAGGATTGCTTCATCGATTTTTTCCTTTGTTTCGTACACATTTAACCTTGCTAGAAATCACACGCATCGATTGCTTTATAACATGGTAGTGTGTAAATTTTGGCACCATATTAGAAACTGTGTACCAACTTGATTGAGCAAAATGTGTGGTACTTCTCACATAAAAGGTAATACGAAATTCATGCTTGAACCTCTGAGGCGTTGCTTGTGATGTATCATAGGCCATCTGTATGAAAACCTATGAATTAGGTGACACGAATTTATACTTTCTATGTTTCAATTGGATACCAATTGCTTGGATGCTTTTGAAAGCCTCGAGATGACTTGCTCAAGCACTGTGTGGTCTTCCTTCTCCAACCCCCACAGGCTTCCAGGCTTCCACTAGATTGATACTGCCAACTTATTGTGGGATGACTGCAACCTTTGTATTTAAGTAAGGTTCAACATTGTCGAATGTTGCATATGATCAACTACATTTTATGGCAAATGACCTACTGAATTTCTGCTATTTCCTTGCTATAGTTTTTGTTGTATTTGTCACATAATCAGTGGCGGATTCAGAATTTTGAGTAAGTACGGTCAGCCGTTAACCTTGACTGTCGGTCGTAATAATATATTAAAAATTAAATCTAATAATTATTTTGCTAAAACTAAACATATATAATTTTGGATAAATGTTAACAGGCGACCAAGTTTTGTATAATTCAAAAGAAGAGCATACTTTCGAATCTCTGCAATTGCATTAAAACCACTTAAACGGAATATATATTATTTTATTACATTTAGTGGCAAAATTCAACAAGTGCCATGATGTCAAGCTTTCAATTATATGGAAACTACACCCATATCTTTAAAGATCCAATTTCAAAAATCAAATCCAAAGTTTATTTATACAAAAATTAGATATTAATTCAAATCATTATTAAATATTTTAATGCTAATAATAATATTAAATATAATTAATCTACCACAACAACCCAAACCTAACAAACCATAATTCATTTTTACAAATCTTATTTTCTTCCCCTCATCCCCTTCTTGATAATGGTGCTGGTGTGGCCGTGGTAGTGGTTGTGATAATTTTGGATTTCATTTTTTGGTGGTGTTTGTGTGGTGGTGCCCAATCCGCGCGGTTGTGGTGATGGAACTGGTAGTTGTGGTGCTTCGTGATACAGGTGGTTGATAGCGATGATGCATTGGTTTTAGTTGTTGGAGTGGTGATGGCTATGATAATTTTGGGTGTGGTGGGATGGTTGGCATGGTGGTTATGATAGTGGTTATGGTAGTAATGGTGAGATATTGGTGACGATGGGTTTGTCGAGGTGATGGTGGATCTAGCGTGACGATGTGATAATTTTTTTGCGACGTGTTGATTTGTTGAGGTAGTGGTGTTGCTATCGAGATGCCGTGGTGGTGGTAATGGTGACGACGAAGGTGATGGTGCTACTAGAGTTAGTGGTAAAACGGTGGTCGCAAGTGTTGATGGTGGTCACAAATTATTTAGTTGATTTTGACCATTAAATTGGTTAATCTGTGACCAATAAATAATATATGACCAATGAACAAGAAAAATTGTGACTAAAAAATAATGTGTGACCTAAAAAATTGTTAATATGTAACTGATAATTTGAGTCTGTATAATAAGTTATGATTTACAATAATTGTGATTTGTAACTAATAAATAAATTGTGAATATTAAATTTTTGATTTGTGATTGATGAATAAATTGTAACCTATAAACTTTTTGAATTGTGACCGTAAAATAATTTGTAACATATAAAAATTTTGCTTTGTGATTGAAAAATAATATGTGATTAACTAAATCATTAATTTGTGACAAAATTGTATAGATCTGTTACCTTAATATATTTAATTAATAAAATATATAATTAATTAATTAAATCACAAATATATTTTAATAAATGTTTGATTTTTGAATTTTAAAACATTTGTTCTTATTTTGAAATGGATGATACTATACCTTTTAGTTATAATTTTTCCCTTCAATTATCTTAAAGAGGGCTTACAAGTTCGAATCCCTTCCCTATTGAGTATTGCATTAGTTTTAGTAAAAATTGTAGAACTAGAAAAATTGCACAATAAATTGATTGTTTGGAAGGAATTCAAACACTAGACCTCCAATTTGTACATGGATGCTCTAACTAAATGAATTACAAGAAATGTTTGAAAATAACATGAATTATCATATATATAACATAAACTATTATCTACTGTCAACCAAAAGAAAAAAAAAAGAAATATGTTTCCGGCCGATCCAGCACGCAAGCCCGTCGGTGCTCGACCGGTACAGGATCCGCCACTTCACATAATAATGAAAGCATGATTTCGTGAAATTTCTCATATGATATCAAAGTGTACCAGCAGGATTTGCCCGGGAAGATCTGACCGTGCACGTTTGCGCGTTGTATAATGGTTTTAGTCTCCCTTCCATTTGAATTTCACATGATATCAAAGTGTACCAGCAGGATTTGCCCGGGAAGATCTGACCGTGCACGTTTGCGCGTTGTATAATGGTTTTAGTCTCCCTTCCATTTGAATTTCACATGATATCAAAGTGTACCAGCAGGATTTGCCCGGGAAGATCTGACCGTGCATGTTTGCGCGTATGTATAATGGTTTTAAACTTTTAGTCTCCCTTCCATTTGCTGTCCTGCAATTGAGAAAGTCGCACACTAATTTCCTAAGCTACAGCCTACCAGTGAGTTTTGGACTCTGATTTTGGTCCGCTAAGATTGACTTTGAACTGGTCTTAAGTAATATATTTCCAACCAAATAAGTTTGGTGAAAGGAATCTTCGGTTTGTTTACTGGTTCAATCTCATCTCAGTTAATACACCATCATAGTAAATTGTCATTTGTTTCTGATGTTGCTGTCGATGTAGACATGCACTCAAAACTATTATAAGCAACAAGATTACCAACTAAAGTAATAGATCATGTAACTTTTGATCTACCGGTTCCTTCCAACTTGCTTTGCCTAAATTTTTTGAGACTTGATAAGCTTTAACCGATCAAATGAAGGGAGTTTCCAAGAATCCAAGTTCGTCAGTGTCGCGGAAGCTTCCTCCAAGGATCATCAAAAATGTGTTTTTCGACCTCAGTTCAATGTTATCTTTTTCTACCATACAACCAATCCAATTTGCTCCGATCCACAATCAATATATTCATCTCGGTTGTTTCTCAATCTCGCCCATGAAGGACAAGATAACAATGATGATTTGTAATCTCAAAGACAAGAAGAAAAACACCACAAAGGAGGCAAGGAAGAGATCAAAATCCCCAAAGCAATCCACCGGTTTTGGGGACCACAAAGGAGCCAGATTCTCTCTTCAAAGGGGCAGCCAATTTTCTTCATTTTACACACACAAATCACACATTAAAATGACTAGGGTTTAAACCACATAAATAGGGTTGGGGTAGGCTTTTAATTTGACTAATAACAAAGCTAAACAGGTCAAGATTCAAAATCATCCAAAAGGTAATATAATTGGACCAAATAGAGCTTATTTTTGGACTTGGTTGTTGGTACTTATTTCATTCATGAGCCTAGGCCTATGAAATATATATTCATATGTTAATATCATAACTCGAAATTTATTGGGTATCAAAAACCCAACAGTTAGAATGGTTTCGAGGGATAGAGATCATGTAAAACAACATATAGTTCTTGAATTGATATTTTGATAACAATTAAGACTTTCTGGAGAGAAATATCTAAGCTTTACGTAAACTTATTGATTCCATCCTTCTGTACATCTTGTTGACCTCGAAAAATGCACCTCTAGCATAGCCAGTAGATCCCAAGACCTCTTATGTCCAGATAAACCATATTCATGCACACTAGAACAAACCGTTAGTCACATCACATGTGGCCTTCTCCGGTGGGGGTGGAGCTGGCCGCACGCTCCGACGGTCAAGTCAGTTTTTGAAAAGAAATGTACGAGTGTGGGATGGCTTTTAACGTGAGCATTTTATATAAAAAAGGGGGTCGATATTGGGAATAAAGTAGAAAATATAGAGAGCAAAGTTATAGTATTAAAATCTGAACTTACATTTCCCTTGAATGACACTAAGTGTGAGCATTTATAGTGTGAGATAGCGAGTGTAGATCGTCAGATAAGAGGACACGTGGTTATATCCTCTTAGACTTAACTTCCCATCATATGCATCAATCAATCACAGTGTATTAATGCTAATGTCAACTTCCCTTCCATAAGTTGTAGCTTGCAGCAGTTGATTTGACCAAGTAAGTTAACTGTGGCGGCTGTGGCAGGGAGTTGTCACGTTAATCTTGCCTCCTTTCCCTGAGCTGTTCGGTTATTCCTGGGTTCGGTTATGGGTTTGGTTATGTAGGGCTAGTGGGTTTGCACACATGGGCTTAATCCATCCACTTCGGTTCAGCTATTAAGTGGGACCCAAGTAGGGCCTCTTTGCAAAGAACATATAACAACAGTCCCCGAAATCCATGTATAAATATTTATATAATGTGTGAACTCGAAACTGAGAGAGAGAAGAACGAAAAAGGAACGCGGTACAACTCCTTCCAAAAATGTAACAATAAAATATAAATTACCAATCTTTTAGCAGTTTTGGATAATATTACTATCGCAAAATTTGGGAAAAGAAAGTATTTTTATGTTCACAAATCCAATCCCAAGATCTCGTGCCATTCTGAAGGGAAAGGTGAGGTAAGAAAAAGAAAATATAATATTAGTGGCATATCACTTTGAACGATTCAGTTGTTGGAAAATAAATAATTTAAGTTTTAAATTTTTAAATTAATATCTTTAAATTTTTTTTCCTATTTTAATTTCAATTTTAATACAAAATTAAATTAATAATATTATAGTATAACATACATTTTAAATGATTTAATTATCATAAGTGTGGAGGGGTTAAATTTGTCCTTATTAAAGGGAGTAATTTTCATTGAGATAGATAACATGAGGAAACGTAACTTTAAAAAATAATTATATCTATATTTTATAATATTTTTCTATATTTTGACAATTAGATAAAGGCTTGTTCTTTATCTTTATATGATCGTACACATATAAGGAAACCGTCTATGAGCCACAAGGATTTTATTTTTGAGCCATGTAATGTCGAAAGTATTTGTACGAGGGGATGACAACATGACTTTGGGACAACGTTCTTGACGGGATACCCTAAAGCTTGCATTCCAACTCTCTTCTTATTATTGAATTATAATATTTATATTATTATAATATTTTTATGTATATACAATTTTGAATTATGTTATTTATATTTATTAGTTGATATGTTTATCTACACTCAAATCACCTATTTTCCCAAAAATTTAAAGTCGTGTTGATAAGATTTGAGTAGATGAATCGCATATGTGATCTTTAGTCAGTGAAGGCTCCGTATTTCTGATTTGTTCTTGTTCGACTTCTATAGGTAAGTTGGACAGAGCATTGAGCTAGAAGAGATACTAATAGGATATGGAAATATGAAGAGGAAAACAATTAATTTTCTGCAGTCCTAATATCTTCTATGTACAGATTATGATGGTCACAATATTTTGATTGTGTGACCAAATCAAGCAACAAAATTCATTTGAATCTCTCTTGAATTCTATTTGTTGCTTACGATATTCTACACCATCCTTGACGTTTTTAATTTGTTTGTTTATATCTGTAATATATTTTTACTGTCTTGGAAGCATTCCAAACAATGGTAGAAATAAAAAACTCCACATAATTGAAATCCTAGTCGACGAAGCACATCAGCAGAAATTAATATGTGCCGGAAATGCAATTCCTGCAATCCAAGAACACCCATTAATAGAAATCTCTCAATGTCCTGGCCATTTCTTGCTTGTCGAGCTTTGGCAAAGAGAAGACTACCTATTTGGCTGGAGAATAGCCATGAAAGGAAAATCAGTAGCAGCTGAACTAATATTTTCCTCCCATCAATATTAAACTTCTATTAGTCTTGCCTGTTTTCTGATACCTACTTCATGACCTTAAATCTTAACAATAGACATATTACACTTCTGTTGAATATCGAGAGTAAGTTTACGTGATTTTCCAAAACTACTCCTAAGAAACACTGGCGGATCTGAAGGGGGGCATGTAGGGTCAATTGACCCTCTAGTTTTTAAGGGTTTTATTTTTTATTTATTATTTTTTTTTATTTTAAAATAAATAAATTAGTAGGTCAAAATTCAAAATAGACAACACTCACAATTTCTTCCCTGCTTCTACAGTATCTCTCTCTCTCTCGACTCTCGTCTCTCGCACAGTGACTCCCACCATTGAAGCACAAAGCACTCACCCACCGACCACCGCTCCTTCCCCGCCCCTGCAGCCAATCGTTTGTGCATGACCCTGACTGCCTCTCTTTAGTCTTTCACATGCACCAGCCAGTCGACCACCTGGACCGCCTCCATGCGAGATGCGACTGCAACAACCGACGCAAGTGCCGACGAGCTGTCAATCTCTTCGGCAATTACTCAGGGGCGGACTCCGGTTCTACTGACTTGAAGGTTAGAAGCTTTACATTTACTCAAATTTTTTCTTTGAATTCTTCTCCATAACCGTAATTGCTCTGCTGCCTCTGCAGTGGTTAGTTCTATTTCTAAATTTGGATTTATGTACAATACAATTAATCAATTATGATTCTAGAACCTGCCCAATAAATGTAATTTAGAGATTTCTGATTTAGGGCTTTGATTTAGGAAATTGACCCTTTTCTGATTTAGGGCTTTGTTACTTATTTATATGTAAATTGATAATATTGATTTGGGAAGATTGAAACTCTGTCTTACTTTTGGTAGGTATGACATAGTATAAACTGATTTAGGCATTTCTAATCTTGTTGATTTTTCATTTTTGGTTGGTTTGTTTCAGTTATGGAAAAATACTTTAAACATACATCTACGATTTCCTGTGATGAACAAAATATCGGTGAAAGGAATGTTCGAAAGAAAAGGGATGAAAACGATGTTGGGGATGTTGATGTTGATGCTGGAGATGTTAGGGGTATTGGAGACATTAGAGATGTTGATATTGAATTTGGGGGTATTGGAGACGTTGAAAATGTTGAGGATATTGGAGATGTTGGGGATTTTGATATTGCACAGCTTCCCTCTGATCCTGGATTGAGAGTTCCAATACAAAATTATGATGTTAATATTCGAGATGTGATTCGAAGAGCATATATGCAAAGAGGTCCTTGTCAACCTCGCAATCATATATGTCCACCCATAAGAATAGGTAAAATAGACCGACGATTTTGTGTTTCGTGGTATAATGAGCATCCCACTTGGTTGGAATACAGTATAGTAAAGGATGCAATTTTTTGCTTTTATTGTTATCTTTTCGGTTTGAATGATGGTTCATTTGTTAAAGGCGGATTCTCAAATTGGAAAAAGAAAGAATATATAAGAAAACACGTTGGGACTTCAAGTAGTGCACACAATCAAGCTCGGGTCAAATATGAATTGTTCAAGAATCAAGAACAAAGTATTGGATCTTGTCTCGTTGAACAATCGCATCAAGCTCGAACAAATTATAAAATCCGATTAAATGCTTCAATTAATTGTGTTCGATTTCTTCTACGACAAGGGATGACATTTCGTGGACATGATGAATCTGAAGATTCAAACAATCAAGGAAACTTTCTTGAACTATTGCATTGGTTGTGTGATCATAATCCTGATATTAAGGCCGTTGCTTTGACAAATGCACCTGAAAATTTGAAATTAATATCACCAAGAGTGCAAAAAGATATTGTAAGTACTATTGCTTCTGAATGTCTACATGTGATTATCGAAAATGTTCGTGATAGTTTCTTCTCAATTTTAGTTGATGAATCTCGAGACATTTCTGTGAAAAAGTAAATGTCAGTTATCATTCGTTATGTGAAGAATGGGTGTATATTGTAATATTTTATTGGTGTCATTCATGTTTTAAATACCACAGGTGCCTCACTTAAGGCTGCAATTGATCAATTATTCTCAACGCATAGTTTAAGCATATCTAATTTGAGAGGTCAGGGATATGATGGAGCTAGTAACATGCGATGTGAGTATAATGGCCTCAAAGCACTTATTTTGAAAGAAAATCCAAGTGCTTACCATATTCATTGCTTTGCTCATCAACTTCAACTAGCTCTTATAGCTGTGGCACAGAAACATCCGAAGATTGAAACTTTCTTCACTACAGTACATAGATTGGTGAATATTGTTGGAGGATCAACTAAACGGAGTGATCTTATTCGAGAGAACCAAACATTGAAAATTCTTGAATCACTCAGTATTGGTGAAATATCAAGCGGACGGGGTCTCAATCAAGAAATTACTATTCAGCGTCCTAGTGATACACGTTGGGGCTCTCACTATAGTTGTTTAATTAACTTGATTGCCATGTTTTCAACTATAGTCGACGTCATTAAGATAATTGCTACTGATTTTACAAGTACCAGAACAAGAGGTGATGCATGCATTTCATTGGAGTTGATGTTAAGATTTGAATTTGCATTTAATCTATATCTCATGAAAAATATTTTAGGGATTTCAAACGAATTGTCAAGAGCATTACAAAGAAAAGCTCAAAATATTGTCAATGCTATGAAATTGATGCAAATATGTAAAACACAGCTCCAAACCATGAGAGATGATGGATAGGATTCTTTTTTTAGAGTGAATTGTTCGTTTCGTGAAACTCACAAGATGAATGTTTCTGATATGGATGATATGTTCCTAACTGTAGGTCGTTCACGGCTTGAGATAGTGACAAATTTGCATCATTTTCATGTAGAAATGTTTTATGCCGTCATTGATATGCAACTTCAAGAGTTGAATGATCATTTTTCTGAAGTAAATAGTGACTTGCTTATTTGTGTTGCGTGTTTATCTCCAAATAATTCATTTGCTGCTTTTGACAAGATCAAATTGATTCGACTATGTCAGTATTATCCATTAGATTTTGATGCAGTAGATATCCTAGAACTTAATGATCAACTAGATACGTATATTCTTTATATGTGCACTTCTGAAGACTTTGAAGAATTACAAGACATTAGCGATCTTGCACAGAAGTTGGTTGTGAAGAATAAACATGAAGTGTATCCATTAGTCTACAAACTTGTGACACTAACCTCGGTTCTTCTCGTGACTACTGCTACAGTCGAGAGAGCATTTTCTACGATGACTTACGTCAAAAAATTGTCTGCGCAATCGAATTGGAGATCAATGGTTGAATGATAGTTTGATTGCATATATTGAGAAAGATGTTTTTGATAAGATTGAAAATTATATAATTATGGAACGTTATCAAAGTACGAGAACACGTAGAGAGCAATTGTAATAAGATGTATCTTATTTTAATTTTTTCATCACTTTTTTAAAAGTTCGTTACCGATCCCCTAGTCTAAAATGTCTGCGTCCGCCCCTGCTTGGAAACCTTTGTGACGCAGGAAATTGCTGGGATAATTTCCTCCTATTTGCTTCATATAAAGGTCACTACTGTCTGCGGTTTCCATTGCCTCTTTTCCTATCAATAACAATATTGATAGGTTCAGTGAGGCTGACTTGGGAAAAGAAAAGGAAAACCCAATGAAAAAAAGTGTCCAAACTTGGGGGTCTGCCTATTGAGTTTCTGCTTGATAGATGACTTGTTCTCAAATTTATGTTCTAAGGACATCAATGACAGCACTAGAAGATAACATACTTTCTTTCTTTTCTTTTTTGAAGACATCTTAGTTTGTTTCAAGATCTTTATTAGTATCTGTACAAAATGCAATAGGCCAAATTACTGTTTCCATTTTCTGACATGCCCATTTGCATGAAGGTTATTCTTTGCAGTCAGTTAAGGAAGCATTCATTATTTATAGGTCTAATAGAATTTCTTGAGGAAAAGGTATTTTCTTGCTGTTTAAATCAATCATTGTTCTTGCATGCGAATATAAAAGGACATTGATTAAGTGATTTGAAGAAATGGCTAATTTTATATGGATATAACCAACCAAGGTGTGCTATTGATTTCTAACCTATCAGAAAGATTATTAGGAGCAATTTTAGATGTCTATTGTCGTCTCAAATAGGCTATATATGCAATGACGAGAAAGATGATCTTGCAATTTACATGTATGTACAATGTATATGATTTCGGTTATGCTACTGAAAAAATGGGGTAATGTAGATCGTCCAGAATAAATTTTGTTTTTGACTAGCAGACATGTTCGAGATTATTTAAAACCATACTTTATTGAAATTCCCATGTATGAGTTTGTTATGGGGTAATTGCTGGGTTTCGGTTTTATTTTGGGATTTTGAATTTGATGGTTTGTGATTTATGAACTTGAATATTTGTCCATTTAATTCTGGTGTAATTGATATGTTGGGTGAAAATGGGTCACCCATGTGAGCTAACCCAACCCAAATTATATTAGTGTTATTGGAGGAAGAAGTTGAGGAAGTCGAGAAAATTGAACTTGAAACTCAACTTCCCACGATCCACAACTCCCATTCGTAACTTCCACATCAAAGAATATGAAAAATAACATACAAAATTCGTATAAAAAAGAGAGAAAAATACTTGAGGATGGTGGCTTGATATTGGAAAGTATATCATCTCAAATTAGGTTCTTGGATTGTGGCTATCAAATTCTTTCCTTTGCGGTTGAATTTCCGACCAAGGAGTGAGTACAAAACAGTGTAGAAAACAAGCAAACAAAAGGCACGTGATTCAACCTCTGTTTGGTGATTTCAAGTAAGTTTTACAATTTGGATTTTCGTTAGAAGCATACAAGCACGTTTTACATGAGAAAGAAAATCGTAGAGGGAATAGAAACTGGCATCATGAGACTGGTTGATCTTTACCATATGTTACACGATTGGTTGTCTATGAATATTCAATTTGATCTTCTGTGCTGAAATTAAGGCAAATTGTTTCGATGGTTGTATTTCCATTTGACTTTCTACACTGAAATTAAGGTAGATTGTTCTGATGATTGTATTTCCATTAAATGACCTGAGATAATGAACTTAAATTATCTCAGCACTAGATGACTTTGATGTTTCTAATGAGCTTCGGTGTTACTTTGATTTCAGCTAGAAATGTATAATTAATATAAGAAAGATAGAGTAAATACAAGTCTAGATCTAAATCTAGAGCAAATGAAAAAAAGTTCTTCAAGATGGATATCTTTGAAATGTGAGGATGTTTAAAATTTCCGATAGATACATCTTATATTTTATTGTTCTTTGTCAAGAAAGTTGACATTGAAAAGTGTTAAAAAAATAAAAATTATAGATCTGTAGGTAAATATAAGAGATGAACGGATGTATCTGTTCGAACATGTTATAGAAGTCAATCTCTAAATTTCATGTGTTTATCTTGTTATGATCTTTCCATCAACTAGGAACAGTTATTTGGATTGGACATAGGTCACAAAGAAGGAAAAACGTGACATTGATTTTTTCCAAATCTTTTAAAAAACTTTGTATATGTGCAGATTGCATGCGAAAAATAAGAACTTGTAAATATTATGGTACCAATTTATTGTCCAAGAAGGACGTGAATAATTATAGTCTAAGATGGACATATATAAATCATCAAGAGTTTAAGCCCCATAAGGGATTCACTTCTGGGAGTAACCCTACCTTCGTGATTGAAGATATATGAAGAAGGTTCAATGTGGTATAAACAACCTGTATTACGTGACTTATAATAGTACTATATTATTTGTGTTCATCCCTATAGTGATATAGTGCTAATAAATGCGATGTTATGAAGGATTTAACTCTGAATGTGTATCGAGGCTAGAATTCTTGCTATGTGTAGGTCACATACTTTTGGAGGACTAATCTATGTAATAGTTGCTATGAGACCGCGGCTATGAGATTGGACTATTCCCTGAAGACTCTTACTAAAATCAAGATTAGAGCGCATAGCCATTAAAAGTGCTACCCGCTATGAATTAGAGCCTAAATCAATACTGTGTGTGGAACAATTGAAATTTGGCCAAAGAGACCTAATTTAAGGCTTAGTCATTATGGTTCCCTCAACTAGAAATTATTATCACTAAGTGAGGTTTAAATCCAAAAGACACCTACACCTATTACACGATATAATGTCGTCACTATATATTATATATTATCGATTTTGAAATTTTAAAACTTGTAGGGAATTGTTGGAAAATAAATAATTTTAAGTTTTAAATTTTCAAATTAATACCTTAAAATTTGTTGTTTCTATTTTAATTTCAATTTAATACAAAATTAGATTAATAATATTATAGTGTAACATACATTTTAAATGATTTAATTCTCATAAGTGTGGGGGTTAAATTTATCCCTATAAAAGGAAGTGATTTTCATTGAGATAGACAATATGAGAAAACACAACTTGAAAAAAAATAACTACATCTATATTTCATAATATTTTCTTATCTTTTAGCAATTTGATAAAGACTCGTTCTTTATCTTCCTATGATCGTGTTGATGGAAGGAGAATTAGCTGTGAGTTATATGAGTTTTATCTTGAAATCATGTAGTGTCGAAAGTATTCGAACAACCTTAGGATAACGTTTTTTACGTGATTTCCTTAGACTTACATTCTAACTCTATTTTTATTGTTGAATTATAATGTTTATATAATTATAATATTATTATATTTATGCAATTATTGAATTATGTTATTTATATTTATTAATTGATATGTTTATCTACACACATTACCTTTTTTTTTCCAACATCTGTTACCCAAGATAGATATGGTTTTGTTGGAGAACGTGTAAATTAGGTTAGAGATTCAGTGAATGCATAAAATTGCATAAGATTATAGAAGGTACAACAAGATATACATGTTGGATTATATCCATTATCTCCAATCTATATTTGAGATCCGATATGAATAGAACTTATCATTACAAGTGGCCTGTAAGATAAGTGCCTAATGTACAGGTGCAGTGTACAAAAAACTCTTGTTCCCTGACCTGTTGGGGCACATCCCACGATTTACCTTCCTCACAAAGCTCTAGGGGCGGGGCGGTGGAGACCCTTAAGATTGAGGTTCAACCTTTAGATAAGTGCCTAATGTATTTCTAAACTCGCAAGCCAACTTTGCTACTAAAGATATGGGACATAAAAATATTTTAAAATTCACCCTTTAAAATCTACAGAGAATAAGGATAGGTGCACTCTTGAAATTTTGGAGCCTTAAACCAAATTTTATACGGGACCTTAGATAATAGATGAAAATGTTGTAAATGGAAAGTTCATTAAAGTTTATTGGTGAGTGACATTTGTACCCCTGTAGCCCTAGAAATTATTACCATTGTATCCTTGATTCTTACCTATAAATATAGGGCTTTGATTTTCAATAATATACACAAAAGTTTATTGAGTTTTCTTTATTCTCTTTGAGTTTTCTCTATTCTCTTTTCCTCTCATTTTATAACACGTTATCAGCACGAAACTCTTAGAA
>NC_036246.1:5692953-5726001 GCF_002742605.1 Olea europaea var. sylvestris
ATTTATTTTTAATTGTTGTTGCTCCTGAAGTAGCACAATATTATAATTAATATTCCAGAAGAATATTAATTATAGATATATTCGTTGTTGTTCCAGAAGTAGCACAATATTATAAGAATATTATTTGCTCCTGAAGAGCATAAATTATAACTTTCAATATTCCAGAAGAATATTGAAATATTGCACTTGAAGAAATAATAACAAAATATAATGTGCTCCAAAAGTAGCATATGTTTCGAAGAACATATTATTTTCAATTAGTGTTTATCCCTAGAGGAAAACACGTAACTTAAAGTCATGTTGATATTGACTATTTGATTAACATGTGATGATTAATCATATTCTTCGAAACTAATTGTATTTTTTTATTGTATAGTTAAACAAATGACAAACATTACGAAACTTGAGTTTGCTGCATTTGACATATCTGGTAAAAATTATCTGTCATGGATACTGGATGCTGATATCCATCTCGTCTCAAAGGGTCTGGGAGAGACAATAAAAGAAGGAAAGAATGAATCCCTGCAGAATCGTACAAAAGCACTCATTTTCCTCCGTCACCATCTTCACGATGGATTAAAAATTGAATATCTCACTGAGAAAGATCCACAAGTTCTTTGTAAAAAGTTAACTGAAAGATTTGATCATCAGAGGACTATAGTCCTCCCCAAAGCCCGTTATGAGTGGATGTATCTTTGTTTGCAAGACTTTAAAACGGTTAGTGAGTACAATTCTGAATTATTCAGAATATGTTCAAAGTTGACTTTGTGTGGAGAAAAAATCACCGATGAAAATATATTGGAAAAAACTTTCTCCACCTTTCATGCCTCGAATGTGCTCCTGCAGCAGCAATATCGTGAGCGTAGCTTCAAAAAGTACTCAAAACTTATATCTTGCCTACTAATTGCTGAACAAAATAATGAATTGTTGATGAAAAATCATGAATTACATCCAACTGGTTCTGTACCATTGCCTGAAGCAAATGGGACTACATTGTCTGAAGCAAATATAATATCAAGAAAAGGACGTGGATGCGAATGTGGACGTGGACGTGGGCACGGATTTGGATGTGGACACGGAAGTGTACGTGAAATAAATCATGGATGAAATAATCAACAAAGTTATCAACAACAAGGCAATAAATTCAAAAGGCACAAAGTAAGCGAAAGTGGCAAATCTAAAAAGGAGCATGAAGAAAGTTGTTTCAGATGTGGAATGAAAGGGTATTGGGCACGTATGTGTCGTACTTCAAAATATCTTGTGGATCTCTACCAGAGATCAATCAAGGGAAAAGAAAAAATTGGAGACTAATTTTGCTGATTATGATGGCCCAATTGATGTGACTCATTTGGATGTCTCCGATTTCTTCACTAATCTAAATGAAAATATTGACTATTTGGTTGTGGATGGTGTGATAGAAGATATAGATTAATTTACTAGTATTTCTTTCGTTTTAAAAATTCAGTCTGAAATATGTTTTTACTTTTTCGCACAAAAAAATAAAATAAAACTCTATTATGCACCGTTTATTTCATGATATTAAGTAATATTTACTTCTTTAAATCTAAATTCAAGTTTTTTTTTTAAATTTTGTTTATTTTGTTATATTTATAGATTCATGATGGATAGTCAAAACAGCTGCTTAATTGATAGTGCAACTACATATACTATTCTTCAAAACAAAAAATATTTTTTGAACTTAATATTAGTGGAAAATAATGTTAACACGATATCGGGTGCGTCGAATATCGTTGAAGGCTCCGGAAGAGCTTGTATTATTTTACTAAATAATACAAAATTATATATTAACGATGCACTTTATTATAGCAAATCCAGAAGAAATTTGCTTAGTTTTAAAGATATTCGCTGCAATGAATATCACATTGAGACGATGCAAGAAAATAATGTTGAACATCTTTGCATCACTTCTTTTGTATCTGGCAAGAAGTAGATAAAAGAAAATTTTCATGCACTCCCGTCTGGCATGTATTTTACATTTATAAAAATGGTCGAATCAAATAATGTTACGAACCAGAAGTTCGTTAATTCAAAAAGTTTTATTCTTTGACATGATCGATTTGGACATCCAAGAGCCATAATGATCCGTCGAATAATAAATAACTCACATGGACATCTTTTAAAGAACCAGAAGATTCTTATATCTAATGATTATCCATGTGTAGCTTGTTCGCAAGGCAAGTTAGTCATTAGACCTTCAACTACAAAGGTCAATATTGAATCTCCAACTTTCTTAAAAAAAATACATGGAAATATATATGGACCAATACACCCACCATGTGGACCATTTCGTTACTTTATGGTATTAATTGATTCTTCTACAAGATGGTCACATGTTTGCCTACTTTCAACTAGGAATGTAGCATTTGCTAGACTACTTGCTCAAATCATAAAATTGTGAGCACAATTCCCCGATTACTCAATCAAGACTATTCTTTTTGACAATGCTGATGAATTTAGATCACAAGCATTTGATGATTATTGTATATCAATTGGGATTGAAATTGAACATTCAGTTGCACATGTTCATACACAAAATGGTTTAGCGAAGTCGTTTATTAAACGTCTACAACTTATTGCTAGACCATTACTTATGAAAACAAAACTCTCAACTTTTGTTTGGGGTCATGCCATATTACATGCTGCATCATTGGTTCGTATAAGACCAACTGCCTATAATCAATATTCACCTTTGCAACTTGCATTTGGTCATAAACCTGATATTTCTCATGGTTGTGCTGTCCAAGTTCCTATTTCACTCCCACAACGTACTAAAATGGGTCCCCAACGAAGATTTGGGATTTATGTGGGTTTTGATTCACCATTTATTATTAGATATCTTGAACCTTTAATGGGTGACTTATTTACTGCACGTTTTGCATATTGTCATTTTGATGAAATGACTTTCCCAACTTTGGGAAGAGAAAAACTACATCCTGAAAAACAAGATAGAATTTCTTGGAATGAGATAACTCTATCTCACTTTGATCCCCGCAGCAATTAATGTGAACAAGAGGTTGAAAAAATCATTCATTTGCAAAGAGATCAATTCAACTACCTAATGTATTTGTTGACACGAGAAAAGTGACAGTCATATATTCCAGCAGAAAATATTTCAGCAAAAATCAATGTCCCTGCAGGACAATCTGCTGTGGCAAATGAATCTCAAATACGTTAGAAGTGTGGTCGACCAGTTGGTTCAAAAGACTCTGTACCTCGAAAAAGAAGAGTACAGGAGAAAAACCAACCAAAAGACTTCAGAAGAAATCACATTAGAAAAGATTGATCAATCAAATATTGAATGTACGGTTCCTGAAGAACCAGAGGTGTCCGAAAATAATGAGATCTCAATAAATTATATGATATCTCATAAATTTTGGGAACGGAATAATATTGTTATAGACAATATTTTCGCTTTTAATATGGCTCTTGATATTATGCAAAATGAGGATCCTGAACCACAGTCTGTTAATGATTGTCGAAATAGAAATGATTGGCCAAAATGGAAAGAAGTCATACAGGCAGAATTGAATTCTTTAGAGAAACGAAAAGTGTTTGGATTAAAAGTTCGAACACCTGAAAATGTAATCCCTCTTGGATACAAATGGGTTTTTGTACTAAAGAGAAATGAGAATAATGAAATTACAAGACACAAAGCCCAACTAGTGGCTCAAGGGCTCTCCCAAAGATCGGGAATTGATTATGAGGAAACATATTCTCTCGTAATGGATACCATCACTTTTAGGTTCTTAATTAGTTTGACCGTGTCATAAGGGCTCGATATGCGCCGTATGGATGTAGTAACTGCCTACCTATATGGTTCACTTGATAGTGACATATATATATATATATATATAAAGACTTCGAAGGAAAAGTGTTAGGAACAAATGATACAAACCTGAGAATCATGTTATCAATTAAATAGCAAGGATCATTATATGAATTGAAACAATTCGAACAGATATCTGTCCATGTGTTTTCATAAAGAAAACAAATATTGGATTTGCAATTGTGGCAGTTTATGTTGATGATTTAAATTTAATTGGAACTCCTGAAGAGCTCAACAAAATTGCAGATTATTTGAAAAATGAATTTGAGATGAAAGATTTGGGGAAAACCAAATTTTGTCTTGGATTACAAATTGAACATTTTTCAGAGGGATTATTTGTTCATCAATCTACTTATACAGAAAAAGTCTTGAAACGCTTTTTATATGGATAATGCACATTCATTGCCATCACCTATGGTTGTTCGATCACTTGATATGAAAAAAGATCCATTTCGTCCACTTGAAGATGGAGAAAAGATTCTTGATCCTGAAGTACCATACCTTAATGCAATTGGAGCATTAACTTATCTTGCAAATTGCACTCGACCTGACATAACTTTTCTGTAAATCTCCTTGCAAGATATAGCTCTACACCAACTCAAAGGCGTTGGAATGGTGTTAAACATATTTTTCGTTACCTAAAAGGTACTATTGATATGAGACTATTTTATTCTCAAAAGTCAGGATCTGGTTTAGTGGGATATGCAGATGCAGGTTATCTCTCCGATCCATATAAAGCTAAATCATAAACAGGATATGTGTTTACACGTGGAGGAACAACTATATCATGGAGATCTGTGAAGTAATCCTTGACAGCAACATCCTCAAATCATTATGAGATTATTGCAATCCATGAAGTAGGGCGAGAATGTGTATGGTTGAGGAATATAACCCATCATATCTAACCATCATGTGGATTGACTTCAACAAAAGATAGTCCAACAATTTTGTTTGAAGATAATGCAGCTTGTATCGCACAACTCAAGGGAGGCTATATCAAAGGCGACAGGACGAATCATATTTCTCCAAAATTCTTTCATACACATGAACTTTAGAAGAATTGTGACATTGATATTCAACAAATTCGCTCAAGTGACAATGTGGCTGATCTATTCACAAAAACGCTGCCAACATCTATATTCAAGAAATTAATTCATGAGATTAGAATGCGTCGACTCAAAGATTTTCAGTGATCAACATCAGGGGGAGTAGCTGTACTCTTTTTCCTTCGCTTAGGTTTTGTCCCATTGGGTTTTCGTAGCAAGGTTTTAATGAGGCATTATTTAATTTTAATACTCCAAAATAACTGTACTCTTTTTCCTTCGTTTGATTTTTTTTCCCATTGGGTTTTTATCAAACAAGGTTTTAACGAGGCAGATATTTTGTAATATATCATTCAAGAGGGAGTGTTGTAAATGGAAAGTCCATTAAAGTTTATTGGTGAATGACATTTGTACCCCTGTAGCCCTAGAAATTATTATCATTGTATCCCTAATTCTTACCTATAAATATAGGGCTTTGATTTTCAATAATATATACAAAAGTTTATTAAGTTTTCTCTATTCTCTTTGAGTTTTCTCTTTTCTCTTTTCCTCTCATTTTATAACAGAAAATAAAATTAACATGAAATGAACCTACTTTCTCTCGATCTCTCTTACAACATTAAGTCGAGTCATTTAATAATAACGGGGTGCCTTATAGTTGTAAAACTCATCGAAATGATTTTAAAAAGCGCGCGCACAAACATATATATAATTTCTGTTGCTATAACAATAATCATCAAAACTGTGTGAGATCAAAGATGCGTGTGCAGCGGAACAAAATCGAACCAATGATCTTCAAGTCCAAAATCTCGAGATTGTCCACTACATTTATAGCACACCCCGGGGGGACGAGATCTCGAGAAATTGTTGTAAGTACAAACATTCCGCAATTGATTTACCACATAATTTATTGATCAGCACCCTAGTTAGAGGTTTCCACATCCCAGGCATTTGGTAAACTGAGAGCTACAATAAAATTTCAAATGCAGACGAATTGAAAATCCAGCTCCATTTCTGCAATCTATTGATGATGGATAACAAGAATCTGGCGAAGTCCTGCAGTAAATGGGCAGCCTAAATTACCCTCAAAATTTTCTATTGTTTCCTTAGAGACACCTGGGGATCTCCAACTTTTGGTTTTAATCTAACCTAAACAAGTAGAATTTACGACGGACCTTTTCCATTTGGTTAGAAATGGTACGAGGTTAGAACAGATTCCTTAAGAATGCGTCAACTTCAGTACTATAGCACTTTTGGCCGTATGAGCAAGTGCCAAACTCAGAAACAGCCAAGATTTATGCATTCAGACATTAAACCCATCAGAGAGATGCACTCTCACTTGGTAAAAAGGGGAAGAAAATTTACTATCACAAATATAAGAAATTCCAAAATCCTGAAACAAATATAAAGAACGCAATAAAGAAAAGGGAAATGAATTCTGTAATCTGTTTTTCCTTCTCACTTGTGTTACTGACACCATAATCGTTATTTATTCACTCTCGTAATCTTCATCGTCTCCAAAACCAAAAACAGAAGCATCTGCAGCGATAGCCTTGATAACGTTGGAGTCCAGGTTCGGAATAGAAGTTTTCTCAACCCCATCAATTTTAACTTCATTAGAAGCATTGGACTCTGAATTTGTGGGTTCTTTGTTTCCCAGAGAAAGCTGTTCGGTCTGATTTGTCATGGTGGACATTCTCTCGACTGAGTTACCAGAGTCTTGATATGCTGCAGTTTTTGCAGCAGAGGACGTGTGACCTATGTTGCCTTTTGAAGAACTATTTTCCTCGCCTTCACTGTCAGAGAATACATCATCTTGATTGTTTTTTTTCCCAGTGCCTTTACTCTGTTCAGAATTAGCATTGTTTTCATTACTCGAGGAAGAAGCATTTCTCGATCTTCCATCAGCAATCTTGCTGTCCTGATCAGGTTGGACCTGTGATGGGATGGTACTGTCATAATCTATCATCACGATTTCAACCTGAAACCCCGGGGACGGCAACTTTCTCTGCAAAGTACAGTTGTTAAGCCATTAACTGAGCAGAACGAAACACAAATGGAAATGAAAACGAAATCTTAAAAAACTCAAAAAAAGATTAACTGTTATATTATTAGGGATAATTTGTAAATTTTTGAATTGACACAGAAACTTATGCAGAATCTCTCAGAAGCAACATTCATTGGCAAAGACGCTTAATTTACCTTATCAAAGCCATCAAGGTCAGTACCTTCTAAAATGATTCTGTTTTCCATCATTGTTGTGTTTAACCAGCTGAGAAGGGAAATAATGTGAGTTTATTTTAGAAGTTAAATCAAGACTGTTACTAATAGAGAAGAAAGATTAGTTTCAAGACAAGACGTGGAACAGTCAGTGGACCAAAACAGTATATATAATGAAGCGTGATGGTCATTAAAGACTAGATGCATTTCTTTGCCACTAGTTGATCTATCTATCGCTATATCTACATTCTACAGGAATATCTAACGTGATCAAATCATTCACAACCACGCTAAGCCACATGCAATCACCGATCATGTCGCTTGTTTCAACAGATATTCAGTGTGTTGAGATATATAAAACCGTAATAAGATCAAGAATAACCATTCACGGACCAGTAGAAATCTCCTTGGCCATCATGAAAATGGATTTTGAAGTCCCCCATCAATTCTGTTAGACCAGGTTCTCCTGGTAGAGCAAAAACCACAATTCCCTTCTTTGGTGCACGAATCCAAAAATCTTCTGGCTGCAAAAATGAACAACTATTATTAGATTAGCTCGCCTGCCACAGTCCCCAAAATAAGAAACAAGAAAGAAAAAGGAACTCTTTTCCCATCCAAAAGGGAAAATATGGAAAAGAAATTTTAATGTCAGATACAATCTCAGCAAGGGAAGTTACCATGAGATCCTTTGTTTTTGGATGCTTTTTTGTTGAAAACAGAACTCCTGTACAATAATAAAAAACTCATCAGGTTTTACTGTGTTAAGCTATTCGTGAACTGTAGATACCTATAGTCATGCAGGACTAAACAACTCGGAGTTTTGAACATGTGTAAGAGCAGAAAATCTATACGTTTCTACGTTCTTGTGCTTCTCAAAATTCAGTACAAGAAACCATAGCAAGTTCATGTCAACCCATTTTTCTACTCTGATGAATCTGTCTCCTCTCTTTTTTCTAACTGTCATTCTATAAAGGAGTGTATGCCTAAAACTAAAAAATGAATTACTTGGGTGGCTGCAAATGAATGTCTTAATCATAACCTGCCCTCACTCGGAATGTTGAGAGTTCTATCATTACAATTCTATAATGAGAACATAGAATACTGTATTTTGAAATTCTTAATCATGTAGCCTTATCAAAATGAATTTAACATTTACATTAGTGCACTGATTTATTTTGTTGTCATGCAAAGCATGAGCAGACAATACAGTAAAAGTCTGCAATAAGAAACAGAGTAAAATGTTTTGATCATCTTAAATAAAGATGAAGTATGAAAGCATTCCCATATAAACAATGCCAACAGAAGATCAACCTACAGAAAACAAGACCTTCAATGTCATGAAACGAGAATAAAGAGATTCTCATATCCTACCATTATGATTCGTTATAGTGAGGGAAGGCCTAACCCAATATGGACACTTGTGAAGCCGAAATCCTCTTAGCATGCACCTGCCACAATGCAGTTTTTAGTACCTTTCTGAAAATAGCATGATGCATTTGGCAAATGAATAATCAGAAGAGTACCTACGTGCAGGAGGAATTTCACCACTGAAGTGAGTCAAGATTTGCTCGAAATATTTTACATACCTCTGACAAAAGCAAGAAAACAGATTAGTAGCTCAACTAATAATGCAGGCATTATACATAATCAATTTTCTCCGAATTACTAACAATCTGGCTAGGGAGAATAAGCCCCTTCCCATCTACACATCTTTTCTGGTTATAATAGTCAATGCACTCCTCAGAAGTGGGGAAAAACTGCAGTAAGGCAAAACAACAGCTGTTGATAAACCAAATCAGAGCAGGAAATTTTCTCCCAGTGGATGATTCCCATAATTTGATATTGCTGGAAATCAAATCTCACCTTTAAGAATAGAAGAAGACTACATATCATCAATCCCGTCCTTGCCTTGCCAGCTTTACAGTGAACAACTACCACATTTACAATGTCCTCCTTCAACCATGAATAGGCACTTTGACAAAACAATTTTATAAGCTGAATAGGAGGGCAGTTGTGGTCGTCAAATGGGAAAGATGCAACCTGGATAAAAGAAAAGAAAACTAAATACCATATGGTCCAATATAAAGTAACAGCACAAAGTTAACATAAAGTCATAGAATGTATTGTCAGTGGCAAAGGCAAAGCAGCAAACGGCCATCAGGGCCATGCAACAAAAATGGAAAATGAAGAAGATGAACTAAAGAAGTCACATTGAATGAAATCTCTCTGAAGATTTTCGAAAAAGAAATTCGGACAAATATTTATCAAACTGTACCAAGTACAGTGGAGGATGTTACCTGATGTCTATCAACTAGTGCAACGAAGTGACCCTAAGTGACCCTATCATTTTTTAACATCACAGTAGAGATGGTATTGATAACATTTGAAGATTTATCTAGTGCTGCTTATAGCCAAAGCTCTAGTGAACTTGTGAAATTGCAGAAGATCATACAGAACTTAATAATAAGAATAATGTTATTTATACATAATTGAGTTACATAATAGTTTACATACAGATGAAGTGTCAAAAAGGGAGTCGTGAAGGTTTTTTTTCTTTTTTTATTTGGTTGAAGAAATTTTAATCCAATCATATCTCATCACATCATGTGTATGTGTTGAGATGTTACGATTTTATTGTAAGATAGTTATCATAGTTTTAGTCTTATCTTCATTTGAAGTTGAATAAATCGGGTGAGATAAGATAAGCCAGTTGGTTAATTAGTTAGGAGTTGCTCCTTTTATTTCTGTACAGTTTACATTCAGATCAGACGAGTCTTATTTTTTATGGGATCTAACATTGTATTCACCTCTATTTAATAGAAGTATTTGTGTATAAACAATACAATTTTAGAGTTCATCAAATTAATATGACATCAGAGCAGACTCTGTTACTTTTCAAATTTTAAAACAAAAAAGGCAAACACTGCCATGACTGGTGCAGCGTGGGAAGGTGAGTCTGATGTATCTATCGAGTCTTCACAGCGAACAACCTTTGGAGAAGGACCATTGGCTAGCTACGGTGAGTCCCACTCTCTGCATATCACACAACACAAGCTCAATGGATCCAATTACTTGGATTGGTCTCAATCGGTGCTATTGGTTATTCGAGGCAAAGGAAAAGTTGGTTATCTTGCTGGAGAAACAAGGAAACCAGAAGCACAGGATGCTGGGTATTAGATCTGGGAGTCAGAAAATTCCATGGTCACTGCATGGTTGGAAAATTCCATGGTCACTGCATTGTTGGTAAGGGATATGAGGCAAGGCAAATCTACTCTAACCGATTACTATAATACTTTGGTGGGTCTTTGGCAAGAACTTGGTTTGTTTGATGACGTAAGCTGTTCATGCCCAGGAGATGCTCTGAAGTATACTCAGAAGCTGGAAAAGGAGAGATTATTTGATTTTCTTCATGGACTGAACAAGGATTTGGATGAGGTTCGAAGAAGGAATCTTGGTACAAAGCCGCTGCTGTCAATATGCTTTTGCAGAGGTTCGGCGTGAAGGGAGTAGGGCAGTCATGCTGAAATCTAGTTGTGTGGAATACTCTCTGCAGAACTCAGCACTTGCAGCAAAGCGATATTGAACAGCGACCTATCTATAACCAACAAAAAAATCAGGAGCAGTGAGGAGGAAAAAAGAAGTGGTGTGACTACTGTAAGAGACCCCTATCATACTAAAGAAAATTGTTGGAAGATACATGGAAAACTGGCAAACTGGCGACCACGGCGTGAACGTTATGGCAATAGTAGAGGATTTCAGCCGGCAGGAGATGGTAGATAATTCCAGGCCTCAATAGATAGAGGTAATCAACAAGGGAGATCCAATTTTAGTCCCGAACAGATTTCAGAATTGCATACTTTGCTTCAAAAACTGCAAGGTATTTCACACCAGCCACAACACTCTTTATTAGGATACTTCAGTAACTTCACAACTAAATATTAATGCCAGTTGCAATATAGCACGGAAAAGTAGCTTCTCTATTGCTGTGATTACGAAGACAGTAGTGAATGATCTTTGGATAATTGATCCAGGGGCTTCAAACCATATGACAGGGAATTATGAGTTATTTTCTGACTATATACCGCGTTTTGGTTCACTCAAATTTGGATTGCTGATGGTTCTTTATCCACAGTTGTTGGGAGAGGGACTATTGTGGTCTCACCACTTATAACTCTGGAATCAGTTTTACATGTTCCCAATCTTTCATGTAATCTTATTTCAAAAAGCAAACTAACCAAAGACTTAAGTTGTGAAGTTAACTTTTCTCCATATGTGTAAATTTCAGGATTTGTATTCGGGGAAGACGATTGACAATATTAAGGGAAGCAATGGTTTGTACTATCTTGAGTATTCCAAGGAAGGCAAGACTACTCAATTTCAATCTTATGGAAGTAAAAGTGTTCCTAGTTCAAGTTCTGTTCCAACATATGTTTTGAATAAAGTGATGTTATGGCATAAAAGACTAGGGCATCCTAGCTTTAGTTATTTGAAGAAGTTGTTTCCAGATTTATTCAATAATAAAGAAGCAAGTTTGTTCAAATGTGATATTTGCGAGTTAGCTAAACACACTCGAAACGCTTATCCCACACGACCATATAGACCATCTAAGCCTTTTTCCATGTTCCACAGTGATATTTGGGGACCACTTAAGATTAAAAATATAACAGGAGCTAGGTGGTTTTTTTTTTTTTTTATAATTCAAGTGTCCAAGTTTTGTCTGACTAATCCTGAGAAGTGGCGGCATTCCCCCCCGGTTCGCCACCCAGGTAAATTCGGATGCAAACACAGCTTACACACACTTGGGCCGGACATTCGGGATACGGTTCTCCTCCCTGTAGACCTTCCTTTACGACGTGCGAACAAGACCCCCGGAGGGACGACAAAGCGCACCATAACTTTGCCTTCACAGAACAACTGCCTTCCAACATAAATGTTACCTTCCAGCTGTTGCGGGGATTCGAACTTCCGATACTCCATGTGGAACCCTCCTGCTTTACCACTACGCCATGCCCGTGGGGGCAGCTAGGTGGTTTATTACTTGCATAGATGATGACACTAGAATTTGCTGGGTGTTTTTGTTGAAAGAAAAATTAGAAGCAAGAAGTTTGTTTCAAAACTTTCACAGAATGATTAAGATTCAATTCCAAACACAAATTTAGTCACTTTATACAAACAATGGGAAAGAGTACTTTAATCAAATTTTAGGGAATTATCTTAGTGATCATGAAATCGTACACCAAAGTATGTGTGCAAGAACACCACAACAAAATGGGATTGTTGAAAGGAAAAATAGGCATTTGTTAGAAGTTGCAAGAGCTTTACTATTTACGAATAATGTGCCTAAGATATTTTAGGGAGAAGCTATTTTCACAACATCGTATGTTATCAATAGATTGCCTTCTAGTGTTCTTGATTTTAAAACTCAAATTTAGAAACTTCTACAATCCTATCCTCACAATAGGTTATTTCAGAATTTATCTATCAAAGTCTTTGAGTGTACAGTTTTTGTTCATTCTTTGATAAAAACCAAACCAGATCCTTGATCAATAAATTGTATATTTTTGGGTTATTCACCATCCCAAAAGGGCTATAATTGTTTTTGTCCCAAGACTAAAAGGCTTTTTGAAACTATGGGCGTGACATTTTTTTAGGATACGCTTTAGTTTCATCATCCACCTCAGGGGGAAGAATATAAAGGAAGTGAATTTTTTTCCTAATGATGATTTACTTTCTATTTCTAGTAGTCCGAGTTCTAGTTCTGGCCTTGAATCTGCACCAGTAATCCGACAATAAGTTTCAGATTATATTTTTGAACCAAGTTCATCACCACATTCAGATTTTCTTGATGAAGGCAGTCGAGCAGAACAATAGCAGAGAAAACCTGAAGTAATTGTATACACCAGAAAGCCAAAGCAAGATCAAAATGTACAAACCATTGCTACCCTAAACCAAAGTCAACAATCAGACCCGAATATAGATCAACACCAACTTCATATTTCTAGCACTCCCAATCAGCATCAAGATAAAGAGCACCTGCCAATTGCCTTAACAAAGGGTTCAAGATCTTGTACCCAGCACCCTATTCACAACTATATGACAATCAGCATTCTGTCATGCTCTTACAAAGACTTTAGCCTGAAGGTGTCAAAAGAAACTGTCCCAACAACAATTGATAAAGCTCTTAAAGAAATAGTCCAGGGAAATGCAGTTTTAGAGGAAATGAATGCCTTGAAGAAAAATCAGACATGGGATATTATGAAACTTCCATCAGGAAAATGTACGGTTCACTGTAAATGGGTTTTCACCACAAAATATAAAGCGGATGGGAATATTAAGGGATATAAGACTCGTTTGGTTGCCAAAGGGTTTACTCAGACCTCCGATATTAACTATAATAAGACATTTGCACCGGTGGCCAAGTTAAATACATTCAGGGTCTTAATCTCAATGGCTACTAATCTTGGTTGGCCACTTTATTAGATGGATGTGAAGAATGCGTTCTTGAATGGAGAATTGGAAGAAGAAGTTTCCATGGAGTTACCACCAAGTTTCGAGAAAGAATTTGGGACTAATAAAATATGTCAATTGAAGAAATCACTCTATGACTTAAATCAATCACCAAGAGCATGGTTTGATGGCTTCACTAAGTCAAAAAAAGGTTTAAATATTGTCAAGGGCAGACTTACTATACATTGTTTATCAAGCATATAGGTAGTAAGATTTCTATTTTGATAGTCTATGTCGACGATATTATTCTCATAGGTGATAATTTGGAAGAACTTGCATGTGTAAGGAGTTTTTAGCTAAAGAATTTGAGGTTAAAGACCTAGGACAACTTCAATATTTTTTGGAATGGAAATAGCAAGAAGTAGGAGAGGAATCTTCACATCTCAAAGAAAGTATATGATGGATTTATTGAAAGAAACAGGTATGCTTGGTTGTAACCTTGTAAAACTCCAGTAGAGGCCAATGGAAAATTGAGTAAGGAGGTCCAATAGACAGTGGAAGATACCAAAGACTAGTTGTAAGATTGATTTATTTGTCACATACTCGACATATTGATTTATTTGTCACATACTCGACATGACATTGCTTTTGCAGTAAGAATGGTCAGCCAATATATGCATTGTCCATTTCAAGGGCATTTAGATGCGGTTTATAGGATTTTAAAATATTTAAAATCCTCCGCTGGGAAAGGTTTGTTCCTTGGGAAGAATATAGAAAGAAGTGTGGAAGTTCAGACAGATACGGATTGGGCAGGCTCAATTGATGATAGAAAATCCACTTCTCGCTATAGCACATTTGTTTGGGGAAATTTAGTTACATGGAAGAGTAAAAAACAAAGTGTAGTAGCCAAAAATAGTGCAGAGGCAAAACTACAACCATTGGAACGTGGAATGTGTGAAATAATTTGGATAAGGAGGTTACTAGAAGAACTGAAGTTGCCATGTATAAAGCCCATGAATATTTTTTTGTGAATAAGGCCGTGATTAGCATTGCCCATAATCCGGTCCATCATGATCACACCAAGCATGTGGAGATTGACAAGCATCTTATAAAAGAGAAGATTGATAATGGTGAAGCTATGATGCTTGAACTTAGGTACGGGTATCGGGCATTGGTGCGTATCTAAGTGTTAGATCTTTTATTTTTTGAAATGTAGGATACGAGGACACGACTAAAAAGAGTCCAAATTTCGGACACGGGTACGGGAGTAAGTCTTTGAAATTTCAATTTTTTTCCAAAAAATTTCATACGTAAAAACTTATATAATAATTAGTTGCAAATTGTTACAAGATAAACATCACTTAAAAATCAACTAGAAATTCATAATCAAAGTCTAAAACACTAGAAAAATAAATAAATAAATTGACATGACAAAGAACAAAATTAGTTATCTTATTTGTTTTAGAAAAAAATTAATTTCGAACAAAAATAAATTGTTTTAGAATTTATTAAAAAATCTTTTTTTTTTTTTTTTAGCTTTTCGTATAAACATTTTTAAAAACTAAGAAACTAAAATTAATAAAAAAATTATTTGCCATGATATTTTTTTTAATTAAAATGATCTTATCTAAATCAAAAGAACTAAAAAGCATATTTAAGAAATAATACAATCAATAAGACAAAAAAAAGAGAGAGATAAATAAACCTAACTTATAAAACTTTTAGGCTGTAAATAAGCATCAACTATCAACCACAGTGAATTAAGAAAAAAGTCCAAAAAGGTCCAAAAGTTAAAAGAAAAAAAGGCCCGCCCAACTCCAACACCCGTTAAACCCCCTTTCTTCTTCCCTAAACCCTGGCTCTGCGCAACAATGGCGGCAACAGCAGGAACTCCAATAGTTTCCACATCTAGCCATGTCTGGTTGAAACTTGCCGTTTCTGACCAGTATTTCATACCCGTACCTATGTCATGTCGTGTCAACACGAGTACGCTGGCCAAAAAGAAGGGTCCGCGCATCACAATGGTGAAGTATGCATTCTGTTCGGGCCATCCAAGAAGCAGGTAGTAGATATTTTTACAAAGGGTGGAGCAAGACAAAGCTTTGAAAAATGTGTAGACAAGCTGGGGATGATTGATATCTTCACACCAAGTTGAGGGTGAGTGTAGAGAGGTTACAATTTTATTGTGATATAGTTATCATAGTTTTAGTTTTATCTTTATTTGAATTTGAATAAATTGGTGAGATAAGATAAGCCAGTCAGTCAGTTAGTAAGAGTTGTTCCTTTTATTTCTCTACAGTTTATATTCAAATTAGACGAGTCCTATTTTTAATGGGATCTGACATTGTATTCATCTCTATTTAATAGAGTTATTCATGTATAAACTATACAATTTTAGAGATCATCAAATCAATAGTATGGTAACAATTATGTACATGTAACACGACCGTAATAATAATGTAGAACAGAAAACAAAAAGGCAAAAACGCACCTTTCCCTGAAATAGTGAGGCGTCGTATAACCTCTCTGAACAAAGGTTGTACACTTTGTATTTTCCCTGCATATGAAAGAAGAATTCAGATAGACTACTTAACCTACAATGAGAAGACATCTAGGATATAGGCCATAAAGTAATATTAGAACCAAAACCATGCAGCATCCCACATAGGTAGAAGAATGAATGTGTGACCGCTTATGTAGACCTATGATGCTCGGACTCTTCAGTTTGGACGACGTACATGTGTCAACACAACACAATATGACATGGGTATAGATATGAATCTCATGTTGGATCCTTCAATTTAGAAATCTACAGGGCAAGAACGTGAAAAGGAGCTCATCATAGGAAGAAATAGGAGTTGCAAGGAGATAAAGAGTGCATCCATGATTTTTAAAGCAATAAAATCGATTTTGAGGCATAAAACCAAGATTTTGATAGGATGAAACCAAGCCCATTTAATGCTACACTCCCTACAAAATATATATATAATTATAAGTATTTATCTTCTAAAAATTTATGTTTGCTAGATATACCCATGTACTCAAGGCCATATATCCATATCCTAAGTTTTAGAAGAATAAAGATCCTACTCCTAGATATGTATCTGTACCCGACACCCATTCCCAAGTCCGAGCAACATAGATGTAGGATATACAAGACATCAATTAACTTAGGCTGGCCATTATAGGTCGCGTCGATATAGACCTAAGTAGTTAATTGATTGGTCATGTTCCCAGCCTTAGCCTTCCTTATTGGTCTGGTCCAGGAAGAGATGGGTAGCCAACTCTTGGCTCCACATTCATGGTCTTCTGGTAGGCCCAAGACGTAACTAATACACTACAGAAGCCATATGATGGCAAGCATGTACAAGTTACAGTACCCAAGTGACTCCGCCCCAACTCCCCAAATTAGAAACTCAGCTTACTCCAACCACACCATATCCCAAGTACCCACCTTCTTTGGTAAGTCGTTACCAAAAGAATAAATTCTGTAATACTGTAGAGAAAGCAAATCTTTAACCAAAAGATTTGTTAATATCTATCCTAAATAGAAATAAAGAAAAGGCTCCTCCAAAGTGATGAGGACATCCCAGTTTTATTACTTTAGTTGGACGACATTTAATTATTTTAGTTGAACTTTTATTTCTTAGTTGGACTTGGGTTATTTTATTTTTATGGACTTGTGTAATGGGCTTGGCCCTATCTTTTAGGTTTTTAGGTTTGCAGTATTTTCAATATTTAAACATATTTTACATTGTAATTGGGACGATGAATTGATTGAATAAAAATTGGCGATAGCCCCGTTCCTCCCTTCTCCTTCTTCCCCCGATTCCCCTTCTTCTCTTCTCCTCCCTTCTCCTTCTTCTTTCTTTCCTACTCATCCTACATCAAATTGGTATCAGAGCTAAACCTGGATTTCTTCAAAGAGCGCTACAACCGTAAAGAAGTTTTGTCCAATTCCTCGACAACAACACCCAGTTTGCTGCAGAATCCCGTTAACACCTTCACCTTCTCTGCAGTTATTCCTGTCCACTATTACTTTCCCAAAACTTGGCTTCCTTCACCCACCGCTGCCACCATCATCGAGAAACAGGCCCAGTCCCACCATAACCGCTGCTGAAATTCTCTCCACCACAGTCGAACTGCACACCCAAGCCAATAACTGTCAAATTCCAATACACTACAAACGGCAGCAACTGTGACGGTCAGTACCTTCTCTAAAATCAGCAACTCCATAAAATCAAAAGAAATCCACCACCCGCCGACTACTAATCGATGACCCAAGTAATTAACTTCCTCCAAGTCCTCGGCGCTCCCATAATCATTGTCAGTCGAACCACCTTTCCATCTCCCTGAGCGTCGACGACCGAAGGTAGGAATAGGCGACGTCGGCGATTGAGGGCGTTTGCACTGGTCGCGTCGCAGTAGTTCGAAGTCTAGAAACCGGTGGGCTGATTTCAGGTTCGTTTCACGAGTGAACTTGGTCGGGAGTTTATTTCTAAAGTTTTATTTGAGTTTTAGTGCTTTTCTCTTATTTTGGACCTCAATTACTCCTTATTGTTTCATTTACACAAGGTTTATTTGATTTGTATTATTAGGAAGAAAAAGAAAAAGAGTCAAAACCAAAAAAAAAAAAAAAAGATCGAGAATTTTTGGGAATTTCCTAACATTATTTTACAGGTACATTTTAGTTGACTGATCAATACCGCACCTCGACGAACACGGAATTTTCTGTCTTGGCATCTCAACGCTTAACCATTCAAAAAATGGAGACATTCAACGTTGGGACGACTCAGGCCAACTGAATTTAGGGAGTCTCTGCTCCTATTTATTTTTAGTGACACTGTTACTGTATTTTAGAATTGCATCAATTAATTTTTTGTGTTGCTAATATTTTGATAATTTAGCCTTAAATCTATTGGATTGAAATTCACGAGCCGACCCCATTGTTCACTCATTTACCCCACGTGACTAGACCTAGCATTTGTACCTTTGCTTTTTATTTTATTGGCATTAGTAGTGTTAGCTTACGATCGGACCATACGTAATCCCTATAATAAAATAAAATAATAATAATTACAATAGATAAATTTCAATCACTATTTTCCCTGTTGGCACTCGTTGGTTGTTGATCTCAGTAGGCACTTCACCTAACTTGTGTTACCGTGTATGCAATTGCGTAATGGTCGCGTTACTGCCTCTAGCTCTAGTACCCTTGTCATGGACCCCTCCCAAATTGAGGCCCTCACCCAACAGTTGGCGCAGTTACAAAATTAACTAACGGCTGTCCAAACTAAGATAGCCGCTACTCGTGAGGAGAATAGAGCCCTAACCGCTAGGTTAAACACTCTTGACCCAACCCCATATTCAATCGAAACTGAAAACTCTTAGGCTTCCATTAATAGACTTCATCATCGGCCACAAGGTGGTCGACACCATGACCGTAGGGGAGGAAATCAGGCTCATGGGCGAGAGCGAGAATATTACCGTCATGATATACTATCTCTCCCTCGCCACGAGGAGCGCCTCTTTCGAAACATTAAGTTAGATGCTCCTACATTTGACGGTTGTCTAGATCCTAGTATATTCAATCAATGGATTAGAGATATGGATCATTTCTTTGCCTGGTATGGGGTCCCGGAAGATCGGAGAGTACAATTTGCCAGTTTGAAGTTAACTGGCACTGCTCAACTCTTTTGGGAAAGTGTCGAGGACCTCCTGGAGAGGCGTCATGCTCCCCCTGTTGGGAGCTGGGATGAAATGAAGCGTCGTCTTCAAGAAAAATATTTACCTCAATCTTATAGGGGTAACTTACTGGATCAATGGAACACACTTACACGAGGTAGTCGGCCTGTGACCGAATATGTTGCTCAGTTTGATGAGTTCCGAATGAAATGTCAGGTCGTTGAGGATGAGGTCATAACTTTAAGTAGGTTTAGGCAAGACCTAAGAGACGAACTTAGGCGTGAGCTTGTTCTTAAAGGTGTCACCACTCTTGACCACGCCTACTCTTTCGTTCGGGATTACGAGTTAGTGACTAGGACACCGTACAGAAATCGTAGTGACTCCCGCACTGCGACCTCTTCTGCATCCACTCCATCCCCTAGGTCTATTCTAGGACTCCTCCTTCCAATACTACCCCTACATCGGAAAGCAAAGGTAGAGGTTTTGAGGTTTCAAGAACGTCCTCTCGTTTGCAATGCTTCAACTGTAAGGGTTTTGGTCACATTGCTTCTAAGTGTCCTAGCCGAGCCCTAGTTTTGGAAGAGCGTGAAGGTATAGTTGACGAGCCACTAGAGGACCAGGTTTATCAGCCTAAGTTAGAAGAGTTTGATGACTTGGAGGATAGTGAAGATACCCTCTTAGGTTGTATTCAGGCTAGTCCCCTTATCCCATATACGCCTAGAGTCGGTGTCGTCCGTTGCACTCTTACCCAGCCTAGAGATGCCAATGATTGGCGCGTCATGGCATCTTCCACACTTACATCAAGATTAATAATAAGGGCTATAAAGTTATCGTGGATAGTGGCAGCTGCATTAATGCGGTTTCGATGGCTACTGTATCCCGTCTAGGGTTGAAGTCTGTTCCTCACCCTCAGCCATACAGCGTCTCTTGGATTGATACCTCCTCTATAGCTGTCAAGGAGCGTTGTTTAGTCCCTATCCAGTTTCTCGAGTATAAGGACCATATATGATGTGACATCATTTCAATGGATGTCGGGCACATCATCTTGGGACGACCTTGGTTATTTGACCTAGATGTAACCATCTATAGTCGATCCAATTCCTACTCCTTCGTGTTTAATGGAAAGAAGATTCACCTTAACCCACTGCCTCCAAAACCTGTGGCCCACTGGAAACGAAGAAAAGTGTAGGACGAAAGGGATTGTACATGTGATAAGACCATAGAGGAAGTTGAACGTCAATTCTATTGGCCTAGCTTGAAGAAAGACGTGGCTAAAATTGTTAGTACTTGTAACACTTGTCAATTGGGTAAGCAGAAGAAGCAGAACACAGGTCTATACACCTCTCCCTGTCCCCAATTGTCCTTGACAAGATGTTAGTATGGATTTTACGTTAGGACTTCCACGCACCCCAAAGAAGCATGATTCTATTTTTGTGGTTGTCGATCCCTTCTCAAAGATGGCTCATTTTATCCCCTGTAGCAAGACGTCGGATGCGTCCAAGGTTGCCATGTTATTCTTTAATGAAATTGTCAAATTGTATGGGCTTCCCAAGACCATCGTGTCTGATAGGGACGTTCGTTTCACTAGCCATTTTTGGAGAACTTTGTGGTATAAGATGGGTACCAAATTGAAATTTTCTACGGCCTACCACCCTTAGACTGACGGTCAAACTGAAATAGTTAATCGAAGTCTTGGTAACCTATTACATTGCCTGGTCCGGAAAAACCTTCGAAATTGGGATTTGATCATTCCTGTAGCTCAGATTGGGTATAATAGCTCCATAAATCGTTCTTTAGGTATGAGTCCATTTGAAGCCGTTCATGAGTACAAGCTTAGGAAACCGTTAGATCTCATCCCTATGTCCCCATAGGCTAGAATGTCAGTATCAGCCGAAGCATTTGCACAACATTTTCGTGACTTGCATATTGAGATCAATAAACAACTTGAAGCTAGTAATGCAAAATATAAACTCCAAGCTGATTTACACAAACGACATGTTGAGTTTAACATTGGGGATTACGTTATGGTTCACATTAGGCCAGAGCGGCGTCTACATGGACCCACCTCCAAATTGCAAGCTTGTAGTGTTGGTCCTTTTAAAATTTTAAAGTGGGTTGGTCCAAATGCATATGTTGTTAACATTCCACCACACCTTGGTTACCACTCTACTTTCAATGTTGAAGATCTTGTAGCTTATAAAGGTCATTTCATTCCCTCATATGATCCCCTGTCATCTCCTTTTGTGGACATTGATCCTGATTCTTTGACCCCTTCTAACCCACTACCACCTCTCACAGCACACAAAGAAAAAATTAATGCTATTTTAGATGACGAAACTGTGTTCACTAATGATGGAGAGGTTCAACGCTTCCTTGTTCGTTGGGTTGGTCGACCAGATTGTGATTGTGCATGGATCTCCAGGGAGACACTACAGCAATTGGATCCAGATTTATTAGAGTTTTATCGGAATCAACAGAATCTTTATTGGCCTAGATAGCCTCCCGTCCACCCGAGGGGAGTTGGTGAGGACACCAGGTTCAGACCGCCACTGACGCATTTCTACAGACGCCGAAAGAAGTTTGCCCAGCCACTCAGCTTATGGTTGGGAGATTGACGGAAGCCTATAATGATATAACCACTCGACAGGGTCGAGTTTTCTCTCCCACCCCAAGAGAATTGATGAGGACATCCTAGTTTTATTACTTTAGTTGAACGACATTTAATCATTTTAGTTGAACTTTTATTTCTTAGTTGGACTTGGGTTATTTTATTTTTATGGACTTGTGTAATGGGTTTGGCCCTATCTTTTAAGTTTTTAAGTTTGCAGTATTTTCAATATTTAAACATATTTTACATTGTAATTGGGACGATGAATTGATTGAATAAAAATTGGCGATAGCCCCGTTCTTTCCCCACTTCCCCTTCTTCTTCCCCCGGTTCCCCTTCTTCTCTTCTCATCCCTTCTCCTTCTTCTTTATTTCTTACTCATCCTACATCACAAAGCCTCGGTCAGCTTCAACAATTTCTGACACAATGCATAAATATATCCCCTCATATTGCAAAATCTTTTTCCTACAGCTGCCAATTTTTTATGATCCAGAGAGGTTCTGAAAGGAATTATTAATGGCAATACTATCATAGCACGGCTTCATTTTAGGAATAACTAAATTGTAGATGGAACAATGATCTCATCATAATGTTAACAAATAGTCGACTCTATCCAAACATTTCAATACTATTTCTTTACTTGCAAACCTACAAATGTGCAGGCGGTGCTTGATACCTTATGATGAGTCTCAAAAAATTTGATCACTTCCTCCATGTGATTCCTATAAAACCCCTGCATCAGGTTTCTAAGACACTATTAGGAAACTGACAAAATTAAATTGCAAAACACAATCATTTATATGAATTACGTGATATTTACCTCAAAATATCCAAACAAACCAGAACTCAGGTCACCAGCAGGGAACCCCATAGCAATGATATTCTCAGTTATATATGTCATATCCAAGTCAAATCCTCCCTCCTGAAGAGAGGGAGGCAACACATTATTAAACCCAGAAAGATGGTGAGATTCTCAATGTAAGGTGTGAAATCGAATATCAATTGTAGTACATGAGCTAATGGAAAAGATGATATTATGAGGTGGAAGATGAAAAATAAGATAATCTGCATGATGAATGCTATTTCTTTTTTTTTTTTTTTTTACCAAAAGTAACAAAAAGTATCAAGACATGAATTTTTGTCCACTCTAATCTGAACGAAATCATGACTGGTTCACGTAGATATTATCTTATCCTTCTATCTATAAAACTAAAATGGTTTAAAATTAGTAAATCATGAAGCAAGAAGGAATTGTGGTATGTGTACAAACCGAATGTGTTTGTAATTTGTATGGTTATGGCTCTTACTTCAGAAAACTCAGACGGAAAATTATGTCAGTAGTTTGGCAACCACATGTCAATAAAAACAGAATTGCAACACTAGAGCCAATAGACTCAAAGATTCAGAATCGAGGCTGATGGCTGCAATTTTCTCAATTTTGATAAATCATATATGTTACCAACAAAAAAATTCATGACTATTGTGGACTAGATCCAGCTTTCCATTTAAGAAAAATATACCAAAGGTCATCTATAAGAACAATTGACTCATGATCTTGTGTCAATCCGGTGCTAAATTCAATGAAAAAATTCCTATTTTAAAGGAAATATACTGAAGGTCATATATAAGAACAATGGACCAACGAGCATGCTTCAAGCCAGTACCCCATCACGATATAGTTGTAATTAATGAATTTCATATTGGCAACACAAGCAGTTAAGGTGAAGAGACGCCATCCTATCATTTTTTGGCCAAATAACATTACACTATGAAATCAAACAATTTCCAGCAGGAAACATCGACTCTTTAATTACTGAGACCAATAAATTCTTCTATAAAAGCCAAATAACTTTATTTACTTCCTCCATTCCTAGATTTCAAAATCACTGAGAAAGTTTAAAGGGAAAATGCAAAGGAAGTGAAATAAAAAACTAAACAAAAAAAATGCAATGGAAATCAAAAAGACTTCAGTCTTAATTAACTTAAATGCATAAAATGCCCATTCTACATGATACCTCATGCTTGGTGCATTGAAAGAAAAGTCATCTGACAAGCTAATAGCTACGAGCCAAAGCAGCTTAGGGATCAAGAGGCTTGGATCATTCAACCAACTCTGTCAAGATAATTGGTCCACTTATTTCATTTTCACTTCAACGTCTGGTTGTTTGTGGGGCAATGCTGGTATGTAAATTATAGGGTAGCAATACCTGATGCAAATTGAGCTGAAGCAGAGATATAGCCACATAAAGGGACGGGTGCATTTAAATTACGGGCCAATGACGATGTCATAAAATGAATGTACTTGAAATAAAGAGAATCTTTCTATATAAAGCATTTCCTCGTAAAAGGATGAGGCAATGCTACAGATTAGATAGAGTAACAGTTCAACTACCTGGTATCTTCGCTTATTTTGTGAGACAATATGCCGTGCCTTTACTTGCACGGCCTTCACAGCATTTAAAGATGTATCAACTAATCCTTTGGTGAAGGTTCCAAGAACACCTGATTGTACAGCTGCAGATTTCTTTTCAGAACTGGCATTCATATTTGAAGGCAGCTGAAATCCAAGCCCACTGGTGAGTCGCGAAAAGGTTATCCTCCCGGAATTTCCAGTCTGTGAATCCTGTTGCATTTCCGGAAGTTTAAAGCTTTCAGCCCGAGAAGATATGGGCGATGTAGGCAACATAGAAGTCGAATCCTGTGCCATACTTTCTTTCTCATAAACAGTGGAAGGCAGTGCAACATCAGAAATTTTATCAGCAGCTGATGTTTCCGGTAACGGAGACGCATGAGCAGTTTCAGAATCCATTCTGATACACAGAGCAAGAAAAAAAACACCGATCCGGTTTAGCTTAACCACCAATGGGAAAGTCACATGGATATAAACAATTCCCAGTACATTCCTAGCAATTAATTTGCATAAGTTTGACATCGAAATTAAACATTAGTAATAGATTTTGAATTCAATCACGTGTGGATATTTTATTGAAGAATATCTACATCCGTCCTTACATTTCAATAATGAGTTCACGTCCTTCTTCACATATGCACAACCCTCTTACATTTTATAGGTACTATCAGTTGAGAACATGATTGAAACTTGAAAGTGATCATCTACTGTTGAGGACGTAAGGGCAATGTCTATTTTTTGGGAAACGTTGACAAATACTAATAAACTCGCGACTCGCCTCACCTTGTTCAGCAAAAGCATGCATTTTGCTTCTCTGCTACAATTTTTATGACCAAATCATCACAACGCACGCTTTTTAACTAAAAAGCCCTTTCCTTTTCTCTCCTTATTCTGTAGAAAATACTATGCAGACTCAGAACACTTAAATATTTCTTACTATGAAGGCTTATTTTTAAGACGTGCATTCTAGGAAAAGTTACTTTCATTTAATTACTCGTTTAACATTCCAAAGAGTTCCCACATTTTACAGAGATAATTGATAAATATATATCCTGCATTGTATACAAACAAGTGAATGCGCATATTAAAGTGTTAACAAGATGCAAATGATATCAAGCCGCGTTCTAATTCGACAAATGAGGGAAGATATCTAACCCCAAATGCCTGTAGAGTTTAGATCTATTTCAAAAATGGTGATAATGTGAGCAATTAAAGGCATGAATCGGGGATTAACGGATCCTAACCTCGATTGAAGAATGCGAGAACTTCCGGTTTATTTCTCTGAAGCTTTAAGGGTTCTGATTTTTTACAGAGTGACTAATTCAGTCGATTTCCCTGTAGTTCATGTGCAGCGATGGAGTAAAATCGGAAATATGTGCGTTAATTTACTCTACTGCGACTGATTTCACGATGCTTTGTAGGTCCCGCTACAGTTTTACCGGTCAACGACGACTGATTTGTTGATGACGTGTCGGTTTGGTAAACATTGCAGTTAAGATCTCTAGCCTTTGGTCACTGTGAAGTTGGAGTCCCAAACCTTTAGGCCCAGTTTGTCTCCCATTTTTCTGAAATGAAAATGAGTGAAAAAGGTATTTTTTTGAAAAATAAGTGATTGAAAAAAATGAAAAATTTTTAATTTATGTATAATATTATTTTATGAAAGATTGTGGGGTTGAAAATAAGAGAGAGAAAAATGAAATATAATTTAAAATAACAAAAACACCAAGAATGGCTATGGATTGTAGATTAATAATGTTGCTTTTCATGTCTCATTGTGCTTCTCGTAATATGGTTGAGATCAGTTTTGTCGATGCTAATTGTTGACACACAAAAGTTCAGCCCAAATCGAATAAGCCCAATTGGAGGATTCTCAAATCAGATAGCCCAAAGAACGGTCCAATCAGGCAATGCAGGATAAAGGCCCACATAGGGAAGCCCATGAACGCGGTAATACCATCGTCCAAGGTTACAAGTCGCCCATAATTTGAGCGAATTGATTGCTATGCAGCCGCCCAGAACTGTGACCCTGTTCTCGTCCAAACCTTCGAATCGCCCAAGATCTTAGCAAACATAAAATGTTATGGTTACCTAAAGGTGCGGTTAATGAAGCAGTTATTGAGTAGCTCTATCACGTTCCACGATTCAAGGAATTTAATTGAAGACGGTTGAAAGACAAAAGTAATGGCAGCAATTAGAGAAGGCAGTCCATGACAAGTTGGCCACTATGAAGAAAGGGGACAGTTATAAAGCGATCAAGCAGTTTTTAAGCGGTTGATCACGAAAAGATCATCCAGAGAGTATAAAATGAAGAAAAGACATAGAGCAAAGGACTCCGAATTAAACACTCTCAAACAGAGAATATGTAACTTTCAATTTCTTAATTTAGATTTAAACACTTCTTTTCAGTAACTCGTGTGTTTGCGCCCCCTGGAGGCATTCTGTTTTTATTTTCCAATTGTAAAGTCATCGCCAATAAAAACACCCATTTTTGAGACTTTGTCTCAAGAAATTTGTCCCTTACACAATCGTCTGATCCCTTCTTAATTGTTAACGACTAACCCGTGCAAAACAATTTGGCACGCCCGGTGGGACGGTGGTGTTTGGTGTGGAAGATACAAAAGGTGAAACAATATGCCTCAGAGATCCGATAAGGAAGCAACAAGTCAGGAAGAAGTCTAGTCTGTGATCGAGCGATATGAGGAGCAACATAGCTCTCCACGAACAGATGGACAGAATCAGAGCAGTAACAGTCGTTACAAATCAATGACAGAGTTGAGTCCTCGAACTATGCGTACACTACTTGGAGAACTCACACAAGATGTCGTTGAACAGGTAAATCTTCGAAACATTCATAATATGGAAAGATTTACCTAGAATGGAAATGCACATTATGACAACATGGCCAAATAACTGAATACTTTGAACGAAATAATGAAAAAGTTAGTAGGCCAAATTTGTCAACCAATTATGCCTCTTGCAAACGACTTTCAAACTAGGACAATTGTGAAAAATAATCCCCCAGTCCTAAATCCAAGTCAAGGGGTAGAACCACCTTTTGGTCCCTCTACTTCAAATCAAGGGGATGGTGTAATGCCAAATCAGAATAATGGTAGTGGTATGCCTAACTTGGGGGGTAATCCAAAAGTAAGAGATAATGTCCTAAATAATGGGCAGAATATCCCACGTGTTAATGAGGGAATAAATATTCAGGCTAATGGTAACAATGATCCAAATCATGGTAACCTTATTGCCAATCAAGGACCAAACATCAGGCTTCAAACAAATCAACCGGTTAACCAACCTGTAGGAATTCCATATAACCCCAACGTCATGTTGAGAAATCAAATCATAGAAATTGTACAGGATCATATGACTTTTGGGGTACGTCCTATTATTAGGTCGACTTACACAAATTCATATCCTGATTGGTAGACTAAGTATATCCATGGCCTAGAGGGTATAAAGTGCCAAAATTCTCACTGTTTACCGGTTTAGGAGAGGTGTCTACTCTAGAACACATAGGGCGATTCACACTGCAAAGTAGAGACGTAATTGATTACCATAAAATGAGGTTTTTTCCTAATTCATTAACAGGAGTAGATTTCTCCTGGTTCATCAATTTGCCAGCGAACTCTGTTCAAACATGACAACAATTGAAACAATTATTCCACACTCAGTTTTATAAGACTGAGTCTGAAGTTACTTTGGCCGATTTGGCGAATTTACGTCAAATGCCAAACGAATGGGCAGAAGGTCTCCTCCAAAGGTTCAAGACAGCAAGAAGTAAATGTTTTATACCTCTGCCCGAAAAAGAGTTTGTCAAAATCGCTCAAGGTGGTTTGAGCTTTGATTTGAAAAAGAAATTTCCAGACAAGAAATTTCCTGACCTTTTCCAATTGAGCGCGAACGTGATTAGGTATGAACGATTGATAAGAGAAGAAGAGTAGATAAAAAATTCTAGTAAGGGGACTTATTATAGAGACCCAAATTTTGATGTTCATACCATTAATAATGAGTCATACGATCAGACTGAAATGTGTTTAACCGAATTCGTCAAAGGAGACACGTATACTTGTCCTATAATGGCTAAGCCTAGACCATCGGGCAAAGATTAGCCTATGAAAGATGAAAACATAAAAGTTAGAATGTTCTCGTTCGATGTAACCAAAGCTGACCTTATATTTGATAAATTATATAAGGATAAGCAGATAAAGTTGAGCGATAAGCATAAATTGTTAAACCCTGAACAAATTAAGGGTAAAAAATATTGTAAGTGGCATAATGCATTGTCACATTTGACTAATAATTTCTTGGTTTTTCGCCATGTGTTACAAGATGTCATTGAATCAGGGCGAATTACGTTCGATGATAAGAAGAAGATGGTAGTGGATGAAAATCCTTTTCCACAGCCACTTGGAGTTATAGTGACGTCTGGTTTCAAAAACAAGTTGTCAAAATTCAAGTTGGTTATAGATGATGGAGAAGAAGACCCTGGACCACATCCCAGTGTCTTTGAGCATATTAAAGGGAAGGAGCTAAAAAGGGATGAAGACGTCTTGTGTGCAAGATGTAAAAAAGAAGTGAGTAGGAATACGAAGAAACTAGGGATATGGCAGCATCCCCATCGCCCTACTTTCTTCCCAAACACTCAGTCTGGTAGAGAGCGAGGTACATCGTTCTATAAGGAATCGCCTTTTGAGAGGTAGTTCGGGCCAGTAAATAATGGGAGAACATTCAGGCCGCAACCTCGCCAACCAAATGTATGGCATTCGTTCCAGTATAATGCAGGAAAGGCGATACCCTTCAACGAGCTGACTAGAACCCAACAAAAGCGTTTCTAACGAAATTATGGACGAATGATGAGGCAACAACAAGGAGTGTCACATCCTAAGGCGCCTAAACTACTCGAGATAGCCAATCAAAATGTTCTCAAAGACAGTGAAGAGACTGGTACAGATGAATCAATGAAAGAGTTGCCAGAAACCTATTCTGGGAGATCGAAGTTTGAGCGAGACAGAAGGGATGGAGAAGATCCAGATCAGCCCCTTACTATTCAGTTCGGTACGTTACCTCCTATCGTGGCTAATAACTATTTACTAGCCAATGAGTTCAAGAATAAGGAGAAGGAAGAAGAAGAAAGAGAGGATAACGAAGGAAAAGCATGCGTGCTAGAATATGAAGAAAGCTAGACTTCTAGATAGGTCTACAATGGTGAGGAAGATGATGGATGACAGACATTGAAGAGGAAATCGATCTGGAAGCAGAAAGAAGAAGACTTATTGGGAGAACCATTTGGGCGTTCTTTCGATTTTTACGTGCTGTATGGGATGCCCAAAAAGAAGAAGAGAGTGCATCGCTCTGAAAAGTATGGATCATCTTCAAGAATAATGCACCCTCCCACAGATTGGGTAACTGGAGATGAAGCATTAGAAAACAGTAAAAAGGAAATTCAGGAGACAGAGGTTCAGTGCGATATGATGCACGTTGACTTATCACAAAAGGATAACTCGACAGAGGACAAGCAGGAAGTAAAAATAGAGGCTGCCGAAAAGGTTATTTTTCGTAGCAGAGAAACAAGAAGATGAACAGTAATATTGCAAGAGAGAAGCTCGAAACAATGAGACGTGATTTAGTGGTGCAATGAAATGACGTGTATTTGGGGGTTACAAGGGTTTGCAAACGTCGCACATTTTCAGGCTATGAAAGAAAACAATAATTGAAATCCTTGGGAATTTCGAGTGTTGCTAGGAAACACAAAGTGAATATGGCAAAAAATTAATAACTGGTATTAATTCTACCATATTGGAGGGTAATTGTTGACACACAAAAGTTCAGCCCAAATCGAATAAGCCCAAGAAATGAAGCCCAATTAGAGGATCCCCAAATCAGATAGCCCAAAGAACGGTCCAATCAGGCAATGCAGGATAAAGGGCAAAATAGGGAAGCCCATGAACGCGGTAATACCATTGCCCAAGGTTACAAGTCGCTCAAGATTTGAGCGAATGGATTGCCATGCAGTCGCCCAGAACTGTGACCCTGTTCTCGCCCAAACCTTCGAGTCGCCCAGGATATTAGCAAATATAAGATGTTATGGTTACCCAAATGTGCGGTTAATGAAACAGTTATTGAGTAGCCCTATCACGTTTCACGATTCAAGGAATTCAATTGAAGACGGTTGAAAGACAAAAGTAATGGCAGCAGTTAGAGAAGGCAGTCTATGACAAATTGGCCACAATGAAGAAAGTGGACAGTTATAGAACGACCAAGTAGTTTTTAAGCGGTTGATCACGAAGAGATTATCCAAAGAGTATAAAAGGAAGAAAAGACATAGAGCAAAGGATCCCGAATCAAACACTCTCAAATAGAGAATATGTAGCTTTCAATTTCTTAGTTTAAATTTAAACACTTCTTTTTAGTAACTCGTGTGCTTGCGCCCCTTAAAAACATTTTGTTTTTATTTTTCAATTGTAAAGTCATCGCCAATAAAAACACCCCTTTTTGAGATTTTGTCTCAAGAGTTTGTCTTTTATACAATCGTTTGATCCCTTTTTATTTGTTAGCGACTAATCCGCACGAAACACTAATAACATAGATGTAAATAATGAGGTGCACAATCATTTTAGATAATAAAATCAATTTCTAATTGGATAAGACAAAAACATTTGGTCAATGTGGAGACCGAACTTTTTGTGTTCGGCCTTGTTGGAATTCCAAAAATAGATTTCACGAGGACACTCAAGGAAGGAGTTGTCATTTATTTTTGATAAGGTCAAATGAGCGGATACTTAATATCAAGGGCACGTTTTGTAGTAATTAGAGAATTGATTTTTTTTATCGTTGAAGAGAAAGTGGATCTCATCTGTGAATGAAAAAATAAAAAATAACGATTGAAATAGTTAAATAACGGTAAAAAAATTGATTTTTTTGGGTGAAAATTTGCAACCAAACGGGGGCTAAATGTTATTATATTTATCACGTTGATGGTTACATATTTGCGTATGCTTCTCGACAATGGTAATTCATTAGTTTTTATGAAAATTCAATAGATAACATAGTCAACAAATCCCGGCATGGTATCAACCAACCTATTCTACTTTAAGGATGTCTCCGTTCGGCAAATTTCTAAACGATTTATAAAGGTTAATATTGTTCCTACAAAATGCATGAATAATAATGAAAATAATTATAAATGTATAGTTGAAAATAATGTATAAATTTGATTAAATTTATGATTCTATATCTAAATGGAGGCTAAATAGATCAGTAAAAATAGTCGGTTCTCATTATTCTCTATACCTAGTTTTGGAAGTAATGTTATCCAATATTTAGATTACAATATATGATAGAATCCATAACAAGATGACACGTTTTTGTATTTAATTAGACCTATAATTTAATAGTACTATATTATTAGGGGGTTGTAATCAAAATTATCCACCCGAATTGAAATCCCCTCTACGTAACCATTAATTTGGATCCACATGGTCCCGTTAATGTTTCAATTTTAATCCAAATTATGCTGTTCGAAAAAAAGTTTAATTTAGGTTCTAACATTATCGTTAAAATTTACAATAATTTAAGGATAATGTTACATGTATATAATTTTTTTACCTAATCTTTTACTTGCTACTCGGATGGGTTTGAGAATTTTTATATTTACATGGGGCTCGCGTGCATTGTGAGAGGAGAGATAACTTTCGATACATTCTATTAATTACAAATGGAATTATTCTACATGAAAATGCTTTAATCAAATGAATAATTATAAATACAATACTTAACGTGAAGATTCTATAATTTTATATTACCAACAGTTTTACGCGACAATTTTTTCGAAGTTGTTATAAATTAGTGAATAAGAAAAAATATACATTAATATCTATAAATGAGAACTTGACGCAGATCAAAGAAATAGGAAACCTGTAACCCCGATATATCTCAATTTATACTTTGATGTCTACTTAAGTGTTAATATAAAGGAAACATAATCCATCATTGTGGGGACTAATTGATCATTTATCTAACTCTAAGAGTTAATTCGAGTTTACCGAAACTATGAGGACTAAAGTTCTAAAAATGAAAATTACTCATTTTGGGTTCCCTTTTCGTGCTGGTTTACGCCATGAGACTCCAGACTGCACACAAACTTCCACCAATTATCATGGATCCCTTACCAGGCGGTTCCGCCACACCTGCCGACGGTCTTAACTCAGACACTCCCGCCGCAGCCATGTCGCGGTGGGCCTTCACATTTTCGCAGCAGTACCAGCACCTCCTGGACAAGTCAACTCCGTACGTGCTCTACCGGTGGATTACATTCCTCTTCATCGCATTCGTGTACGTGTTGCGGGTGTACCTGATCCAAGGATTTTACGTGGTGACCTATGCCCTCGGAATCTACATTCTAAACCTCCTCATCGGGTTTCTTTCACCGCAGGTCGACCCTGAGTTTTCTGACGGCCCGACCCTCCCCACTCGAGGCTCAGACGAATTTCGACCGTTCGTTCGCCGCCTTCCAGAGTTCAAATTTTGGTGCGTTTTCGTTACTACGTCGCGTTTTGACCGCTTCCGGTTTTTTATTTTTCTTGAATTTTTAGTAATTATCTTTCGAGCATCTAAAGTTTGAGAAATTAGTGCAGAGGTTGAGTATAAATTTAATACTGGAATCAAAACTAAAATTTTCATCCAGTAGCGTAAATGGATTTCAATCACAACGTTGATTTATCTTTTAATCCGGACCTAGTAGTTTGTATAGTCAGTGCTTCTAGTTTTGAAGGGAAAAAAAGCC
>NC_036246.1:5726054-5733666 GCF_002742605.1 Olea europaea var. sylvestris
ATACTATAAAGCAGTACTAGTCTTTCTGTTATCATTTGTTGCTCACGAATTTGTTGGAAACTATAAATGATATCTTGATAAGCATGGAGTATTCTTTATGTTGCAGTTATTATTTTCTTGGAACTTTGGTGTTTTTGTATCTTGTTTTGCCCATATTCTTTCTGTGTATCAAGTCCAGTCCACATACTGTTCTTGCTACCTTAATAGTGGTAATCGCTATAGCCATGGTGCTTCTAAGGCTGGTGTTCTATTAGGTATTTTGCATAGAACATCTGATGCTCTGTCCAGAATAATATTATTGTGGTTTATGGTTGGTGGCTATACTAATCAGCCTTAGAAAGAGGCTTAGGGTGCAAATGGGTCTCTCTTTGTGCTTATGGTATAGATTTTTGTTTCAAAATAGCAATGTGGATATCTATTGTTATCTGCTTGTAAGGTTGTGGTGTAGAGATACAAAAGTGGAGGTCTTTGTTTAGGACTGGAGTGGAAGTTCGGATAACTTGCTCATTTTTTATTTCATTATTCACAAGAGTTGTGACTTTTCTTAAGCTCCTTATTTATTATTTCTGCGTGAACCCTGTTTGATTATAAACTGGACAAGGCTATTTATGCTTATTGAGCTCTCATGGTTTTCTTCTCTCAAGGTACTCAATCACCAAAGCCTTCAGTATCGCTTTTGTATTGACATTCTTTAGCATTTTTGATGTGCCTGTTTTTTGGCCAATTCTCGTTTTCTACTGGATCATTCTTTGCATGCTTACTCTGAGGAGACAGATTCTACACATGATAAAATACAAATACGTTCCATTTTCTGTCGGAAAGCAGGTATGGTGAAACCATCGCATGTTCTAATATTTTAGCCTCCGTATTTTGTGGATCACTTCAATTATCTATCAGTAGGTGCTGAGTCCTTAACTTTAAGCTTTATTTTTCTTTTCAGAGGTACGACAGAAAGAGTGCACCATCAGCTGATAACGAAAGGCTTCCCTCTTAGATCAATTTTGCAGGAAATCGGGGTAATTTGTTACATTTAAAGCACATGCGATTTTTGCACAGTTATCTTTCGATCCCACCTCTGAAGTTTTCTTCTCAACTTCTAGGCTAGCTTTTGAGGATGCTATCTTCAGTTATCGTAAAGTTGCAAGGGACAGCAATCGTACTGCCTTTTGTTTCCTTTGAATATATAAATAATTGCTGAAATAACATTCATATATAAGCAAGAAATTGTACACTGGTCAGAAATTTTCTCTGGAAACTTTTCTCGTGGGAAATGCCTATAGATTAGGTTTTTGTTTTGAATTCATGATATTCGGGTTTTAGAAAATTCCCTTGAAATATGAACTGATATTGGATCGTTTATCAGATGAATTCTTCTGGTCACATAAAATTGTTCAAAGTAATTGGGTGGATCCAGGTCACACCAACTTATAAATTATAGAATTTAACTCGATTACAACAAGCTCAAATCAAAACTTGATGCCTGTCCAATTCGACAAAAGCACCGTGTACAAAGAAAACCTCAAACAGACAATTCAACATTGTATCAGTATGTTTTGCAAAACGTGAACCTAGGAGTAAAGTGTACTCAAGAACTGGGTCTATAATATCCATAAATCCCGTAAAATGTTTGCGCCAAGGTCATCAGCAGCAAAAAGACAGCAGCTATGAACGAAATTATCGTCCATGGACTGTTGAAATATCTATGTTTAAGACTAGCCCTCCAAGCATTCCATCTGTGGTCATAGTATTTGTTAACTTGTTCTGACAGCCTCGAAAGATAACTATCATTCATGTCAAAAACGACTTCTTGACAAAGGCGATTGAACAATTCCGCAACTTCTGCATCACTCCCAAGCCAATGTTCAATTATTCCACAATAGTGTAAATAACTCACATCCTCAGCCGAATCAATCAAGTTATCCATGAAAATTATGTATGATGTTATGTCATTCGTGCAATCCAAATGGCATTGCTCAAATGCTATAAGATTAAGGAAGAGTGATTTAGTACCATCGTGGATTAAGAGACGAGGAATCTTAAGAATTCCTTTCTTGAACTTAATGTCCCAGAATCGATCCGTTTTGCCTTTCTTGAATTTGATCCCTGCATCTTTTAGCTCAGTGACACAATGAATCAATTGCTGTTTTCGTTTATCTGCTACTCGATTAGTGTGTGACCATTTTTTGATCCAAATTCTCGGAGTTGGTTTAGGCCCTGCGCGCATCACCAGAAGACTTCGCCTGAAAACTTCCAAACAATGTAGCCCACCTTGGTCCGTTAATGGATCAAAGGTGTTCGAGTTTCCAATAGACGACTCCAATTTGTTTCTGTCACTCTTTGTCAATGGTTCGTCCGTTGGCATTAACGGATCAAAAAACCTCAATGCCAACTTAGCCACCATCCCTTGCTGATCTGGATTTCCTATCTGAAGGCCTAATAATCGATCAAGTATTAATAGAGGGATCTGATTTTCAAGCATGATCATATCACGTAGAATTGAGTGCATTGAACCGCGCATAGCAAATATTGGATCATTTCTAGAGTAACCAAGGTGTGTAAATCCCCCAGCAACGCCACGGAAGAGCTCAAGAATGAAGCAGCCATCGAGCACCATCATTTCGACAAACTCATTGCTACCAAGTTTTATAGATCCTTCATAACAAGAACGTGCCTTTTCCTCGAGTTCTTTAACTGCATCAAGATACTGTTTTATGTCTTGATTGGTACGCTTAAGAATGTGATAAAGGGCGCGCCATTTATGGTGGTCCATGTTGCGTAGACGCCTCCTGCCATGGTGATAAGGGCCCAGCGAGACAATCTGTGGAATGTAGGCCTTGTCATCTCCTTCCCGGAGGCACTGGGGAACCTGTTTAAGACTCATAAGAAATAAGTTTGTTGTATCTCTAATAATTTAAATTTTAGATGATATTGTTCAACATTACCCTATAGATGCAGAGCTTTGCCCACGAGGCAGCTGCATCCTCTTGGTGTGCTTGATTGAGTTTTTCTTTGATGCTGATCACCCACTCGGATTCCGGTGAAGTGGGGCCCTTGGCATCTTCATCATCCTGGATTTCATCCTTGGCCTCTATTTGTAATGAATTCCATACTAGATTTTCTTGTTTTTGCAGTTCTTGGTGCGATTGTGCAGGGAACTCAATTGATCTGTTGGTGCTGGGACTTTGAGCATTCTGAAGGCCAGATTCAACTGTTTCTTTGAGCTTGAGGGTGATGAGGTACCAACTCAGAAGCTCTTTGTTGAATACAGCAACCATTTGATTTGATATATCCAAAAGCTGTTTGAATTTTGGCTATCTGAACAGATATGTTCTCTATTAGCAAAAAGTTGTTGAAAAATTCTTAAAGTAAACTTCAAGAGGTGTGTATTTATAATTACAATTGGAGTAATGAATAATTATATGAGTTGAACTTGACCTAATCCAACGGGGCAGCCCGGTGGACCCTTCTTAATTAAAGCGTAATTATAAACTCTTCACGTTTCTTCAACATTGTTTTGGTTCCTGAACTGTTGTTATCTGAAATTGAGAATTGATAGTCAATTTAACTTCAAATGACCTTAATCTGAATACTGGAACTCTGACGTTTTGGTATTTTAATCAATGGCTCAACTCATGCATAATTTTCATGAACATGCTCTTATGCCATGTTGAAAACTTAACCTGTTAAGAGAGTCGGTATTTGGAAGGCATCAGTGTCTTAGATGCGTTTGCTCACGAATCTTGAAAACTTGAACAAATCTGTCAATATTTAGTTACAGTGTGCTATTTTTAGAATAATGGCCCATGTACACTCCATGTTGTACATGGAGTTTGACATTACTTGTAAATTCTTGAAAATTCAAAAATGTATGAGCAAGAAAGTGTTTTTCATTTTAAAACTGACCATTTGTTGTGTGACAAGTGGCACAATGTCAAACTTAATGTAAAAAAAAGTGTACATTTAGCCAGATTGTTAAAGCATCTGTTTGATCCACACGTGAAAAATATTAGAAAAATTGCATATCATTTTATCAAGAAATATAAATAGTGGGGTGGGGGCCATTTGCCTGCTGGAAAAAGGAAATCGTTGGCCCATCTCAAGTGTGTGCACATTTTTTTTCCAGTCATGGAAGTTTCATCTCTCGTGCTAAGTCCCAACTCCCAACTCCCTCCACCAGCTCAGTTTTCCTGTCATATTCAAACTTCAAACATCTTTATGAAATAATTAAATAAATAATCTTACTGTAAGCAATTTTATATGTAAGTCCTAGTCTAAGAAATATGAGTAACATTTCACATTTAGCCTCCTCTATATCAAAGCCAGAGCTTAAATCCAGATTTTAGCCTATTTTATTCAAAAGTTAGGTTGTTAGTACAGTATGACCATAAGATAACAAAATGGAATTTGGTTAATATGTCTTCCATAGATAAAAAAGATTTTGATGCATACTGAAATTCCAACCGATCAAACTGTAAGCAAAAACTAAGTTAAATAGAATCCACCTACTAAAATACGACAACAAACTAAGCCCATTCCCAATAAATTTTGGGTTGATATTAGAATTCTTCCTTGGCCGTGAGAAGATGATTAAATGCTTGCATGAACTAGATTAGATTTGTTCTTTGTTGGATATGAAGGTTCAATTGCAATACCACACATTCCAGCACGAAAAGCCAATACATTACGCTGGATTCTGATTTATAAATTTCCACCCCATTTTGATCCCCATGAGTTCCTTACAACCCAATAATCGAGCCTGTTTTCTGTGCCACAGCCAACAACTACGACACCATGGTCCAAATCTGTCCCGCATAGATCGGTAAATATACCCTGAGAAAAGCATGTTTATACATAGTATTTGATAATACTACACAATACGTTTGCTTATTTAATCTAGCTGATATTCACCAAACTGCCTCACTTTTAGTCTCAATTTCATTAGAACAAGAAAGCAAATAGTGATACGTGATACTGCTGTACAATGCACATCGTGCGCACACATGAACAGAGAGAATAGGTTAATTACTGACGAGTAGGGCAGGAAAGCTCGTCCGGAGGCTTCAATAGCAACATTCACTGGTTGATGTGCCACGGCATTCTGCAATGCTTTCTCATTTCCGGGGTGGTACATCTTCATAACCATCTATGCTAGCAGCCTTGGCATTTTTCTGCATCACAAACGTATACAAGAATTCACAAACCAGGTCGTGTCTATACATTATAGTGTCATATGATTTGATAATTACCTCGAAAAACACTAGCCCGGGCAGGATCACATCTACCATCAATACCCCTGTAGGGGTAATCATCTTCAGTGTCAATCAATGCCACCACTGGCTATAATGAATTGGAAGGCATAGACCATTAGACCTTCATTGCACCCAGAATTTTTGATTCTGTCACGGTCTACTTCTTGTTCTGATGGAGGGACAAGTTCCCCCTGTAACTATCTGGTTTATGCTTTCAACGGCAGCAACAGTTGAGAAAGCCCAACTACTTACTGATTCACGAACAACATAAATTTATTGTCTTGTAAGTCAATTTTAAGGCTAATTTTTTTTTCTCTTGATCTTTTTGCTTTTGGCTCTTAATAAATAAGATTCCAAACGTGAAGATTTTGAATCTTGAAGCAGAGCATGAAAAACAGACTTGAAAAAATGCAGTGAAAAAAAGGATGGGAAGATAACCTCACCACAACTTGATTTCTAACCGGAGCAACGGCTCCTTTCTTTCTCCAACCAACAAATTCCGCCAACCCGAATAGCATAACGCTGGCTAGCTATTTTTGATTTCACAAACCTCGTACCCAAGAACATGGACCTGTACTCTTTATTAGTCAGATCAGCAAACTGGTTCAATCCCACCTTGTATGTTCGATTCTCCGAGTTATGTTCATCAATAAACATAATATTATCCTTGAAAATTTGAAATCTTTTGTCCTTCTCTTCCAAACCATTGTATACTTTGTCATGCCTTGCTAGCCACCATTCGTACAAGCCCTTCACTTCTTGGACGCTTTTCCATGATGTGTTTATTGTCATAATCTATGATCGACATGTCTATTACATGTGACCAAGACGCGAATAAGAGGAAAAGAAAGGTGATCATGGGCATGGCTATGGCTATGGCTTAGAAATGGAGATGAGATCTCTATAGGAATCTAAGCCCACGAGGAAGAATTGTTAGATTGCTTAGGCTTGAAGAAGTTGTCCAATGAGATCCAGAGAGACCAGATCCATAGGATGTCATGTATGGAATCGGCCTAGACCACGATCGATGCCAATAGTAATCAAAATACTCAAATGGTTACGAATAATTATCAAATAATTGATAAAAATATATTTTTTATCTTTACCATGTTTGAACGATTGTCAACCACTAGATCCGTTGGTCTGCAATATTCAACCCGATCCACAAGCACAAATCCTCGGTGCGGAATATGGGGAGAAGGGTGGGGATTCTAACACCTATTGCCAAGTTAAGTTTACAAGGATAATATTCCTACGTGCTTGTCAACCGTGACAATCATATTTGTAGAGATGTGCAAGTTTGTCACTGGAATAGTTTGTGCAATTAAAGCAAGTAACGATTCTGCGACACAATAATATAAGCCCCTGTTTGAGCCCCATTAATTTTCATTATATTACACATTATTTTTCTTTCTCCTATTTTCAACCACACAATCTTCCATAAAATAATATTACACGTAAATCGAAAAATTTCCCTTCTTTTTCAACCATTCATTTTTCAAAAAAATACTATTACACCCATTAATTTTTCCACGTAATGAAGGCCAAACAAGGGCTAAATAATCACATGAATTTATTTAGAATTTATCTTCAACTATTCAACCTGTCATCTCATTCCGGAGGAAATCATATTCTTAAATAAAATTTGACATGCCCATGGTTTGTTAATAGCCTCCATCTAGAAATTTGAATTTTTAGAGGAGTTACGTGTATTCAATAAAGTTTTATCTCTAATAAGCAAATTGAGTAATGGTCAGAAAACACGAGATGTACACTATAATAATTCAAGTTGAAAGCCTGCTTCTTTTCACGACTTCTCTGAATATGCAGTGAGAATTATATTTCTCCAGTGCTCCTTCCCTAGCAGTTTTTTAGTAAAATACACAAGTAAAGAGACAAATTTATGGTGATTCATGGGAACAGCTTGTCCATTTACCACCGTAGTTTTCGTAATAAAGTCTGTGAATTATACAGTATGATTAGACTCCACACAATCCAGTTCTTCAAGTTAATTATAAGCAAATTGATTGATCAAAGGTAGACCCTCTCAAGGACTTTAGGAGCTCCAATATCTGTGGTGCTATTTCTATTGTTGCTGAAATGACTCGATACAATTTACAAGCTCTCTATGATATCCAACAGCAGAATAGAACTTCGATTTCTATTTTTGAAAAGTTACGTATGACAGTGAATACATGTTTCAGCCAACCAGCAGCTGCAACAGGGCTAGGTCGTAGTGAAACTCTACCACAACACCAGCATACTGAAAAGACAATCTGAAAATTAGATGTAACAAAATTAAGACGCATATTTATCGACCAGCTAGGTATATGGAACATATGCCTCTATTTACACGACTAAAA
>NC_036246.1:5735654-5771086 GCF_002742605.1 Olea europaea var. sylvestris
CATGGTTTGTTAATAGCCTCCATCTAGAAATTTGAATTTTTAGAGGAGTTACGTGTATTCAATAAAGTTTTATCTCTAATAAGCAAATTGAGTAATGGTCAGAAAACACGAGATGTACACTATAATAATTCAAGTTGAAAGCCTGCTTCTTTTCACGACTTCTCTGAATATGCAGTGAGAATTATATTTCTCCAGTGCTCCTTCCCTAGCAGTTTTTTAGTAAAATACACAAGTAAAGATACAAATTTATGGTGATTCATGGGAACAGCTTGTCCATTTACCACCGTAGTTTTCGTAATAAAGTCTGTGAATTATACAGTATGATTAGACTCCACACAATCCAGTTCTTCAAGTTAATTATAAGCAAATTGATTGATCAAAGGTAGACCCTCTCAAGGACTTTAGGAGCTCCAATATCTGTGGTGCTATTTCTATTGTTGCTGAAATGACTCGATACAATTTACAAGCTCTCTATGATATCCAACAGCAGAATAGAACTTCGATTTCTATTTTTGAAAAGTTACGTATGACAGTGAATACATGTTTCAGCCAACCAGCAGCTGCAACAGGGCTAGGTCGTAGTGAAACTCTACCACAACACCAGCGTACTGAAAAGACAATCTGAAAATTAGATGGAGCAAAATTAAGACGTATATTTATCGACCAGCTAGGTATATGGAACATATGCCTCTATTTACACGACTAAAAATAGTCGTCTTGGCATCAAAGTACTCTCAGGTTGAACGCTTGCTCATAGTCATGAGATGGTTCTAGTTATCCCCAGAATGCCTTGTGGAAACATGTTCCTCTAATACTTTGGGTACACGCTTCCTTTTGCTCCGCGAACTGCGTTTTCTTGATCTTTTGGCCACACGTTTCTCTGTGTTCTCTGGGATGCTGATCACTTTTACAACAGGAGTAGGGAGTTCAGGAGGGGCGTCTGGCCATGGCGTGTGTTTTGCTGGGACGGTTACATCCAATGGGGGGTCAATTATCCACCTGAATGTATCGGATGGTATGGAAAGTGGAAACAGTAAGAGAGAGAATATGGGTAGAAATGACCAGTTTCTATGGTAAATGCAATAAATCTATATATGCATATCATGGTCGTCTATATAATTTTTATATGCAGGCCAATAAATAAATGCTGCACCATATGTTGATAAAACGCCCGACGAACAGGTTAAAAATAAGAGGTGGTTCAAATTTCATGGCCCAAAAGAAAATGAGCTCTTTAATATTTTTGGGTGTGTGCATTTAGATTCTAGTATACAAACGGCAAAGCCACCAAATCAACAGAGCACAAAATATAAATAATGTATGAAGCACCCATAACTCCAGGCAAACACACTTGCTCCCGGCAATGGACCATATTGAAGGCAAAGGAGGTCAAAGTTCAACTGTTCTTTGAGGATCATGTACACAGTATGAAGGTCATTACATAAAGTCAAAGATTTTCTAGAAAGTGAGAAAAGAATTATGTAGAATTTGAGTCAAAAATATGAGGGGAAATTACCCCGTGTAGTTTCATAAAATTTCTCAACAATGCCGGTGGTTAGGAGACATGTTACTCAGCCCCTCTAGTTATCTAAACCTTGAACATTGTCCCTTCACAGTTAAATCCCAACTCTTTTGTATCTCACAAAACAAATGCACAATATGAGCTGGCAATTTCTTGTTGAAGTACCCTCTAGTTTACTTTTTTTCACCACCACCTAAACTCATCACCAGGAGTTCACACTACCACTCCACAAACACACTGCCATTCCAAAGAGCTGCCATCACCAACACAAAACCCTTCATTATGATCATCGAGTTGCAAAAAGCATGACAGATTCACTATGGAGATCTGAAGGCAGACATCGATTTTGCAAATAAGCTGGAAGGAAAGTTCACTACGATAGTGATATTGTGTTTTGCTGCGTGCAGGTGTAACTAGAGTGAATTCTTTTTTAAAGATTGTTTCACTCTCGTTTTAAAACTAAAATTAGATCTCATGAGCTTTAATGAGAATCAAAAAGGACTCAAGCAAAAATGGAAAGAAGAGAAAAATATGTAATCAAGTTCTGGAATACATAAAATGCTAATTCTTTTCACATCTGGAGTAATCTTGGTTTGAAAAACAACAGATGGCACGCTTGAACAGAAAATATTATTTTCTATGGAAAACAGATAATACTTGCAACATCTACTTATCAAAGAGCCCAATTGTCTAGAGCCAAAAGAGTAGTAAGCCCAAAAAAATCATGGACAATGTCCACCTAGCTGAAATCAGCCAACGCCTTGGTTATTCTTTGATAAGTCTCTCTCTGTTTACTTGGGCAGAAAATTTTCAGGTTTATGCCTTTAAGCCTCTAGTTTTAGGTTTCATTAGGCAGGGAAAATCAAATAATGGAAATTCCAAACAATTGTAATGAGTTATAACTAATGATGATAACCAGTTTTAGAGGAAGGGGGTACGATACTGCGACCAGACAGGAACAGACAAAAGGGCTCGTTAGCTTGGAGTAGAAGAAACAGTGAAGATTGCATCTCATGCCTGGACAGGAAATAAGTTACTTTAGCAGTGTCCTTATAGATCAAGGAATGAGGGAAATTTGGTTGAGAGAAGTTTAGATTGTACTTGATGCATGTTCATACTTTCATGAGCAGAAGGGAGTTGAAGTACGCACTTGGGTCATTTTATTCAGATTGCAAAGGTGATATAAAGGTCAATCAGTTGGAGAGATTATCAGTGATTGGTAGACCTGCATTTAACGAATTGGTTATACTAATACATGTGAAAATTCAGACTAATTATAAGCACGTAAAATCGTGTTTAGCAAAATATGAACCATGCGGAACACCTAATTGGAACGAGCTACAAGATAGGGAGACAGACAGTCCCTATCTTTGCTAAAAGATTTCTGCTCGTGAGGAATGGTGAGCATAAAATGAGGTGCGGCTACATACATATCCAAATATGGGCTTCTCTCTTTCAGAGGATGCAGGCAAAGTAATTCTTGGAGCAATTCCGTATTCTATTTCAGTATTAAGACAATGATGACTCATTTCTGTTATATTCTAATATCAGAAATTTGAATTCTAAGGTGAAATCGATTTTGCCAGTATAGAAATGATGCTTTATCTTTTCTGCCATGACAGATAATTTGTTGGTTCACTATAAACCTCTGAAAAATTGCATAAGGTTATGAACTCCAAGGAAATTCTTTCACCATGTTGCAGGGAAATGTAATGCGAGTTCACAATAATTTACTTTTGATATGTGTATTTGTAAAGTCAATGAAGACATAAATATTACAGATATTAGTTGAAATACGGATTTAGTATACCATCTATTTCCAGGGAGCTGCTTCAAAGACACCAAACACACAGGAAAAAAATATGAAAAAACTTCTCCAAAGATATTTAGCTTGTTCCTCACACTTCCTAAATATTTAGTGAAAAAATAATACAATTTTGGATCAGTCTGGATTTCTGTCTTCAAATCTGAAGGAATTAAATTTATAAAAAAAAAAAAATGTATATACATATACAATTGTCACGTCTTCTTTGTCTGTGTTGATCCATCTCATCTAAAAGCTTAAGCTATCGGGGACAAATTTATATGTTAAATTTTAGCCATAATGCGCCTGTCGAAGTGACAGACAGGTTCATTTTCTTCATCAAGAACCAAACAGGTGTACAATTTTCATGACAAAACTTGAATTTAGGGACATGGAATGCTATGATACTGAACCGCCTCATCTAAAGCACAAGCTACTAGACAGAGAATTTGGTTTATTAAAATGCTATGTACAACATCCAATATCTAACTTTGCATCATTCAAATTCATTTGTACTCATGGTTGAATCTAATGTCAACTTCCACATGTTATCAACTAGGGTCATATGAAAACATAAGCAACAAGAATCATAAAACTGCACACTGAGAATAAACATAGAAGACTAACCTGGCAGGGAATTTGCTGTCTGCACGTGCTTCAACTCTGAGCCACCATAGCATGATTTTTCTTCCACAGCTTCCGAGAGGCTCCACCACAGAAGGGTTCTCCAACAAAGACATTGGACTCTCAATGTCCTCCCCTTCCCTACCAACCATATCCAAATCCTTAACCCATGCGGGCTTATCTTCAACATCCTTCCACACTAACCTCGAATTCAAAATGAACCCAGCCCACTCCAGCTTCCTTGGTAGAACGACAGCCCTGTCACCGACATACCTTGCTCTCCTCTTCATGAATGGCAGCATATTAAAGGTATGCCATCCCACCAACTGGTTTGAAGAATTACAAGCTGGACCCTGAACTGGCATTTCTGAATTCTCATTTTTGTCAGTATCCTCTCTTGACACCGCTGACAATTCTACTCCTTCAGAACCACCAGAGTGTGGAAGAATCCCAACTGGAACCGCTCCAATCCATTCTACATTCTGGATCTCATCAAATAACTCCATACTATGCATATTACTTTCATCTGCAAACACCACTATCCCATCTAATTCCTTCTCTCTAACATATCTGTCACATTGCAAAGACACTTTACTAAATGAAAACCCAATTCTACTAGTAACTATAGTGCTGTCTAACTATATGGATGCAAAATTTGAACTGAATTAATGCAAATTAAAAGTGAAAAATAGAAAGCGGGCATCAATCTCTAACATACCGTAGAGCGTGAAATCGCATTTGAGACTCCATTTTATGCCTGTCCTCCCATAAAATTGGCATTCTCGCATTAAACCCAATGTGGACAGTCTTGAGGCCAGATTTGGAAATTAGCGCAGCTGTTTCGTTAGTGGTTCCACCAGCTTCCACCACGATCCAGACAACATCATATGGCACATTCATCAAGGAGTGCATCACACCGGTGAGATGAATCGTCTGGAAGGTCCTTACATAAGTCGGCGTTATTGCAATTACAGTCCTAGGGCTCTTAACCCCGTATTGAATCCTTTGCTCTCGCTGAACCCTCTCGATTATGTGGTGTGCCTTCATCACCTCCGCCGGATCTGGATGGGGCCACGGACGTATCAGTATCCCGTGCCTGCCCACCACTACTCGACTCCCACCGTCAACCGCAACCGCTGTACCATTCACCGCTGGTGGCGAAGTAGTGATGGATGATGGCAATCTTGTATGGAGGGCCGAGTAGAGATTAGTAGTGGCGGAAGGGGAGGAAGTAGAGAAAAAGAGAAAGAATACCAGACGGGAGAATCGGAACCCGAGGACTAGACTAATGAGACAGCAAAGACCATGAAGAACTAGCCAAAAAATTGTGGCCGGAGACTTTATTGCACCATCCACAGAGGTGTCCAACGGCAAAGATGCACTTCGAAAACTGTTGCTCCGGCGGGCCTGCTGCTGCAACGCCGTCAGCTGCTTCATTTTTCCCTCCCTCCGTCAACACAACTTCTTGAGAGAGAGAAAAAATGTAAGCTAATTGGGGGAGAGTGGCTTCGAAGAAATGGGGTGGTTGATTGAACTAGAAGGGTTTGGTGGAAATTAATAGAAAAGATTTCTTTGGATTTAAGATTCAATTGTTAGCTTAATGACAGCTTTTATTTGTATCTCTATTTCCAACTGGAATCAGCTTGTTTTCCATGGGTGATCATGAAAATCAAGTTCAAATAGAAAATTGAAGCGAAAAAGAAGTAAATTTTTCGACACAATGGATGGAATCTTGGCGGAGAAAATCTAGGGCCAATTGATTACGGAAAACAGGTAACAGTGGGTGCGAGGAACACGATGAAAGGTAATCTAGGAATGGAATTACACAGGGTTAATTGAGGAAAGTGTGGGATCTATTTGGTTAATTGTCAATAATCAGCAGAGCTGTCAGCTGGGAAGTGAGTTGAAGGCAATGATAAGCACGCTAAAAGAAAAGGCAATTAAATTCTAGTGCACTGGACGGATCTATACTTTTACTTTTTTTTCTTTTTTCTCAATTACATATTCTCAAAAAAATAATAAAAATAATAAAAAAATTAACTTTTCATAATTTTTTATCCTCAAAAATCAATACCAAACATGTTATTAATCTGTCTTGCTGACAGATCTTGAAGACTTGAACCGTCTATAGATTCTACATTACCTAAATTGAGTCATGTAGCATTTTGCTAGGGCTTTACATATAATGATTTTTGAGTTTTTCTTTTATAATTAAAATTTTGAAAAACAATAAATAAGTTTACATGTTGAGACAAACAAGGGTCGAATGTCCGATCTATTTAGTGATGTGCTTAATTACTGTATTCTATTGTAATATTTAGTGTTTAATTTTTGGTTTGTTGGATTAGATTAACCCTTTAGAATTAGTCGATCTTACAAGATTTATCCAAAAGAAATAATCATAGAGCCAAATCAATCAAACGAAGCAAGAAAGTTTGTGCTGATCATCCGGACACTAACTCAACTAATTTCATCAAAAGAGAAAGGAAAAGCAACTATTTGGAAGTCAAAAGTGTTTTTAAAAAGTTTGTTGTATGGTCTCGAAAAAGAAAATATAAGAGCATTTTTAAGATATTCTCAATTTATACAGAGCATCGTATACATAATAAAGATCATCATTAAATTTAATGAGTAATTTTTTTATTCACTTCAACAAACTCTATATATTAACTCTTCATTTTGTATTTTTTTTCCATTTACATTTAATAATTTCTCATCATATCTTATTTTATATAAATTTTTTATACGTTAATAGTCAATCAATTTTGTTGACCTCAAATAATGTTACCAACAGATATCGGACCTACCTACGCACACGTAAGCCTAATCCAATGCGTTAAGACACGTGGATAGTCTAGAACTGGCAGATCAAGAGCATGGAAGTGACTCAAAGGCGCGGGACGAGAACGTTTGAAATTCGACAAGACATTTGCATAACGATTGTAAAATAATTACCAATTGTGTTTGTAGGACTAGTGTATGAACTCGTGTATATTGCAAGAGAGAGTAAAATGTAAAAAGTGTTGTGTAGTATCTGTTCTTGTGTTGAATCTTGCATTGACTTTTATATGGGGTACATGGGGGAGTATTTATAGTGTTACAAGTTAGATCGTGGCCATCGGTTGGGAGTACACGTGGCCTCATCTTATTAATTTACATGTCAAATTATAGGCATCAAGTTTGACCACCTAGCCCTGCTATACATTTATTAATTAGCAGAGTCACCGCTACTGTGACAAGACAAGACACTTGCACTCCATGATGGGTATCCCATCAATCATTCAAAGAGGATCCTTGTATAAGACCGAATCTCTGGGGAGAAGTGATGCTAGTTGTCATGGGCTTCGGTATGAAGAGCATCGACCATGTATACCACCTCGGTTATTATTCTTCGGCACACAGAATCTGGGCCATGTCATAGGAGCTGTTTGCTGGCGCTAGTCAATCTTCATTGACTTAGGGGCCTCAACAGGGATGCTACAAGATTCGACATGGGTGGGCCATGGGCCCCAGTGGGTCAGCCAAGTGTATCGACAGGTAACAATAGTCCCCCAAATCTAAGTATAGTGATTTATGTAATGCATGGACTTTGAGTAAAATGAACTCATTTTCATTGGAATGAATTTTTTCACCTTGACTAATGGTCCCCAAGTCCAAGTATAGGCATTTATGTCATGGTTGGAGTTAAAAATATACTGTCGGGTCAGTTTGGTGAAGGTGTGATAAATGAGCCCAGACGGTGAGTAGATCAAACTTGTCGAGGTTGGTGAAGATGTGGCTGAAATGTGATGAAGGAGCCGAGGTGGTGAGTGGATCGAACCTGCCGAAGCTGGCGAAGATATGGCTGAAATGTGATGAAGGAGCGGATGCAGTGAGTGGACCGAAGCTGTCGAGGCTGGCGAAGATATGGCTGAAATGTGATGAAAGAGCCAAGGCAGTGAGTGGATCGGACTTGCCGAGGCTGGCGAAGATATGGTTGAAAGTGGAGGTTCGTTTGTCATAATTGTCTTCGATAGGCATGCCAATGATTTGATGTTTTGCACGTGTTTTTTAGAAAAGGTAGACGAATTGTTACACCTTCTGAGGCATGTACGGCTGCTCCATTAAATGTGCAATGATGGTTACAGCTGGTGCTTCTAGAAGGTGACGTGTTTGGAAAGGTTTGTGGGAGGCACATTTAAATCTGAGCCATCAATCTCAGAAACAGTTTGAATTCTACGCTTTGGATTTGATAAGAAAATGAAAGGCTGAGATTTGTTGGGCCTCAATCCAATGACTGGGGTTTGTCTTGGCTATGTAAAAAAGTCTAAGAGCCTCTATTTTGAACCCTTCATCATCTGATTTCTCTGCATTTTCTCAGATTTTCGACGTCCAGACTCTTGCTCCAATTTCATCTTTCGACGTGTCTCAGTTTCCCATCCCTTGGTCACCTCTGTAGGTATTTAATTTTTCAATTAGAATTTGTGATTTTGTGTTTCTCTATATAAATGGCGTCTAGTTCTAGTAAGGAGATAGTCAGCATTGCAAGGTTGGGGATTGAGGAGATGCTTAGGGAAGATTTCGAGGTCGGCCGCATCGCTATGGTCGAAGAGCCTATAGATTATGAGCAAGATTGGGTGGGCATATAGAATAGCCTCAAATATGACCTCTAAGAGGTTGGGTGAAATTAGGAAGAAGTATTGTATCCCCCATTATATAGAAATGATAGTCCCCATGGCTAACGAGTGTGCCTGCTTTTCGAGGCCCGGATGCGTGGCAGTGAGTAAATACATGTTTAAGGTAGGTATGCACCTTTCTCTGTACCCCTTCTTTAGGGTTGTGCTGAGGAACTTTATGTTGTCACCGACCCAAGTTCTGCCGAATGGGTGGAGCCAGCTCGTTAGGTCATACTTCCTGTCAAAAGAAGTATCTATAGGGGAAGACATGCCTCTGCACATCTTTCAGACCCTCTTTCAGCCTCGAGTCCTAGGCAAAGACAAATCGAATGAGTGGTACTACATCACTCCTCGGGAGGCTCACGCACCTTTCGTGGTGGAGCTACTTCTTTCATCAAGGGATGGAAGGAGTCATGGTTCTGGATGAGGGGCAGGTGGCAAGCAGTGGAGGGGGACATAGTCTTGGCTTGTACAATACTGACCTAGGACTACGAAGCTCGTGAGTGCCCCAACTTAAATTGTAGCTTACTTTCTGCCAAGTTTTTCACAATTTTTGTCTGACTGTTATTGGTTGTTCTGCAGATTGTAGTACAAGGTTCGAGCTCAAGAAGGAAGAGTTCGAGGTCATAGAGGATATATACAAGCGACTTTTAAAGCTTCGTCATTTCGACCACTTCATCGATCGAAGCCGATATTTCCTTGACTTCAAACTGATGGCCTCTAAGGATGAGAAGAAGAAGTGCTAACACTTGTGAAATTTTATTTGATTGATGTCCAGTGTTGTTATACATTTTGCAGATAAGTATAAGATGAGGGAATATCCCGTCCTAGATATGGCCTTTATCCTGAAGCTGAGCTCTAATGCGGCAAAGGAGGTGAGAGGCAAGTTGGAACGCCTCTCCAAAGAGAGCACTTTGAGGGGATTTGAGGAAGTCCTCTAGAAGAAGAGGACAAAAGAGCCTCAGGAAAAGGAGAAAGTCCCCAAGGAGTCGCAGAAAAAAGGATGCTAGTCCACGTCACCATTTCTTTTGGAAAGTTCGGGACCTCGGTGTCCCATTCTAGTAAGGATGCCCCTCCCCAGCCAAAGTTAATAGACTTTGCCATGAAGGCAGTAAAATTTGAAATGGTAAGGAAAGCTGAGACTGAGGGGGCTAGAAAAGAAACTACGATGAGGGCAGTAGAGAAAGCTGAGGAGGAGGCAGCGAAGCAGAGGCTCGCTAGGACTCAGGGAAAGTCCCCAGTTTCCTGGCGAGGTTTGAAGAGGAGTTGGCGTCGACTTTGTTGGAGGCGCTGCCAACGAAGGTCTGAGGTACGATAGAAAGTTTTTACAAGTTCTGGATTGACCGGTGGTAGTTGCATGCCTCAAGTTGTGATGTCGTGGACCTCACCAGGGATTTGGTGAGCCAAAGTATGAGGACTCTAGGCCTCGAACTTGAGTGTAAAGAGACACTCGTTGACTTCCAGACGAGGAATAATTCTTCGAGGGACAAGTTGGCCTCCACTGAGGAGGAATTGAAGAAAATAAGGGCCAAGACAGAGGAGATAAAGGCCCAGAATGTTGAAGATGGTGCCAAGTTGGAGTCTGCCTTGGCCCAGATTGAGGCCTTGAAGAAGGAGGTCTACGAGTCTCAATGTGAGGTGATCTCCCTTACCAAGAATGTGGAGACTTCCAATAACCACCAAAAGGTGACTATCGAGGCCCTGGAGAAGGCTAATAGTGAGTAGCAGGGCCCAAGAGGCATACAAATTTTTGGATGACAAAATAAAGTTGCACGTTGATGATCTGAAGAAGGCAACAGAGGGGGCCAATGTGGCGAGGGAAGAGGCAAGTAAGGATTATATTGCTAACTTCCACCTCACTAAGTACCTGCGCTTTGGCCTGTACTGGAGGAACTTCGCTTATGCTGAACCGATTGAGAGGGTTGAGGAGCTTTACCCAAACAATGACCTATCTCAACTGAGGTTGGAGTTTGTCGACGAAGTTTCCCAAACCCCTACTGAGGAAGCAGTCGGTGACGAAGCGACTGAAGAGAATGAAGAAGACACTTCTGAAGCTCAAGCTACAGAGGTGCCTACTGTCGAGGTACCCCCACCATCCACCTAATCTTACTGTAGTTTGTTTTTAGTTTATTTCGATGTATTGGCCTCGAGCCCACCTCTTGTAATATGTTCAAGATTAATGAATGCCATATTTTACAACATTCTGTTCATCTTCTAATATATGTTGTTGTCTTTCTTCCAAGTAAATTGGCCTCGTCAAGTAATCGAACTTAAGGATGAGCTAATAATTTGAACTTGACATCCTAACTTCCATCACTTGAAATAATAACTCAAGCCACATGAGTGATGTCTCAATTAAGATTGAACTTAAACGTCATTACTTTAGCAAATTTGATAACCTCATAACCTGAGTGGGTGCTTAAAATGAACTCTTTCAACTGGACAAGATTACTTCGGCACCTAGCAACATTGGTGATCGAACTGATGGAGTTCTATTATCTAGTGTTCATAATGAATAAGCCTCGTCGTGCAAATGGTAGAAGAGCCTGATCTGAGCAGAGGCTTCTCCCCTTAGCGTTTAGCCTCGCCAAAAGGAAGCACATGGCGTGCGCCTCGAGGTTCAGGTGAGGTAACCCAAAGTTGGGATCTTGACCTCTTCTCCGAGGTGCCACGCTTTCCTACATAGTGGATGGTGTAACCATGTAGGGGCTTCTTCCCTTGATGTTCAGCCTCGCCAAAGGGAAGCATGTAATGTACGTTCCGAAGTTCAGGTGAGATGACCTAAAGTTGGGATCTGTACCTTTTTTTCAAGGCGCCCACGCTTCCCTACATGGTGGATGGTACAACTATGTAGGGGCTTCTCCCCTTGGCGTTTATTCTCACCAAATGGAGATATGTGGCGTACGTCTCGAAGTTCAGGCGAGGTGACCGAGTGTTGGGATCTGGACCTCTACTTCGAGGCACCACACTTTCCTATATGGTGGATGGTGCAGCCATGTAGGGGCTTCTCCCCTTTGCATTCAGCCTTCCTAAAGGGAGGCGCGTGGCGTACGCCTCGGAGTTCAGGCGAGGTGACCTGATTATGCCCAAACAATAACGCGGTAGTTGTAGCACAGTTTTGGGGTATCAATTCCACATGGAGATGAACGAATTGTTTAAATGATTTGACTAACTAGGGTTTTCATGGTTGTGAGAGGAATTTATCAATTTGAATGAAACTTAACTATCAAAGTGCGAGATTAGTGAAGCACCGGAATTCACTCTTCCATATTAGATCAATCAACACCAATCATTCATACACCTTACTAAAAAATCTAGGTTCCTATAATACATTTTCACTTAATCTATTGAAATCAGATTCAAAGGCGACCATATACATCAAGCATAAGACAGTGAGAAATCAGACCAATGAGATTAATTTAAATTGGAATTCAATAAATATTTGATCAAACAATAGAAAGAGCATGACTAATTCTATGAAAAATCTAATAAGAATCACTTTCAAAAACAATTCATGAAGAAAATCTAGATCAATTTAATTTCACTTATAACTCTAGAATTTAGGCTTCCTAAGAACATATTCCTCTTTGATTTATTGAAATACGATTCAAGAAATGATTATATACCTCAAGCATAAAATAGTAATCAAATCACATCAATAAATCAACTGAAGTTTAAATCTAACAAATATTTTCGTCATTCAATGGAGAAAACATAATTGAATCCATGAACAATGTAATAAAAGCTAAACAAACTTCAAAAGTATAATAAGGTAGAAATCTAAATCCCAGAATTATTCGACAATGAAAAGTATGTTACATAAATGAAAAGATGTTAAAATCCCCAAATCCGATCAAGATCCTTCGTGGCTTCATCAAAATATTTAGCCTTCCTTGGAGTTCTTGTACCCAAGATGAGAGAAAAGAGAAAAGAGATTATTGGGTGTGTTTTTTTGTCCAGTCTAGGGTTTAAAACCATGTGTCAAGTTGTTTCTAAAAGTGGTTGAACCGAATAAGGAAACTAAGGTCATGGTTGGTTTGTCGTTTTGGCCCATTTTCCGTTTTTCAAAACGTGGAAAACGCATTTGGTTCATTGTTTTTGAAAACGTATTTTCGAAAACGAGTTAAAATTTATAACTGAAAACGCAAAATGATTTTTTATCGTTTTCAGCGTTTTCAGTTATAAATATCGAAAATGCTCAAAACGTGGAAAACGAGCTATTTTCGGGAAAAACTAAAAATCGTTTTGAAAATGGAAATGGAAAATGAAAATACAAACCAACCACTGCCTAAATTCTCGGCTAGAATATTTAATGCGACTATTTTCAGTATTTTGACCATAACTTTCTCTCTCAATATTCGATTAAGGCAATTCAAAGTGTTTTGGAAAGCTAACACAAAGTGCTACAATTTTGATAAATAGTATTTTCCAATTCTGACGTTTACTAGGTCAAAAGTGAACTTCAATCTCCGGCCAAAAATTTGAAAAATCTTTGTGCAGTTATAATTTGATTTGTGAAAATATTATGGTCATATTTAATTTCTTTTGACTTCTAATTGCACCGAATGGACTCCTAGCTTTCTTGAATCATAATTTCACCGCACATCTCATCTTTAGATTATTTGCAAATTGGTCCCTGAACTTTCAATTTATTTCATTTTGGTCATTTTTCGCTCTTCTCTTCTAAATTTCACATTTTCTATCAAAATGCAACCTGAATCAAAGTATAAGTATAATGAGTGTATTTTGGTATCAAATAATCACACCAATACAATAATTAAGAGGGAAAAATATTATATTTTACACTCTTATCACACCCCCAACTTGCTTATTGTTAGTCCCCAGCGATTCAATGTAGAACAAGTAAACAAATGATTAGACTGTGATACAAATAAAATTATTAAATTCCAACTTAACTGTAATTCATGATCTTTTCAAACTCAACACCATAAGAACTTAACAATATCATAATCATCAAGATATAAAAAACACTTGTCAAATGTGTAAGTGTGTGTCAAGTCATAGCCATCTTACAGCCAACCCTAACACATGCAACATCAAGTATGTCTCGAGCTGAAGGTTCAATTCCACAATTCACAGGTATCAAAGTGTTTAGTACGGTTTTCTCTTTATGGAGCTGAGAAATGGATACACTTAGAATTTGAAGGCTTAAATTTTTATGAATGAGAAACAAGCGAACATTGGTCTTATAATAGACATACTGTCAAATGAAAATTCATCACTTTCTTACCACAATCATACTTGGGATCAAAATAGTCATTGTAAAGGGTTTTAATGTGGTTTGGGTTAGACTGTATGAAAATGAGGATATAAAGATTCAAGGACTTCCAAGCATGTAGCTAGGCATCTCATCAAACATCTCAATAGATTACATTTTTTGATCAATATATTCTTCAATATTTCAACCCTAAAATCAATCAATTTTTTTGTCTCTCCTTTTTTTTTTTTTTTTTAGGGGTGTTTTGCTTGAATACATACTATCTCTTATCATTTTCTTGCTTCTATTTTTTACAAATAAACATTAAATACTTACGACACGCTTGGAAGTAAAAAGTTGGGTAAATACGTTAATAGACTATACTTCAATGTGGAGAAGTATGTATAACATGGGTGTATGAAAAAAAGGCTATACGTGTATGTGGCTCAACATGGCTACTAGGGGTTGTAATTATTGAAAAGGAAGGCTTGAAAGGCGTACATGTTAATCCTAAATTGACCTTCATCATTTTTCAAGTAACTTACCATCTTATCACAAACCATATATTCTCAAAAGAGTTTCCAATTCACAAAATCAGTGAATGCTCATTGCTATTTTAGTACAAGGTGGCTCTCGATCCTCACTAACTCTCACAAGAAAACTTCAGCAAGAAACTACTCTAGTTATATGTGCTAAACCACTATCTTACCATAAGGCTTTTGTGTACAAAAAGATTTAGCAAATGTCTCAATATCCAAACTTTCATAAACAACATTAATTCCTAGTGGCATATATTGTTATTCAAGAACATGTAGCGAATTAGGGACTTAAAAAAATTAGACCAGAAATCCATGTAAATCATGTAATTCACAACAAAACTTAAGTTAAACTCTCTCCCAACTTAACATTGCATTGTCCTCAATCCAAAAACATGTCTGCCAAATAAATGTAAGGAAAGATGTCACCTGAGTGCCGAAATGAATCACATGAGCTGAAGTATAGGAAGTCTGAAAGTCTCCAATGAAAAGGGTGATACAGAAAATGAAAATAAAATGAATGCAATGAATAATGCATGGACTAAACCTAGAGAGAATGTATAAATGGAAATAAAAAGAAAGAGAAGGGAACGAACTCCCCTTGGGTTGCCTCCTAAGCAGCGCCTTTGTTTATTGTCGTTGGCTCAACCCAATATTGCCTTCTTCAGCCCGCATCTAGCCAGGGCGTTGTTGACCTTTGGCACATTGCACCAAACTCATTGAAAGTAATCACTGTTGGCGTCCCATAATCCTTAAAATCATCAAAAAAATAGCATAAATATCATCATATTCCCTATTATCATACCCTACGGGAATTTCAAAATTTAAAAAGAAAGAATTTAAAAGATCGGGTTCAATAAGGACATGTGCTTCTTGCTCAACGAGTGCATCAATCACGTAGTTGTAGCACAGCTTTGGGATGTCGATTCCATAGGGAGATAGGCGAATTGTTTAAAGGATTTGACTAACTAGGGTTTTCGTGATTGTAAGAGGAATTTATCAATTTGAATGAAATTTAAATATCAAAGTGTGAGATTAGTGAAGCACCGAAATTCACTCTCCCAGATTGGATCAATCAACATCAATCATTCATGCATCTTACTCAAAAATCTAGGTTCCTATAATACATTCCCATTAAATCTATTGAAATCAGATTTAAAAGCGACCACATACATCAAGCATAAGGCAATAAGGAATCACGCCAATGAGTTTAATTTAAATTGGAATCCAATAAGAATTAAATCACTTTCAAAACCAATTCATGAAGAAAACCTAGATCAATTTAATTTCACTAATAACTCTAGAATTTAGGCTTTCGAAGAACATATTCCTCTTTGATTTATTGAAATACGATTCAAGAAACGATTATATACCTCGAGAATAAAATAGTAATTAAATCACATCAATAAATCAATTGAAGTTTAAATTCAACAAATATTTTCGTCATTTAATGGAGAAAACATAATTGAATCTATGAACAATTTAATAAAAGCTAAACAAAATTCAAAAGTATAATAAGGTGGAAATATAAATCCCATAATTATTTGACGATGAAAAGCATTTTACATAAATGAAAAGATGTTAAAATCCCCAAATCCGATCAAGATCTTTCGTGGCTTCACCAAAATATTTAACCTTCCATGGAATTCTTATGCCCAAATGAGAGAAAAGAGAAAAGAGATGATTGGGTACTTTTTTGTTCAGTCTAAGGTTTAAAACTATGTGCCAAATAGTTTCTAAAAGTGGTTGAACTGAATAAGAAAACTAAATTTTTGGCTAAAATATTCTGTGTGACTACTTTAGTTTTTTGATCACAACATTCTCTCCCAATATTCGATTAAGGTAATTCAAAGTTCTTTCGAAAGCTAACACAAAGGGCTACAATTTTTTTAGATATAATGTTTTCTAAATTCTGACATTTACTAGGTCAAAAGTGGACTTCAATCTCCAGCTGAAAATTTGAAAAATCTTTATGCGGTTGTAATTTGATTTGTGAAAATATTATGGTCATATTTAAATTCTTTTGACTTCTAATTGTACCCAATGGACTCCTAGCTTTCTCGAATCATCATTCCATCGCCCGTCTCATCTTTAGATTATTCACAACTTGATCCCTAAACTTCCACTTTCTTCCATTTTGGTCATTTTTGGCTCTTCTTTTCTAAATTTCACATTTTCTACCAAAGTTCAACCTAAGTCAAAGTATAAGTATAATGAGTATATTTTGGTATAAAATAATCACACCAATGCAATAATTAAGAGGGAAAAATATTATATTTTACACTCTTATCATGACCTAGAGTTAGGATCAGGACCTCTCCTCCGAGGCGTCCACGCTTGGGGAGACGTGTATTTGAACTTAAACAATGAGAAGTTTATTGAAACTTGAAATTTGACACATGAGCTGGGAATGATCGTCCAGTGAGGTGGCACAATCACTGATAATAAATTCAGAGATGCTCAATGTTCCATGAACGAAGCTGTGCCTTGTCATCCATGTCTTCAATCTAGTCGGTACTAGGTCGGATTTCTTCTTTGACTCTGTAAGGGCCTTCCCAGTTTAGACCTAGACCTAAGGTGCCTACCCCTGGTTCTTTGGAAGAGAGGAAGACCCTCCTTAGGACGAGGTCGTTGATTCGGAAGGATCTCTTCTTTACCTTAGAGTTGTAGTATTTTGTCATCTTCCTTTAGTAAGCAGTAAGTCTTAGCTGGGAGTTATCCCTTCTTTCATCAAGAAAGTCGAGGTCAAACTTCTGAAGCTCGTCATTAGTTATTTCGCTGAAGTGCAAGCGTTGAGGTGATGGTAAACCTACCTCAGCGGGACTCTCTACCTCGGTGCCATAAGCCATCAGGAAGGGTGTGTCCCCCGGTTGTGGTCTGGATTGCCCAAAGAACTTATGGTAACTCATCAACCCAGGCCCCTTTTGGCACATCAAGTTTCTTTTTGAGAACATGCTTGATTGTTTTGTTCATAGCCTCCACCTGGCCATTTACTTGGGGGGTGGTGAGGAGTAGAGAAGTGTTTCTTTATGCCAAGCTCTTTACACAAGCTCCTAACTTTCTTGTTATCGAATTGCTTTCCATTATCTAAGACTATAGAGTGGAATTTTGAATTGACAGATAATGTTTTTCCACAAGAACTTGGAAGTGTTTGCTTCTGTGATTTTTGCCAGTGGTTCAGCCTCGACCCACTTTGTGAAGTGATCAATGGCCACAATTGCAAAGTTTGGACTTTCTCTACCTTTCGGTAGGGAACCAGGTCCACGCCCCATTTAGAGAAAGGCCAGGGGCTGGAGATGGTAGTCAGTTCCTGTGAAGGTTGCCTTTAGATGGGAGAGAAACGTTAGCACTTGTCACATTTTTGCACTAATTGGAGGGCATCATTTTTTAAGGTGGGCCAGTAGTACCATTGCCTCAATACCTTCTGTGCCAGAGCTAGGCCTCCAGATTGATTGCCACAAACACCTTTGTGGACTTCTCTTAGAATATAGGTGGCCTCATCCTCGATCACGCATCGAAGAAGTGGGGAGGAAAAACTTCTCTTATAGAGCACATCATCAATGAACACAAAATGAGCTGACCTCCTTCTCAGTTTGTAGGCCTCGTCCTTATTGGTGGGTAGGACTTGGTCCTTTAGATAGGTTACAATAGGCTGCATCCAGGTAAGAGTTCCTTCCACCCACATCATATCAAGGGCCTCGATAGATGGTTTGAGAAGGTGCTCAATTAGTACTACTGCAAGTAGTTCGGAGTCCTTGTTGCTCACAAGTTTGGAAAGTGCATCAGCGTGTGTATTTTCAACATGAAGAATTTTGATCAGTTCAAACTTTTCAAATGATGGGAGGAGGTTCATTGTCATTTTCAAGTAGGAGGCCATGGTTTTGTCCCTAGCTAAGAAGTTGCCATTCACTTGATTTACAACCAGCTGGGAGTTACTGTTGATAATCAGCCTCCTTACTTGCATTTCTTTTGCTAATCTGAGGCCGACAAGTAGTGCCTCATACTCCGCCACATTTTTGGCTGCCTTAAATCCGAACCACACGACTGAGTTCAGCTTGTGACCTTCTGGGTTTATCAGGACCACCCCAACTCTCGAACCTGTGTCCCCGACCGAACCATCCACGAACAAGTTCCATGTGGGAGGCTCAACAGGTTCCATAACCTCTTTTAACTTGAGTACATTGACGAACTCCACCACGAAATTAGCTAAGGCTTGGCTCTTGATGGCTGCCATTGTCTAGAAGACAATATCAAATTCACTCAACTCTACTGCCCATTTCAATAGTCTCCCTAATGCATCGAGCTTCTGAAGCACTTATCTCAGGGGAAAGTTGGTCAGCACGTGAATGGTATAAACTTGGAAATAGGACCTCAGCTTCCTAGAAGTTGTAATCAAGGTCAAGGCTAGCTTCTCCATATCGGGGTAGCGAGTTTTTGGGGATAGAAGTGCCTTACTGGTATAATACACAGGGAGTTACTTGGTTCCTTCCTCTTGGATTAGGACTGGATTGATGGTTTCATCGGAGACGACCAGGTATAGTTAAAGAACATCACCTGGCTTTGGCTTGGAGAGGAAGGGGCCTGCCCTAGATGCATTTTCAAGCCCTAAAAGGCCTCTTCACTCTCCTCTATACATTGGAATTTCTTCCCGACTTTCAATACTTTGAAGAACGGGAGACATTTATCAATGGCCTTGGAGACAAAGTGGCTGAGTGCTGCCACCCGTCCAGTTTGGCTTTGGACTTCCTTTGATTTTTGAGATGATCTCATCTCGAGCAGGACATTGATCTTTTCGGGGTTGGCCTCAATTCCTCTTTGAGAAACCATGTATCCCAAGAATTTTCTTGAGGCGACACCGAAAGCGCACTTGAGGGGGTTGAGCTTCATCCTGTATCTCCTTAGAATTCGAAAAGTGTCATTCAAGTGCATCACATGGTCGTCTGCCTTCAAACTTTTCACAAGCATATCTTCCACATAGACTTTCACCGTCTTATCGATGAGGTCCACAAACATTTTGTTAACAAGCCTTTGATATGTAGCTCCAGTGTTTTTCAACCCGGAGGGTATCATTTTGTAGCAATAAAGGCCTCTGTCAGTGATAAAGGAGGTGCTCTCTTCACGGTCGGGTACATGGGAATCTGATTATAGCCTGAGTAGGTGTCCATGATGGTTAGGAGCTCATGCCCAGTGGTGGAGTCTACCAATTGGTTGATCCTAGGAAGTGGGAAGCTATTTTTGAGGCATGCGTTGTTAAGATTCATAGAATCAATACATACCATCCATTTATCGTTGTACTTCTTGAAAAGCACAGGGTTGTAGACCCACTTTGGCTAAACAACCTCTCTGATGAAGTCATTCTGGATTAGCTTTTGTACTTCCTCCTACAGGACCTCATACCTCTCTGGGTTGAGAGCTCTTCTCTTTTGTCTATGCGGGACAACCTTAGGATCAATTTTCAAGTGGCAGCAACTAACCTTGGGGTCTATGCCTACCATGTCCTCATACCTCCAAGCAAAGACATCGAGGTTCCTACATAGGATGTCCTTCAGTTTCTCTTTCAAGTCATTGGATAAACCCTTGCCCACTTTCAACACGTTATTAGGGTCCCAAGGGTCTACTGGGAAGTTTTCGAGCTTCTCAACCGGGGTTGTCTAAGGTACATGCTCAGCTATGTGGGGTCAATCTCTTCAAGCATGAGTAACTCTTTCCGCTTGGGAGGTGCATCAATCATTTCAACGTCTTCTCGTTCGGGAGCCTCGACCACAAGTGCATTGTAGTAAGGATAATGAACTCCCTCAGAGTCTTCTTGGGTGAAGACGATGGGTGGCACTTGATTTCTTCAGGAGCCACTGTCTATAATGTAGCTGGTCAACGGGGGATGTTTGGCCTCCTGGGCATAGTTTCTTTTTGCCTTTCGTGTCTTGTCGCCCACGTAAGGACCTCCAAATATGGTATCCATCTATGAATAGGGGCTTCTTCTTGGGCCTGACTGCCTCTATGATGCTTATGCCCTTCCCTGGGCCTTTAGCATCATGCTCCCTCCTGTGGGGAGAAGTATCTCACTAGCGGGGAGCGGCATCTTCATGTCTAGATTGCTGGTCATACCTAGGTAGGGGCCTATTTACCTGTGACAATTCATTTATCCTATTTCGAGGGTGTTCCCATCAACGATCAATAGTATCGTGGCCATACAAGCGATGGTACGTACAACATTCAAGGGATTTTGGTTCGATCTATTCATAGGCCCCGAACCACGCCCTCAGCCTCTACCTCTATGGGGGGCCTGTCATAAAGTTCCAACCTACTGATTGTCGGTCATAGGATTGACATCTTCATATGCTAAGGTTGGCACTACATTCAAAATGGTGGTGGCAAGTGCTTGCCCTGAACTTTCATTACCAGCCTGGTTTATCTAGTAGTCCATTAGGTAGGAGGTCGGTCCTCTGGCACACTGCCTTTGCGGAGGTGGGAGCCCTCTGTTGGCACTATTCCTGTGTTCAATCAACTCTTCATTGATTATTTCCCGCCTCATCATTTCAAGCAAGGCATCATAGGTAGTGGTATCCCTGTTTTGCACATCCCTCCAAAATAAGGTGTTCATATTCAGACCTCCCCTTAGTGCTGATAAGGCCTCACGATCAGTGACTTGTACACAATACGTCATATCATCGGTAAAGCGTGATAAAAAGCTCTTTAGGGATTTCCCATGCGCCAATCTCATGTCCTGGAAGACCTGGATAAGGGCCTCTCTCTCCTTACTCACAGCGAACCTCTTCAGGAATGTGGTTTTGAACTCTGGCCAACTTCTTATGCTTCCAGGTGGCAGCCTGCTATACCAAATTTCAACAACTCCACTAAGTGTCAAGTGGAAGGCCCTACACTTCACTGCCGAAATTGATCCTCTCAAGCTCATGTGGGTCTTATAAGCGTTTAAGTGTTTCTCACTGATAGTTTTTTTTTTGTTGCAGCCTCATTTTGATGCGACTACCTCGGAACTAGAACAATAAAATATAAAGAACAATGAGGCATAACATAGTGGCTTAGTACCTGGGCACTCCTTAACTTCCTTGAAAACGATAGATTTTCATTGTCATCATCTAGGTGATAGGACCTCTGCTGTTCATCTGAGTCATTAATTTCATCAGCCTCATAACTAGACGGTGGATGTGATGTTCCGACTTGGTTCCTAGCCTCCTCCTCCTTCATTTGGCGCCTATTTCCAGGCGAAGTAACATGGGGGCCATTTTCATGCCTTTCCTCTAGCTGCTGAGTCATTGAAGGTGAGGGCTGTGGCCTCGTCCGAGGCTGTTGTTGCGGCCTGCGCCTCGACTTGGCTAGCTGATTCTGTCAAAAACACTATTTGGCCTCCTGGGTCTTTGTTCCGGCTCGTATATAGGTGGGAAGTTATCCTGGTTATATGGGACCTCAGTAGGTCGGCCTGAAGCATAGTTGGAAGAAACGTCAACTTCTATTTCTCTTTCCAGGAGAATACCAACCTAGTTGTATTTCGATGATGCAACCCTTTGGATTTGGACCTCTTTCTCTTGTTGGTATTGCCAGTGTGGTGCATAGGGAGGTATGGGGAAACCTCTCTGGCCTGCATTTGGGCCGTGAGTTCTCTCATAGCTAGGGATGACAATGGGGCGGGTTCGGGACGATGGGACGGGGCGGGACCACGCCCCGTTTACTGTCCCTTTTTTTCCCCCTCAAATTCACAATTTAAAAACATTAAATTCATAATTTAAAAATGTTAACATCCAAATTAAGTACTCTAAATAAACAATACCTGAAAATAAACAATTACATTGTAAATAAATTTTACTTCTTTATCCAAAATTAAATTTGTTGTTTTTCCATCTTTATAACTTCATTCATCGGCAGGTTCAGAGATTGTAGAAGATGGATCCTGAAAAATGAAAAAAATATTATACTCAATATCATCATAATTTCATAAATTCATATTAATGATGATTAAAATTTAAATTATGTAATAAATAAAATTACCTCCTCATCAACATCCTCATCATTCATCTTGGAGCAACTTCCAAAATGTGCAGATGGTGCAGAATTCGCTATTAATAAAATAAAATAATTAGCAATAAAAAAATTCATAAAAGAAACAATATAAAAAGCAAATGTTTCTATACATCGTACCGTGAATATTGACCCATAACCAATTTTGAGCACACATTAAAGCCTCCAAAGTTTTGGGGTGAAGTCTATTTCTGTGTAGACTAACAAATCTACTACTAGTACTGAAAGCAGATTCGAATGCCACTGTAGATACCAGGATGGCCAAAATATCTTTTGCAATTCGAGATAAAGTCGGATATTTGATTGAATTCACTTTCTACCATGTCAATATATCAAAATCATCCGACCGAGGCAATATAGGCTCATCCAAAAAAGTATCAAGCTCGATTTTCACACTACTAGGAGGTTCAACATTAGAAACAAATTTATAAAAATTCGTCATGCGATCTGATTTATTATTAGCACTTGACGTCTCGGTTTGACAAGAAGAAGTAGAAGACTGAGCTAAAGACTCACTTGAATCAATCTTTTTTTGATAATCATGCACCAACTTGCCACAAACTTGATATATTTTGTCAATCTCAGTTGCAACATTGTGATTAAAAATACGAGGATAATAAAACTTAACTAACATCATCTTATACCTCGGATCCAACACTGCTGCTAAAGCCAAAACTCCATGAATATCGCTCCAATAATTATTAAACTTTTCCATCATACTGGTTGCCATCATTTGAACTTCCACATAAGGAAATTCAAGCCACTTATACAACGATAGTTTGATTTCAAAACATTTGTAAAGAAGAGATTAGCAGTTGGATACTTTGTTCCTGAAAATAATTCAATAACCTCAAAAAAAATCTTTAACTTCTCACATATTTCTTTTGCTAAATCCCAATCACCATCACTAGGGAAACATTTATATCGTGACTCCCTCCGTTTCAAACGCGAAAAAATATCCTTATAAATCAAAGCAGTATTAAGCATCAAATACGTCGAATTCCACCTTGTTTTACAATCAAGTACCAATTTTTTCTCACAATCAATTTTCAACTAACGTGGAAAGAGCTCAAATTTTTCAGATCTCTTTGGCGTAGCTGTCCAATAAGCAACACTATCATGAATTTTCTCAACACTACCACTAATAATGTCCAACCCATCCTTCACAATAAGATTTAATATATGTGCACAACACCTCATATAAAAAAATTCACCATTCAGTATAAGAAAACGAGTACAAAGTTGATTTAACACAATATTGATCATTGCATCATTTGTGGTGCAATTATCTACCGTCAAAGTTAGTAACTTACGATCAATATTCCAATCCATCAAGCTGCTTAATAGATTTTCTGAAAGCACATCAACAATGTGTGGGCACGGCACATATATAAACCCGAGTTCATTCAAAAACAAATTAAATCAACTAAAATAATATCATTTTGGTAAATTATGAGAACAAGTGAATGTAATGTTTTACAATACCTCATGATTCGACTCTGTAATTTCCACGCATCATCTATGAAATGAGAAGTGATAACCATGAATCCTCTCTTTTGATTAGAAGAGGTCCACATGTCGGATCAAAATTCTACTCTTAATCTTCTCAAGTGCAATCATATTTTTTGGCTCTCTCATATTCATAGATTTTCAAAATGTCGCTCTTCAAAGTGTTGCGAGAAGGAACCTTAAACAATGGTTGTAGGTCATGCTAGAAATCTCGAAATCCAATGTGATCAACCATAGACAAAGGATAGTCATGCAAAATCACCATTTTCGAAAGACTATATCTACACTTATCTGGATCGAAAGAGTAAGTACCCATTGTGACCTTGCCACTCGTGGCATCCTTTTTGAAATTTAATGTTGCTTGGCGAGTATTATCCTTATAACGGAGTACACATCTCTTCAAATGATCATGCAAATGCTTTGTACCATTTTTTGTTTCACCCCTAATTTTTTCTTGCAATGATTGCATATAGCCTTCCATTTCTCACCAATTTTCTATCTTTTGTAGTGCTCCCACACAGTTGAAGTCAATTTCCTCTTTCCAAATGATATTTCTCCCATATCACGCTCCTCGTCACTTAGGTTTATTTTCCTTCCATCCGCATTTGGTAACAGTTCAACTGGATCTTCTTGCGGGACATTGCTCTCCGGTACATTGGTCGTGCTATCTTCCTCACGCATTGGTATTGGTCCTAATCCAATACTTGCAGCACTACTTGGGCCAGACATCTATGCAAATAACAAACGATTGTTAAGAATGTTATTTCCAAACTTCATCATGAATATGCACAGATGAAGGGAAAGTTAAAATTTTACTTAAAAATAATGTCACAAACTCGAGAACACAAGAGACACAAATGCACTATCATGTTTGTTAGTCAACCATTTCATATAGTTATACATAAAAGAAATCAACTCGCAAATAAGTTCTCATTTTGTTTTGGATAAATAAATTCCCAATTGAAACTTTAGACATAAATTTGCCAACACAATACTTGCTCAATTTCCATATTGCACAAAATGACTGCTTATACTGGGCAAAGCACTCCCCAATTCCCTGAATTATATTGATTCAACAAAAGTGATATCACCCCCTCATATCTCTGTGTGTGTCAAGTACTGGCAATGTGTTAAGCTAAAAGGCACGTCTTATGTATGTGACTAATATTAGATGCCTAGAATTTCCAAATCCAACCCATAAGACAGATTAGTCAAATGAAGAATCTTCCTTTCTTTCAATGAAAGAAACAAACCCTTATATCTTCCATAAATTCCTATTCATCCACAAGTATCTTTGATGTATATATAAATATTACAAGATGATCCATGGTCAGGAACAAATTCAGGGATGAAATTAACAACTAACAGGAGAATGGTGCATGCTTTTAAATGAAACAAAATTAGTAGCTATTATGATCTATCAACCAATTTACTTCAGTGCATAGACTAATTGGGATTTTATACACAAACTAACAGCTAGTCGATATTTATACTAATGAATAGCCACAACAATAGACAGACAAGGAAGACAAGCTAACGCAAAATGCCAACATAGCCCACAACAACAATTCCAAGTACAATGACAAGAAACCTTTTTAAAATTGCGCAGTTTCATACTAGCTAAGATTTCAGCGCACGACAATGTTATCATTATGACTCATATGAATAAACTATATTTCAAGAAGTGCGCCTCTATAGTAGAAAATTTGATATATTCAACATCCTATTGCCCCCACTCTAAAAGCATGTGCATAATAAGAAGAAATGCATTTCTTAGTTCACGTGAGCCATATTAAAGAGGTCTATATATATTTATAAACCAATGGTGTACAGATGAAATCAAACAAGCTTTTCTAGTATTTCAACAAAAGAACTAATTAAAAAGCCAGATGAGAGGCAAAAATGGTGAAACGAGAAACAAGAAGTTTATAATATGGCCTCTCATAAGGGATGCAAACGGCCTCAGCTTCCCATAACCCAAAAATGCACTGATTTTAGAAATTGACACTCTATAGCTTGGTCAAACTCGTCAATTGTATAGAACTAGATCATAAACTAACAGTCAGGAACTACTTCCCCACCTCTTAACAAGAAATGACAAAAATTGATAACAAGAAACTAATTAATCATAAAGAAAGCATAAAGATCAGTCATCTTTACCAAAACAATTTGATAGTCATTAAGAAAATCCCATTAAAATTATTAATATACCTGAAAAATCTTCTTCAAAGACTGTCGCCCTGACTCGCCCACAGCCCACTACCGCCGTAAGGCAGACCCGATAAAGCCTTATCTTTTTTCTGAGAGAGTGAGAGTGCTGGATTGCTAGAACTCTGGAAGGGCGAAGGGGGCTTTGCCAGTGCTTTTTGGATGGGTGGAGACGTCGACTTGAAGTCTCAAACGAGGAAATGGGAAAGAATATATATGTTTTTTTTCACGGGGCAACCATTTACACCCCGCCCCGCTTCCCGCGACGGGACGGGTTTTTTTGTCCCATTCGGGGCGGGGCGAATTGCCATCACTACTCAGCTATATTTTGGCTCACGATAATTCTCATGTCAGCGGCCATGGCAGCCATTTCCCTTGAGATTTGAGCAGCCATTCTCGTACTACCTCTCCGGTGATGGTGGTGGGGCCTAAGACAAGCTGGTGGGGTAGCTGCTGGCAAGGCTACCCTTGCATTTTCTCTTACTCTATTGGCGGGTACATTCTCATCTAAGCTCATTTTTTTCTTCTAGGTTTCAACTTCAAAATTTTCAAACTTATGGGGCTTCATCTTGCTCTTTTTCAAGAACAAATCCTTTTTCAAGGGGATGCCCGAATTTTCTTCTTTCAGTCAGCTTTTACCACAAGATTGCTCATGGTTATAGTATGATTTTCCACAAACGACGCCAATCTGTTGACCTCAAATAATGTTTCCAACGAATACCGGACCTACCTGCACACACGTAAGCCTAGTTCAACACGCTAAGACACATGGATAATCTAGAACTAGCAAATCAAGGGCGTGGGAGTGACTCAAAGGCGCAAGATGAGAACGTTCAAAATTCAACAAGACATTTGCATAACGATTGTACAATAATTACCAATCGTGTTTGTAGAATTAGTGTATAAACTCGTGTATATTGCAAGAGAGAGTAAAATGTAAAGAGTGTTGTGTAATATTTGTTCCTGTGTTGAATCTTGTATTAGCCTTTGTATAGGGGAGTATTTATAGTGTTACAAGTTAGATCGTGGCCCTCGATTGGGAGTACACGTGGCCCCATCTTGTTAATTTACATGTCAAATTGTAGGCATCAAGTTTGACCACCTAACCTGCTATACATTTATTAATTGGTAGAGTCGTCGCTACTTTGACAAGATAAGACACTGCACTCCATGATGGGTGTCCCATTTAAAGAGGATCCTTGTGTAAAATCATATCTCTGGGGAGAAGTGATGCCATTTGTCATGGGCTTTGGTATAATGGGCCTCGGTATGAAGAGTCTCGGCCATGTATACCACTTCGGTTATCATACTTTGACACACAAAATCTGGGCCACGTCATAGAAGCTGTTTGCTAGCGTTGGTCAATCTTCATTGACTTAGGGGGTTTGGCGGGGATGCCACGTGGTTCACACATGGGAGGGCCATGAGTCCCAATGGATCGACCATGTGTATCGGCACGTAATAATAGTCTCCCATGTCCAAGTATAATCATTTATGCAATGCATGGACTTTGAGTAAAGTAAACTCATTTTCATTGGAATGAATTTTTTAACCCTAAATAAATTCAAATGTAATTTGAATAACTCAAATTGTAAAATATTGAAATTTATAATATATTAAACGCAATCATTGGACATTAAAGAGGATAGAGTGAGTTTAGCTCTTCAAACACGGTCTCTATTTTAAAAACTTAAAATAATAATAATAATAATGTTATAAAATGAGAGGAAAAGAGAATAGAGAAAACTCAAAGAGAATAGAGAAAACTCAATAAACTTTTTGTGTGTATTATTGAAAATCAAAGCCTTATATTTATAGGTAAGAATCAGGGATACAATGGTAATAATTTCTAGGGCTACAGGGGTACAAATGTCATTCACCAATAAACTTTAATGGACTTTCCATTTACAACACTCCCAATTGAATGACATATTACAAAATATCTGCTTCGTTAAAACCTTGTTTGATAAAAATTCAATGGGAAAAAATCAAATGAAGGAAAAAGAGTACAGTTATTTTGGAGTATTAAAATTAAATGCTGTCTCATTAAAACCTTGCTAGGAAAATCCAATGGGATAAAACCTAAACGAAGGAAAAAGAGTACAGCTACTCCCTCTGATATTGATCACTAAAAATCTTTGAGTCGATGCATTCCAATCTCATGAACTAATTTCTTGAATGTAGATGTTGGCAGTGCTTTTGTGAATAGATCAGCCACATTGTCACTTGAGCGAATTTGTTGAATATCAATGCCACCATTCTTCTGAAGTTCATGTGTATGAAAGAATTTTGGAGAAATATGCTTCGTCCTGTCGCCTTTGATATAGCCTCCCTTGAGTTGTCCGATACAAGCTGTATTATCTTCAAACAAAATTGTTGGACTATCTTTTGTTGAAGTCAATCCACATGATGATTGGATATGATGGGTCATATTCCTCAACCATACACATTCTCGCCCTACTTCATGGATTGCAATAATCTCAAAATGATTTGAGGATATTGCTGTCAAGGATTGCTTCACAGTTCTCCATGATATAACTGTTTCTCTACATGTAAACACATATCTTGTTTGTGATTTAGCTTTATGTGGATTGGAGAGATAACATGCATCTGCATATCCCACTAAAGCAGATCCTGACTTTTGAGAATAAAATAGTCTCATATCAATAGTACTTTTTAGGTAACGAAAAATATGTTTAACACCATTCCAATGCCTTTGAGTTGGTGTAGAGCTATATCTTGCAAGAGGATTTACAGAAAAAGCTATGTTAGGTCTAGTGCAATTTGCAAGATAAGTTAATGCTCCAATTGCACTAAGGTATGATACTTCAGGACCAAGAATCTTTTCTCTATCTTCAAGTGGACAAAATGGATCTTTTTTCACATCAAGTGATCGAACATCCATAGGTGATGGCAATGGATGTGCATCATCCATATAAAAGCGTTTCAAGACTTTTTCTGTCTAAGTAGATTGATGAACAAATAATCCCTCTAAAAAATGTTCAGTTTGTAATCCAAGACAAAATTTGGTTTTCCCCGAATCTTTCATCTCAAATTCATTTCTCAAATAATCTGCAGTTTTGTTGAGCTCTTCAGGAGTTCCAATTAAATTTAAATCATCAACATAAACTGCCACAATTGCAAATCCAATATTTGTTTTCTTTATGAAAACACATGGGCAGATATCATCATTTTTATAATCCTCTTTCAACAAATATTCGCTAAGGCGATTATACCACATGCGTCCGGATTGTTTCAATCCATATAATAATTTTTGCAATTTAATTGAGAACATAGTTCTCGGACATGTATCATTTATTCCTGGCACCTTAAATCCTTCATGGACTTTCATATATATGTCATTGTCAAGTGAATCATATAGGTAGGCAGTTACTACCTTCATAAGGCGCATATCGAGCCCTTGTGACAAGGTCAAACTAATTAAAAACCTAAAAGTGATGGTATCAATTACGGGAGAATATGTTTCCTCATAATCAATTCCTGGTCTTTGGGAGAAACCTTGAGCCACTAGTCGGGCTTTGTATCTTGTAATTTCATTATTCTCATTTCTCTTTCGTACAAAAACCCATTTGTATCCAACAGTGATTACATTTTCAGGTGTTCGAACTACTAGTCCAAATACTTTTCGTTTCTCCAAAGAATTCAATTCTGCCTGTATGGCTTCTTTCCATTTTGGCCAATCATTTCTATTTCGACAGTCATTAACAGACTGTGGTTCAGGATCCTCATTTTACATAATATCAAGAGCCATGTTAAAGGCGAAAATATTGTCTATAACAATATTATTCTGTTCCCATAATTTATGAGATATCAGATAATTTATTGAGATCTCATTATTTTCGGACACCTCTGGTTCTTCAGGAACCGTATATTTAATATTTGATTGATCAATCTTTTCTAATGTGATTTCTTCTGAAGTTTTTGGTTGGTTTTTCTCTTGTACTCTTCTTTTTTGAGGTACAGAGTCTTTTGAACCAACTGATCGACCACGCTTCTGGCATATTTGAGATTCATTTGCCACAGCAGATTGTCCTGTAGGGACATTAATTTTTGCTGGAATATATGACTTTGTCACTTTGCTCGTGTCAACAAATACATCAGGTAGTTGAATTGCAACTCTTTGTAAATGAATGATTTTTTTCAACCTCTTGTTCACATTGATTGCTGCGGGGATCAAAGTGAGATATAGTTGTCTCATTCCAAGAAATTCTATCTTGTTTTTTAGGATGTAGTTTTTCTCCTCCCAAAGTTGGGAAAGTCATTTCATCAAAATGACAATCTGCAAAACGTGCAGTAAATAAGTCACCCGTTAAAGGTTCAAGATATCTAATAATAGATGGTGAATCAAAACTCACATGAATCCCAAGTCTTCGTTGGGGACCCATTTTAGTACGTTGTGGGGGGTGAAATAGGAATTTGGACGGCACAACCAAAAATTCGTAGGTGAGAAATATCAGGTTCATGACCAAACGCAAGTTGCAAAGGTGAATATTGATGATAGGCAGTTGGTATTATACGAATCAATGATGCAGCATGTAATATAGCATGACTCCAAACTGAAGTTGGGAGTTTTGTTTTCATAAGTAATGGTCTAGCAATAAGTTGTAGACGTTTAATAAACAATTCCGCTAAACCATTTTGTGTATGAACGTGTGCAACTGAATGTTCAATTTCAATCCCAATTAACATACAATAATCATCAAATGTTTGTGATCTAAATTCACCAGCATTGTCAAGACGAATAGTCTTGATTGAGTAATCGGGAAATTGTACTCGCAATTTTATGATTTGAGCAAGTAGTCTAGAAAATGCTACATTCCTAGTTCAAAGTAGGCAAACATGTGACCATCTTGTAGAAGAATCAATTAATACCATAAAGTAATGAAATAGTCCATATGGTGGGTGCATTGGCCCACATATATCTCTATGTATTCTTTTCAAGAAAGTTGGAGATTTAATATTGACCTTTGTAATTGAAGGTCTAATGACTAACTTGCCTTGCGAACAAGCTACACATGGATAATCATTAGATAAAAGAATCTTCTGGTTCTTTAAAGGATGTCCATGTGAGTTGTTTATTATTCGATGCATCATTATGGCTCCTGGATGTCCAAGTCGATCATGCCAAAGTATAAAACTTTTTGAATCAACGAACTTCTGGTTCGTAACATTATTTGATTCGACCATTTTTATAAATGTAAAATACATGCCAGACGGGAGTGCATGAAATTTTTCTTTTATCTGCTTCTTGCCAGATACAAAAGAAGTGATGCAAAGATATTCAACATTATTTTCTTGCATCGTCTCAATGTGATATTCATTGCAGCGAATATCTTTAAAACTAAGCAAATTTCTTCTGAATTTGTTAGAATAAAGTGTATCGTCAATATATAATTTTGTATTATTTGATAAAATAATACAAGCTCTTCCAAAGCCTTCAACGATATTTGACGAACCTGATATCGTGTTAACATTATTTTCAGCCAATATTAAGTCCAAAAAGTATTTTTTGTCTTGAAGAATAGTATGTGTAGTTACACTATCAATTAAGTAACTATCTTGATTATTCATCATGAATCTATAAATATAACAAAATAAACAAAATTTTAAAAAAAAACTTGAATTTAGATTTAAAGAAGTAAACATTACTTAATATCATGAAATAAACGGTGCATAATAGAGTTTTATTATTTTTTTATGCGGAAAAGTAAAAACATATTTCAGACTGAATTTTTAAAATGAAAGAAATATTAGTAAATTAATCTATATCTTCTATCACACCACCCCCAATCAAATGGTCAATATTTCCATTTGGATCAGTAAAGAAATCGGAGACATCCAAATGAGTCACATCAATTGGACTTCATAGTCAGCAAAATTAGTCTCCAATTTTTCTTTTCCCTTGATTGATCTCTGGTAAAGATCCACAAGATGTTTTAAGGTACGACACGTACGCGCCCAATGCCTTTTCATTTCACATTTGAAGTAACTTTCTTCATGCTCCTTTTTAGATTTGCCACTCTCGTTTGCTTTGTGGCTTTTGAATTTATTGCCTTGTTGTTGATAACTTTGTTGATTATTTCTTCTATGATTTATTCCACGTACACGTCTATGTCCGTGTCCGTGTCCACGTCCACGTCCACGTCCTTGTCTTGATATTGTATTTGCTTTAGACAATGTAGTACCATTTGCTTCAGGCAATGGTACGAAACCAGTTGGACGTAATCCATGATTTTTCATCAACAATTCATTATTTTGTTCAGTAACTAGTAGGCAAGATATAAGTTCTGAGTACTTTTTGAAATCACGCTCACGATATTGCTGCTGCAGGAGCACATTCGAGGTATGAAAAGTGGAGAAAGTTTTTTCCAGCATATCTTCATCGGTGATTTTTTCTCCACACAAAGTCAACTTTGAACATATTATGAACAATTCAGAATTGTACTCACTAACCGTTTTAAATACTTGCAAACGAAGGTACATCCACTCATAACGGGTTTTGGGGAAGACTATAGTCCTCTGATGATCAAATCTTTCAGTTAACTTTTTCCAAAGAACTTGTGGATTTTTCTCAGTGAGATATTCAAATTTTAATCCATTGTGAAGATGGTGACGGAGGAAAATGAGTGCTTTTGCACGATCCTGCAGGGATTCATTGTTTCCTTCCTTTATTGTCTCTCCCAAACCCTTTGAGACGAAATGGATATCAGCATCCAGTATCCATGGCAGATAATTTTTACCAGATATGTCAAGTGCAGCAAACTCAAGTTTCGTAATGTTTGCCATTTGTTTAACTACACAATAAAAAAATACAATTAGTTTCGAAGAATATGATTAATCATCACATGTTAATCAAACAGTCAATATCAACATGACTTTAAGTTAAGTATTTTCCTCTAAGGATAAACACTAATTTGAAATAATATGTTCTTCGAAACATATGCTACTTTTGGAGCACATTATATTTTGCTATTATTTCTTCAAGTGTAATATGTCAATATTCTTCTGGAATATTGAGAGAGATAATTTTTGCTCTTCAGGAGCAAATAATATTCTTATAATGTTATGCTACTTCAGGAGCAACAACAATTAAAAATAAATTTAATGTAATGTTTCATAACTAAACATAAAAAAAAATGATAATAAATCCAATTGCTCACCATTTATTAATATACAAACACATGTAAAATATTATTTGGAATTAACAACGTGAGTCGAGTGACACAAAAAAAAATTGGTGACATGTAGAAACCTATTCACATATTATGGCACGAAATTCTAATTATGTGCAATTAAAAGAATTGAATTAGTATTAACCAATTAAGGCATGAAATTTGCAGAAACCAATGGATTTGAGTAAAAAGATGAGTTGGGTACAGTTATTTGTTAATTGTATATTATATATATATGGAATCAGCCAAAATAGAGATCTGGAATTGAAGCTTGCTTACAAAGAACATTAACCAATTAAACCAAAAAAATTATAAGCATGTGTAGAACGTAAATGACTAATCTAAATATAAGGAGGGTATAGGAACATGAATTAATGCATATCAATTGATTTAACATAAATATATCTCCATAAAAATGCACGTGGATTGATGTAAAGGAAAAAAATATTAATTAATTCAAAGAGAGGTACAAAGAAAACATAATGATCGAGAAAGATGAGATCACGTATTGCAGATTCAACATATGTATATGTAAAATTCACGTATAATCAAATTAATTTTGATATACGTGATAGATGATTATGAAAAAAATCACTACCTTCTAAGAGTTTCGTGCTGATAACGTGTTATAAAATGAGAGGAAAAGAAAATAGAGAAAACTCAATAAACTTTTTGTGTATATTATTGAAAACCAAAGTCCTTTATTTATACGTAAGAATTAGGGATACAATGGTAATAATTTCTAGGGCTACAGGGGTACAAATGTCATTCACCAATAAACTTTAATGGATTTTCCATTTACAACAAATAAAATTTTTTAGAGCTCATTTTTAAACATTGACTCTCTTAAATAGAGAGTATAAACTATAAAATTAATTAAGCTACAGATCTAAAACTATTAAAAGTTTAAGGTCAACTTGCTACAACTACTGTAAGTGAGGACTGGACTCGCACAGTCGCACTTGCCGCTCAAAGAAATCTACTCGCCTCTCATTCATCCTCGTTCCTGAAGACCTTGGTGGCGATGGATTTGACCGCCGCCGCCGCCAGTTCCATTTCATCCTTCCTATGAAATTCAAACAATTGTCGTCTTTCTCGGCCCCGACCAAGTTTCACCCTCATCCGTTCATGACGACCCAAACCCTACCATTTTCCTTTGAACTCCCTAACGGCAATGACGAGGAAGACCGCCTCTGTTCCTTCGATATTAATCCTTTGTCGCCTGAGCACTCTTAACAAGAGGCCTTCCACTTGGGCCATCCAAATGGCTACTTCACCGAAGAGTCTCGTATCGAGCGGGCCTAGGCCCACTAGACGAAGCTGGGCCAGCCCAAACTCATTGTGGCTCCCATAGTCGACAACTCCGAGTTACCCTTCCGTAGAGGAATTAGTGGCCAACAGCCGGTTGACCCGGCCAGTTTTCCAAAGAGGCCTTTGACCAGTTAAAAAAAAAGGCAAAATTATTTAAAACAGTGAAAACCAACAAAAATTAAGAGAACCCCAATTTTACCCCTTGCAAGGAAAAAGAAGCAGAAGGCGAGTGGAAAAGTACTGTAGCACAGTCGACCCAGTCACCGACAAAGAAGGAAAAACAGGAGACCCAGTTGGCCATTTCTCTCTGAAGAATGTAAGATTTTTATACCAAAAAAAATCATGTTTTTATTTTTATTTTTGGAAAAAAGTATGATTTTATATATTTGTGTTGAGAAATCCTTGTATAAATGTGAAATTTGGGTTCTTATTATTTGGGAAGGAGTGGAGATCGCCAGAAATGGAGTTTTCCGGCGATCTCCATGACAGGAAATGCTTCGGCAGCGCTGGGCACGTCGTCTGGGCGAATATACCCAGTCAACTGGGCAACCCAGTGACTGGGCACTTGGGCCGGCCGTTATTTTGGGCCGTGGGCTTTTTATTTTTTATTTTTTTCTCATAATTATTGAAGTTAATTAAATAATTATTAATGGCTTATATTGTGTTCTCTAATATATGATTATTTATTTGAATTGCTTAATTTGAATGTATATTATGTATTTAAAATTATTTATTGTAAATATAAGGTGTAAATGTTATATTATTTATCGAAATATTTATTAGTTGCTAATTTAGATTAATTAATTATTTTATATTAA